>NW_023416311.1:66998321-67425821 GCF_014176215.1 Rousettus aegyptiacus
TCAGTAGTAAATTAAAACTATTGCTTCATTTATAGAAGAAAGGAAGGCCAAGAGGCTGTGGCTGGAAGATAAAAGGGGCCAACAACCTTCAGCTTTCACCAGAAGAAAGCAAATGTCCACAGTTCTGTGCACTTATTTCTTTCATGACTTAGCCAGAGTATATTTTGAGGCTCTAAAATGCAGAAATAACGATGTCTTTAATAGATGCATGAGGAAAAAGGCCATCTTTTCTATAGATCATTAAGATTTTCTTTATTAGAAGCTCATGGCTCTGGGTATCTGACTTGGTCCTAATGACCTCCCATTATGTGGTTATTGGAAAATCTTTTGTGCATATTAGCACTTGTAATATTTGTTCTTAGTTAGAGACATTTCGTTATCCTCATTCATCAGATAGCCTCGCACTTTGTTAATGGACTTCCAGTAAAAACAACAACAACAACAAAAACAGAGAAATTTCTTTAATAGTTACAGGCTTCATTTTCACCCTTGTAAGCAGAAACTGAGACTTTAGCCAGGCCATTTCTGTGGTCCATAAGGTGGCTTCTGTCTCACATAGGTCAGAGCTCTGATTTTTAATCCCTAGAGGCCTTTTTAATCAATAGAGCTCTTCAAGTTTTTGTGCTCAAAACCGTCACTTCTTAGCATGTACTTGTCAAGGAAAATGGATTCTTATACTTTTAGATGGCTCCTTTGTACAATTAGATCCATGGACTAAAAAGGCAGAATGATAATTTTAAGAGACTGATTTTTCATAGGAACCTCAATTGGTGAACTACAATTTTGCTAGTTTCCTTGAAGAAATTCTCAGTTTAAATTGTTTATTTTTTTATGTGATTTTCAAAAGACATTGATTTCCAAGTTTGTTTCTAGCACCGAAATTCTGTGTTCACAGTTTAAGGAAATATTAATCTTTCAAAATTGGGGAGAGGGCAGTGGATTTAAGAGGTAGGTTTTTATGAAGATGAATAAACAAAATTAATCAATATTCAGTATGCTGACAATCATGAAAACATATCAAATGTTTTAAATGCATATTTTGCTTAAATTCCAAGCAGATTCACACTCAGAATAGAATACAAAGTGTTCACACATGAAAAAATATTTAGCCTTGTTGATGCAAGTTATACCAGGTGGGGTATAATGTTCAGAGGACTGAGTGATCTGCACAGGCAAGTAAGTTCAGAAGCACAACATTTTAGCCAGGCACCACAGTAATTTTACCTTATGACCTATCCAGTGGTTCATAATTAATTTCTTCCAAGGCCTCCTTGTCATTTGACCAAACTTGGCAGGTTCCCTTTAATTTCTTATAATTTCCTCCTCACTTATGCCTTTTAAGTAAGTGTTTCTTGAAAATGTGGCTGGAGCACATGATAGAAGCAGCATTCACAATATCTGAAGTTCCTTGTTATTATCCTTTTGTCTCCAAGTTTGCCTTTCCAGAGAACTTAGCAGGTACTTTCTTCTTGAACTATACCATTTAGCATCTCTCTCCTTCTCTATTCTCCCTTCCCTTCCTGTCCTTAATGTCCTGCTTCCTGTTGAGTGTAATTTATCTATTGTTTAGATCCAATTGATCCATCTGAGATACTTGCTTTGATTTTAGCCCACAGCAACAAACACGGTTCTGAGAAAACTTTGTTTCCCAGGTGGTTTCCTATGAATTAAATTGCACAGAGTATAAATAAGTGTAAACTCCCTAATTTAAATTTCCCAGTAAGTATTTACTGTCAGACATTGTGAAAGATATAAAGACATAAGGCTCAACTCTAGCTCCCAAAGAGATTAAAATATGCATGAGGCATCAATTCAAGTTACATATGTATGAAATGTATAATACCACCAAATAATACAGACCATCTGTGATGCCCTGTTAAATACCCATAGTCCATGAAGACAGACATTTTTGTTTTTCTCTTTGTTCGCCCATTTATCCCAAGTGTCTACACCAGTCCCTGGCATATAGTAAATGCTCAATAGATGTGTGAAATGAAGTACAGTCTACTTTTCTAAGCATAGAATTAAGTACAGTCTGCTCTGTTACCAGCATGTTTCTGTAATGAGAGCATATGTAACACAGATTAACTCATCCGAGATTGATGTGTAGGGAAGGGATATTAGTAAAATGAAGTGGTTGTGTTGATTGACATGCAGTTGTTCTCAGCACCTCAAATTCTACACCACCAAGTTACAGCAGCTGCAAGCGAAACACAAGAGAACGTGAGCTGTGGAGAACATACAGTGCTGTGCTGTGCCTGGTGCCCAGTCACCCTGTGTTCTTTATCTTGGATTGGTTTGGCCATGAGCTCTAACTTGGAAGGGCTTACTGGGAGGGGGGCATTCACTTCTTATTTGTACATTTTGTACTTATATTCCTAACGCAGCAGCCTCAAACAATTCTAATCTCTTCATCAGTTACCTTTACCTCTTTTATAAAAGTAAAGTTCTATATTTATATTTACTGTAATATTTATTAGGAATTAACATGGCTCATAAACTCTGCTGGTATGTTTTTTGGAATGGTTGCTGTTTTTGTTAGTGCTCTGGTTGCAATGTTACATAGATTTTGAGATGTTGGTTCCTAACCCTCTTTTTTCCCATAAGCCTGTTATTTCTAGTGTATGATTTCAAAAATGGGAAGAACGCACACATCCTTTTATAGAAGAAATGTACTACAGACTTCATTTTTAATAAAGATAACCAGGATTTGGCTGTGGGAGAAAATGGAAGAGAACATTCTAGTTCTGGCAAGAGCATCAACAACTCCCACATGGATACAGTATGGAACATTCTGGAGGGAGAGGAGGATACTGGGTTGGCCAGAGCTAGGCTCCAGGAAACCGACAAGTCGATGGGTTTGAATAGAAAAAATTTTCAATAATTTAGAATTTTCTGTGTCAGAGTGCCCCAGACGGCTTCTAGAACAGTAAGTGTGGCCTGCTGCCTGAGCAGTGTTCTAGAACTATGTGCAGATGGATGCCAGAGGGGGAAACCAAGGAGGATGCCACTGAAACCATGAAGTCTCTGAACACTGAGAATCATCAGTAAGGTGGTCTTGAAAAGACCGGGCAACTGGAAAGGCCTTAAAAGTGAAGAATCAGTGGGAGCAGCTTTTGGTAATGGAGGAGAGAGGTTTCAAATTGACTGCTGGGATATGAGCTCAGGCGACTGGATGGATAAAGGTGTCCATATAGGTTGAGAAGTTGGGGAGAAGAGCAAATTAGACAGCAAGAAAACACAAGAAGGGGTTGCTTGGCTAAATGCTGGACCGCCATTTAAATCACAAGGCATGTTGTCACGTTGATTCATGGCCGTTTTATTCTGTGATCTGTGCTCCCACCGTGGGGGTGGTAGTGGGAAGTTAGTGAGTGCCCTCTCAGGACAAGGATGCCTTTCAGACCGTCCGCCAAAGCGCCTTCGAAATTCATCCCGACAGTGTTTGAAATGCAGGGGAAGATGTTTCAGTACCCCAAGCAATCTATTTACGAGTATTCTTTGTGACTGTTGGCACTGAGTTTCTTCACCCAGAGACTCAGGGAGCACGGATGCCCGGAGCCTCCTCTCTGGCAGAGGAAGGCGAGGATGGGCAGCAGGCAGCCCCAGCCCTCTCTCCCGCGTTGGATTCCCCGGGACCACCGGACGGACGTTCTTCCCCTGGGGCCCCGGCCTGGGGAAGTGCCCCGGGCGCTCCGGGGCCCGCTCTCGGCCGGAGTCCAGCCTCTCACCCTGACTCTGACTTCACCGCTGCCCGCCTCCCCCTCCGGGCTGTGCACGCTCTCGGCGCTGCTGAGACGACTTCTTGAAACTGTCCCCGGAGGTTCCGCGGCGCGGCTCTGGGGACCCTCGAGGACTCCGGGAGGCGCCGTCGCCGCCGGGCGGTCGCGGTGACCCACTCCCAGGCTCCCGGGCCTCCGCCCCTCCTCCCGGGGATCCCCTTTCGCCTGCACCCTCCCGGGCCCCGCAGGACACTCCCCTCCGGAGGCCGGGCCTTGCCTGCCCCCCGCCCCCGCCCCGCCCCGCGCCGGGAGAGCCCCGGGCCCCGACCCCTCCCCCCGGACGCCCGGCCCCGGAGCCGGACGCAGGCGGCGATGGTGACTGGGCAGCGGCGCGGGGCCGGGTCTTGGGCGGGGAGGCTCGGCGGCCTCTTTCTTTCTCTGCCCCCGCCCCTCTTTCTCCTCCCTCCGTACTAGCCCCTCGGCGGCCCAGGTCGGCGCTTTCGCCTCGCCTGCTCCTCCTCCCCCACCCGTGGACCCGCTCCCCTCCCTCCCCTCGCCCCCTCCTCTCCTCTCTCCTCCCTCCTCCTCCTTCCCGGAGCTGCCCGCGGACCCGAGAGGGGTGGCTGCGAGGAGGCGTAACGGGAAGCCCCGGCTTGGGGAAGGCTGCGGGCTCGGAGACGCCGAGCCGGGGCGGGTGAGTTGGAGCCGCGGGACCCCGCGCGCGCTGCGGGAGGGAAAGCCTGCAGCCGCAGCCAGGTGGGGCCGCGGGGGACCCTCGCGCGGGCGCGGGCGGACCCGTCGCGGCCGGCGGAGACCTGGCTGCGTGCAGGGCGGCTGGCGCGGGAACTCCGCTCCCGCGCCCGCCGAGCCTGCGGGAAGGGAAGAGGACGGGCCGGGGAGGTGCAGCGGGACGGGTGCTGGACGCTGGGAATGTGAGGGAACGGCGACTTCTGCTCTCACTACCCCGGCAGCCGCCAGCAGATGTGGAAAAAAGTTGTGCCTGGAAGAGCGATTTGCTCGGGAGCCGGCGCGAGCCCAGCTCTCCCGCCGCCCCTGGCGGGCTTGGACCGGCGGCGCCCGCGGGCACGGCGGCGCGCGCGGCTTGGGCGCAGCTCCGTGCGCCCGGTACAGTCCCTGGGGGCCGCCCTGTGGTCACCCCCGCGGGGCCTGGTCTGTGGCGTGTGGGTCACGCCGGCCACAGACGTCAGCTGCTTCTCTGATCTGGGCTGCATTTTTGTGGGCAGCGCAGTGATCTGGGGTGCGGGCTGGAGGAGGTGGGCGTGGAAGGGGGAAGACCACATCTAGGATGGGGTGAGTTGAGCCCATGGGATGGGATGAAGGACAGGAGAAGAGATTCTGTGTGTGTTTCTGAATGTTTTTAGGCACAAAGTTTTTCTTCTTTTCTCTTGCACTCAGCAGTCTAGTGTTCTTTGAACCCAGAAACGCAGAAGAGCTTTTTTCAATCCCGTTTAGCATTTCTCTTATTTCAGGAGGGACGTGAGTTTCATGAGCGTCAATGTACTGTTTCAATGGGAATAAATGGGAGTAGAGACGAAAGCTTATCCCCCACCCCCATCCTCGCTCCCACCCGGGGCATTTCCTGTATTTCCCGTTTTCTCTACTGTGATTGTGTGCATGCATATAGGTTGCTATCAGTGACCCACATGTGAATGTAGAACTGTTTGAAATCGCAAAGCGGCCCCTATAGACGAGTGTGTGTTGGAGCCAGAGGGAGGAGGGGTGTGGGCGAAGGGGTGGGGGTGGAGGGAGCTGTTAGAGCCTCGTCCTGGGAGTTAAACCGGGGTAACTGAGTTTGAAGGGATTTTTCTCGTCTGCTCATTGCTTTTGCTTCACCCACTCGTGGGAGAGCTCTACCCCTTCCAGGTTTAAGTGACGATCGGACGTTAATTTCTTTGGTTTTGCCTTTTCCTGGATTTTATTGATTCTTTGCTATTGGTCCTCTTTGAAACAACTTCTTTCAAATTTAAGAGGTAGGGAACACATGCTGGTGGGGAAATGAAATGTTTTAGAGAAAAGATATGAAAAGATTAAATGTTTCAAAGAGGGAAAAGAAATGAGGGAGATTAAATATTTTAAAGATGGAGAAAAGAAAGAAAACCTAAGATTCTCGTTTTTTTTTTCTGTCGTACCGTGATAGGATTGTTATTAATCTATGTCAGAAATCTGATTCTGATGAGACAATGTTTAAGGGATTTGAAGTACTACCAGAGGCCTTATGTTATAATACTATTTTTTTCTGGGTGGTCACACAGAGAGCAGGTAGTGTGGCTGGTTGTGGTTTGCAAAGGGTGCAGCAAACATTTTATTTCAGAAAGAAGAGATTATGTGTTGCTGGAGATAACGGGGGGGGGGGGTTTGGAGTGGAAATCAGTTGTCTTCGGACCAGTCCAATTAGGAAGAATAATTACACTGCCAATGAACATTCTTGAATATAATTTCAGTCATGAAACATGAACCAGTAATTTGTCTAGAGTAAGAAAAAAGGATCTTTGTGAATGAGTGCAAAGTGATGCCTTCTGGAAAAAGAGATGTATACTGTTCATCCATGTGGATTACCTCAATTGATGGCACCTGCCTACAGAGATGTGTGGACTTATGAATTAAAGAGATTTTACTGCCAATAATGTTTGGGAAGGGCAGGAAGGAAAAGTCCATAGTAGAAGACAGAAAAAAAACCATATAAAAAAGCACATATTTCTTTTTAATGAACAATATATACAGCTTCTCAATTTAGTTATTGCAAATAATTGTCAAAGTCGGAGACCAAAATTAGGAGACCCAACTTAATTCCCGGAGGCGTCACTATCTCAACCTTCGACAAGTTATTTAATTTCTCTCACCCTTGGTTTCTGTGTCTGTAGAATGGTGGTGATAAGAGTTCAACTCAAATAATCACTTTGAAGAATAACCGATTATTTTTGTATAGGTCTTAGGGTGGTGTCTGCAGCTAAGTAAATGCTCAGAAAACGTTCATGATGGTTGTCAAGTATTTCAAATGCCCAGGAAAAAGCAGTGCCATTCTAAGAGGTGGAATGCACGGGTAAGTCATTTTAAAGTGGGTAACTGCTGCTTACGGCAGACCCTGAGTTGAGGCTGTACCCATGGCCCGGCAGTCCACACCCCAAGACATTAGTCTTTATAGAATTTGCAGGCTGCATGCTTTTGGCCCATTCTGGTGAGCCTTTTCTGGGATACCAGTTCTAGGAAATGTGTAGTGCAGGCCTGTGTGGATCCGAAGGCTGAAGCACAGGTGTAGCTTATAAGTTCAGGCCTCACTGCCCCCTTGAAAAGGCTGGTTCCAGCTCCCACCAAAGTACATATCCAAATTGTATTTGAGGAAAAATAAGAAAACTTTAAGGGTAGACATGGTGAGTGCCTGTCTTGGGAATCCTAAAAGTAATGTTTTACTCAATGCTTATTGCTTTTAGAAAGATACAAATAGTAAGTAAATATCTAATCTCTAGAATTTGTTCCAAAAAGCAACTTTAAAGTATCTCTTGAGATTAATGATACATTGCTCAGTTTTTACAAAGGTTATAAGTAAGAGCAGAGTGAACTAAAGGCATTCTTAGGAAAACAGTATTTTTTGAGCTGGGGAACTATGCTGTATATTGCCTTTCTAATTGAGGAAGAATGTCTATTTTTTTGCTCAATCACCCCCCCCCCCTTTTTTTTTTATCACGTCATTCAGCAAATACCTATGGTGCCTCTCCCATGGGCCAGGCTCTGTTCTGGGCTTTGGTAACACAGCAGGAACCAAGAGCAGGCCTCTCCTCTCACCTTGTAGGTGGAGAAGCAAGCCCTGTGTGCGAAAGACCTCTGCAAACCGTGCAAGCTCCCTTTTTGATTCAAAGACCCTGTGCTGGAAAATCAGCATGCCAGGTGGCCTCTCTTCCACAAGCCAGCCTGATCAGAAGGAAATAATCTGGCTGAAAGTGGTGGTAGTGGACAGTCAGTCCTATGATTCCTCCGTAGGGATAAGGGAGAAAAGGGGGCCTCTTTCTTTCTGTGCATTATAAAAGTATGTGCCCAGTTTGAGCTGTGGTGGGGTGGAACCTCCAGCCAACATGCTGTGGAAAAAAAGAAAACGAAACAAAACAACCCAGCAATTTTCTCAGAGGGAAAACTTCTCTGTCCTAGAAAGGCAAAGAAGAAATCAAAGGTCAGATCTGATCATCAGAATATAAAACCCAGTTTGTGTCCTGGGAAGAGTCTGGTCTGGCACTTGTAACACTTGACTCTTGCTGTAGAAGACGTGACTTAAAGAGTAAAGGAAAGGGTGGATACTTGGTTCCTCCTGCATCTTTGTAGTTTTTTTTTCCCCATTACTTTTAAAATGACAGCAATGCAATCATAATGTATATATTTGGAGTCTAGAATGCTTGAAAAGGGTACTGACAGTAGTTGCTTGGACTGGAGGCAAGGTTGTGCAGTATCTGGGAGTGTAGGGGCTTGGGTGCTGAGCTGGGGAGTCTGATCCTCATGTCGAAAGCTGTGTGGAAGACGGGTAATTTGCAGGAGAATGACATGATCATATTGTGCTTTAGAAAGAGCTTGGTAGCCACTAGGGGGGCTAGGTGACAAGAAGGCGAAAGGCAGGGGCAAAAGGTGAGCTGGGAGGCTGGTGCAGGAATCCTGAGGACACTTGGCGAGGGAGTGGGGGAGAGTCCTGGAGAGACTGACCCCATTTTCTCAGTCATCTCCCAGGAATGGGCACTTAACCAGAGGGAGTCCAGGGTGACGGGTGTGGGTCATGGCGCCATTGACTGAGGTAAGCAGCTGTGGGGAACCTCAGTTTGCAGGAGATGGTGAGGAGTAATGACTTCAGTTGAATCCAAAACTGAATTGTGAGGCTCCCAGAGAGCGCTAGAGAGACGGACAGACAGACAGACAGGCAGACAGAGAGGTCCAGCAGAGAGCTGGATAAACATGGAGGAGGAGAGTTCTGGAGCTAGAGATGAAAAATAGAATTATTTTTGCAGTAGTGGCAAGTGATTGCCTGGTCAGTTGAGATTTACAAAATTATGCTCAGAGTAAGAGTAATTAATCTGTGTCCTTGTAACTGAAATTTTCTCTTTCAGCCCTTTCAACAGGCCTAACTGGGGATAATCAAGCCTCTAACCTTGGCCTTAAATGCCCAGATACTTACTGGTGTTATGTTGCAGACTTGGTGAGATCTATTTATATTATTTTGAGCTGAGATAGTTAAGAGGAAAATGTATATGGAATGGTTCTGAACATATTTAAAAGTTAGGATGTATAACTGATAAAATTGTTACCCCCCCTAACACACATACGTTATGAACAGAATGTCCAAAGTTCTTGTGTTGAGGGCCTTGTCCCCAGTGATGGAGGTGGGACCTTTGGGAGGTTAATCGATTTAGATGAGGTCTTGAGGGTGAAGCCCTCCTGATGGGATTAGTGTCCTTGTAAGAAGAGGAAGAGAGACCAGAGCGTTCTCTCTTTGTGCCACAATCAGAAGGTGGCCATTGACAAGCCAGGAATAGGGCCTTTGCCAGGAACCGAATCTGACAGCACCTTGATCTTGGATTTTTAGCCTCCAGAACAGTGAAAAATAAATATCTGTTGTTTATGTCTTTCAGTCTCTGGTATTTTCTTATAGCAGCCCAAGCTAACTAATATACAGGTATATATTATATTTAAGAAAATATAAGAGATCTTTACTTGCTGATATATAAATTAGTTTTGTGTGTATCCACAAAATACTGGGCATAGCTAATGAGGTATGCTATCTGCATGTTTTCTTAGTTTAACCATAATACCAGCAGCTAGGTCAAGAGAAACATCCAACTTTGACTTTAAGACTTGACAGGTAGAAAGGAGAACCTCAGTGTATTTTGACTTTTCCTCCTGTGGATTTGTTCTGGTTTTAATACCACATGTATTAAGTGGTATTATAGAGACTATTTAAAAACATATCAGTCAAAATGAAATAAAACTTGTTTACATGGGGTGAACTTTTGAGGTTCCATTTGGGACAATGCACCCAAATGAACTTTTAAAATTCTTCATGTGGTTTCTAAAATAATAGGTACTGAACTCTGTACCTAGTTATAGTATTTGAATGAAGAATATTGAAGGTTTTGGCCGGTTCATAGCAAACAATGTTTAATACGTACTGAGGTTACATTAGCAGTAAAAGCAGTTCTTGTCTCTTCTTTACTTACAGAGGTAAGGTATAATCAGGTTGCCTGGCTTTGGGCTGTGTAAGGGTAATACAGTAAGGATTTGGAGCCCAGGCTGATGTATGGAGGTAGGATGTTATAACAGTAAGTATATGGCTTTTTAAAGCACTCCGTTTGTGGAACTAAAAACATTCTGTTGTGGTCTACGGCCATGCTACCCTGAACAAGCCTGATCTTGTCTGATCTCGGAAGCTAAGCAGGGCCGGGCCTGGTTAGTACTTGAATGGGAGACCACCTAGGAAGATCAGGTGTTGTAGGTGTAAAAAATAAAAAAGTAAGAACGAAGGAAAAAAAATAAGAAAGTAAGCTGACAAGATCAACCAAGGGTTGCCTTGCCTTAAAAAAAAAAAAAGAAGAAGAAGAAGAAGAATGTTCTGTTGTGGATTGAATCTCTCTGATCTTAAAAGTGTACAGACTCACAGAAACCCCTGGATTGCTGGTGGGTATCTGCACATATGTTTGTGGTTCCTAGATCTTAATCTACAACTGCTCAACAACCCTTTCTCTCCAATATTAATTTTTCTACCTTAGGAGGGTCATCAGGGTTCTCCTGGCTTGTGTGTGAAGACACAGTGAGAAGGCCACCATCTACAAGCCAGAGAGAGGGTTCTTACCCAGAACTGAGTTTGTAGTCACCTTGAGAACTTGTACTAGGAGGACTAACTTTTGTTTTCATGTCCACAAGGGCAAGGCTCATTGGCCTTCTCTTTTGAAGGCCCTCCAGGGCTATTGCTGTTAATTTGAATTTCATTCATTTGTGGAATAAATAAAAGGGTGCAAAGTAGACCCCAATGGATGCTTGTTGAATTGCAGGCATGCTATTTGATTTGTGCACAACCATTATTCCTTGTACTGCTGTAGGTTTAGGGGAAGGCCCATGGGGATTATCAATCATTGTCAGTCTGTGTAACCAGCAATAATGCCTCACCTCACCCAAGCCTGCTTAATTGGGGGTACCACTGAAGGGAAAGCTAGTGGCCACAGACAGACTAGAAGGGTGTAGACTAAAATTTTAACTGGTTATCTTGGACTAGTGGGGTTATAGGTTACTTTTAAAAAAAAAATTTTTTTTTCAGATTTTTCTGTAAGTAACATCTTACTTTTAAAATCAGAACAATATAGTTGGGTTTTGTTTTATTTGTTTTGGTATAAAACTATCAGCAGTTTTGGCCACAACATTGTATATCTTCTAACATCTGTGGTATATCTGTTGTGAAACAGGTCTCTGTCTTCAAAAATAAATTGAAATTCCTGTTTGTTATAAACATAACTAATACATGAAGGGTAGAAAAATGGAATCAGGACTGGGTGCTGTGGCCCAAAGCCAGAATGGGGTAGCTTCCTTCAAACGGTAGGGAAGAACCCACTCTTATTTGTGGGTACATTTTATATATTTTCATAAGCATTGTAGCTATGATCTAAGAGGTATTTCATTTCTATATTTGTATAAACATCCGTCTGATTCATAAGTACTGAATTAAACCTGATTGATAAGTATGGAATTAAACATGTACTATACTGACATGTGAGTTTCTTCTTTTAAAAATTGTTGCAGTGTTCAGAAGGACCCGAACCAGCAGTGAGATCTGAAATATTCCTTTGGCAGCTACCTCCTCATGTGCCCGGAAAATTAGAGGGGCTCTTTTTCCTCTGCTGATTCTATTGTTCAGCATTTTCTTTCTTTCCACACTGAGCTGTGTTGTCAAGGGCACCTGGAGTTCAAGCTTCCTTTCTCCTGGGGCAGGCTGCAGTTGGGCTGAATTTCACATGTTGTTTTCCAGCTTTGAGGCAGTTAGCCAGTTGTTTCAGGATGGCTGTGACTGCATAGATAGTAGCCTCACTTAATCTTCAGGTAAATGGTACATGGTACACACTTATTCAGGATAAATTAACCTCTTAAAAATTTTAAACTATTTTCTCTTGCCCATAGTAATCAAAATCTCTGAATTAAAAGCAAAAGACTGGACAGTCTTGAAACTACAAATTTCCTAGTAAGCAGTCTTTTTTTTTTTTAATAAATGATTACCATTTGTATAAGACATGTACACTTAAGAAAAACATGACTCACAATTTTAAAAATAATCTAAAATCACATCCTTTTTTTTTTTTTTTCTTTAAATGGCTATTCCTAGAAGATGATTCTTCATGGAGAAGAATGTCTAAACAAATATTTACTCTGTCATTTGCTCATTCTTAGAGTAGTCCTTTCACGGTTCTTCTGTACTAGAAGCTTATAATTTACTGACCTAATTACTGATTCTGCGTGGATTCATGCTGTAATGTGTAGCATAGTGTGCTGGCTCAAACAGGTGGCTGTAGGTCATTTTTGATCTGAATCCTTTTGGTAAATGAGTATACTTAGGTTGTCTTGTGTTTATGTGTTTTTTACACTTTGTGTTTAGGTATATAGTTATTTTCTTGATTATTCATAAAGAAAGGGCAGCGTCAAAGGGAGATAAGCTGATGTATGGAATGTTTAAACTATAATCCAAAGTCAAAGAATGCTGTAGCCAGGTATAGTGGCTGTACTGAGTCATGAGGACCCAAATGGTGGTGGCGATGAAAAGATATGACAGAGTGTGTATACACCTGTGTGGACAGGTGGCCAGGGGACTGTTTAGATAGTGTGATTAGCTATGCTACCAGGATACCACTGCTCCTCTTGGTCTGGAAACTAGACTTATGGACCCTAAGAGTATGTTAGCTTTCTCAGCAACTATGTAGTCAATATAACTTACATGTCTTTAAAAATATTTAAACATTTTAAAACAAGAATTGCCATCAGTATAGATTTCTTCTAGATTATGTATGTGTGTTTGATCAGCTTTCTCATTCTGGTAGGCTGTTAGCCTAGATAGATAATGGTGAATTCTGACCCAATCATCTGTCATATGGGCTATCCCTCTCGGCTGCATGCTGTTCAGTATGTTTAGCTCATCGTCCGTTCAGGTTGTCTGCTGGTGATTCTCTGTTCAGCCTCCCCTTGTCTTTCTCCAAGTCCTTTTAGTCACCAAGGGTACATCAGCCTTGATAGGTAGCCAGAGGGCAGAGGTTGAGAGTCTGTGCCAAAATACAGAGGAAGCTAATCATACCCGTGACCTCTACCTCATTAACGTTGTGCTAGAACCAAGAAAGCCAGTATTCCATAGTATTGTGTGACTTTGAATTGTCTCTCCTGGGTTATGGTCATACTCCTGCCTTCTCAGGGAGGCAGACTTAAGAGCCAGAAGAGAATGTAAGAGATAATTAGTACTTACTGCCTCCTTTTAACTCCCTGAGAGTTGGGCTTTGGATTGTGGTCGGGATGTGCTGATTGTGATTTGGCCTCAAAACAAATGAAGACTGACAAGATGTGAGTAGAGAGTATGAGGGAAGAAGGCCTCTTGGGGTCTGGACTGTAAGTGGGTGGGCCAATGACCTGGTTGTTCCACAGGTGATGGTAAAGTCTCACATTGGGTTCTCCATGCTTTAAAGCAGGGCTCCTTAAGCTCGAATGTACACAAGAATTACCCAGAATTTTGTTAAAGTGTGGATTTTGATTCAACTTGCCTGGGTGGGGTCTGAGGTTCAGCATTTCTAAAAAGCTCCCCCTGGCATTGATGCTGCTAGTTCTGTACACCACACTTTGGAGTAGCAAGGCCGCACATAAAACATGATATGGATAAAACCATGAAACAGCTGAAGGCTGAAGGGCACCTGTGGGGTTTCACTTGAATTGGTTGCCTGTTACTTGGGGCTGCTCTCTATTGGGATAAGACCGAGGGCTCTCAGCCCTGTCTCTTCCATTCAAACCGGTACCAGCCATCAAGAGCAGCTGTACAGAGATCACCTTCAGTCCTTAGGGCAGGGAGGGAGGTTACGGAGAGTCTTCCAGGAGGGATTAAGCAAAAGGGAGAGTTTTTGTTTTGCTAAATTTTAGTTACATTGATTTCCACATTACATGTTGATTATATTTCATAATTCTAACTAGATAAGGAGACTCTAACTTCCTTCAATTAAGGCTGCATTTTCTCATATACCTTATGACTTTTAAGTTATGTGATTACAAAGTTTTAAAAAGTTAACCTATTGTTTCATTTGGAGCATTATTTCTGAAACTTGTCTGACATTCTGCTGGGTCAGACAATGAGAATGTGCTGGCTGACAGAGACATTCTCAGACCCCACCCATGGAGTTTTGACTTTATGGGCCAGGAATGGGTCCTGGGAATCTGTGTTTTTTAAGCAAAGTATCTAGATGGTTCTTAAGGCAGGTTTTAGAAACACCAGTGTGGAGGAACATTGATTTAGAAACCCCTCTACTGAGCCTGTGGTGCTGATGGTGTCTGAGGGGTGCCTTCGCGGTTCTTTTCGTGGCCTCTTGGGTACTTGGTTGGGGAGGCTGGCTTCCGTCCCATTGGCTCCACTTCCGTTTTTATCTTGACACATGCTTTCATTCTTACAGAGAGGCTCTTATCTTGGATGGAACCAAATGAGAGAGTCCTTTGTCAACAGTAAGAAGTCCGTTCTGATGCTGTTCTTTTTAGGAAGATTTTACAGACACTGATTATTAAGTGCTTTTCGGCATTTTTTTTGAAATATTGAGCTATAAGTTTTGGGCCTCTGCAGCGGTCTTAGGGATGTCTTGAGTCCAGCTTTTCCCACTCCCTCCCCTCCTTTGGTTCAGACACTGGCGATAATGCATGTCCCCTTCATAAGTAAATGCTGACCAGAAAGGGATGAAGGGCCCCTCACCCTCCAAAGGCAGTTTGGCTCTGATTCAGGTGAATATACGGATTGAGGAGTTGAACTTTCCACATGATTGTATCAACATTGACCTCCATTTCTACAACTGCAGGATCCATCTCAGCCCCATCGTAGGGGCAGAGTCAGCTTATGAAACAGACGAGGTGGGAAATGGTTAGCGTGATGGGATTGGAGGGCTCTAGAAAGTGCTCCTTACCCAAAAGATGGACTTCACTGACTTTTGTGCCTAAAATTCTGCCATTAGAGGAATTTGAGTGGCACGTTTCTCTTTAAATCTTTTACTTGACATGTATGCATCCATAGAATAGACAATGCATTTGTTATTTATACCTTAATAGAAATAATTTTATTCATTGCTTCTCAAGATCAGCTAGCTAAGGGTGTGACTTTGCGGGGTGAAGTAAGGGCACTGCAGGTGAGTGGGGCTGGGTGCAGGGCCACATAGGGCCACTGGTGGCATCTGGTATCTAGGGCAGCTCATGAGGAGCCCAGGATACCTGGGAGGGCACTAGGCAAAACTAATTCTCTTCACTTGGTGTGTGCATGTGTGTGTTCTGTGTGTAATAGGGACTTTAATATCCTTGATGATGCATCTTGCATAATTCTATCTAATACGGCTATTCTACATATACTTGACTAGTTGTAATGAAAAGCCAGGTGATCTACATATGATAGTTAAGATTAAACAACATAATTGTACTTAGGATTATTTTGCTCTTTTTTAAATTTAATTTTGAGAGAACTCAGATAATGATCCAGTTTCTGTACCCGCTTAACAGTTGAACTTGGCCAGCAGCGGAAACCTTCCCTCCTCCACCGAGGGGCTTTTCCTAGTCAGCTTTGAGGAGAAGGGTTCGACTTCCAAGACCTCATGCCACCTAGAAAGTATGCTTTAGTGCATGCTTCTCTCTTATATCTATAAAAAATATTTACATTTTCCAGGAGTTCTCAGCTCCTGGCTGGCAAAGCGAACTTGGACACTGTACTGCCAAAGCCAGTGGTTGTTTGAGTGGTACTGCGTGTTTTCAGAACAGCACAGAGATGGGCAGAGAGCTTCTCTTTGCCTCTGCTGCCTGAGTACACCCAAACCAACAGAGACATTATACATGAGTGCATCCCAGGGACCAGAATGCGGGTAACTTTTACCGAGAAGACTGACCCATCCCCCCACCCACAGCCTTTTCTTGTTCCCGCTTTCCCTAGAGTCCCTGCTCCGCCCTTAGATTGGGCTTGGTGCCCCACATTCTAAGATTCACAAGATGATCTTCCATGCTTCTTGGTACAGTCTCAAACACACAGAAAATGAATCCATTCTTATCACAAATGAAATGTTTTTGTCTTCGAGGGGTAATAACCACTGAGTGTAGGTACCCAGGAAAGTTGTGAATACAGCCTCAGAGTGTCAGAAAGCACTGAGAACCACCGATCCTGCCTCTTCAGGTGTGACCATTAGCTCTGTGGCCGTAGGCCATGTTGTACCTGTTTTGTGCTAGAGAAAGTGAGGGGTCGGCATCCAGGCCAGAAATTCTTATTCTGGATGAGCCTGTATGTCTGTGCATTCAGTTATTTATTCAACGCATTCTTATTAAGCACCTCAGGGAGCTTACAGTCTGGTTGGGGAGATGGTAGAATAGCCATTATCTTCAATGTCATTGACAGGACAAATAGGCCATGTGGGACGTGTGATAGGCCCTCAGAGGTGTGGACACAGCACTCACGGGCAGGTGAGAAGGTTGGGAAACTGGAGTGTGCAGTACATACGCAACACATAGCCGTGCAGGAAAGGCAGTAGGGCTTTCTGATGCATAGCTTGTGTGCTGGGAGGATGGGGTCTCCCTGCCCCTGGACAGCACACGGTGCTGTGACTGATTAGAGGTCCTGCAGCTCAGCCACCCTGACTGTGGCATGGGCAAGAGGGGCACATCTTGGAAGCTGAGTATGGTTGGGACGTTCAGTGTATCACCATCTGTTGATCTGAACACTTTTTGTTTCGAACCTCTTTTACTCCCTTTTAAAAAGAAAAGCAAGAGCTATAGAAATGTAAGCAAGTATGTGAGAATTTGCCTGCTCTTTACAGAAATATGCTTTTTGTGGGGTGGAGAGGGAAGGATCATTTTACCTTTCTTATAGAGAGAAGATAGATATTTAAAGAAAGAGGCAACTAAACTGAACTTTTCTCAGGCCTGAATCACTTTACGGCTCCTGGGCATTGGTATCTCTGTAACCACAGAGTTCGTTCCATACTCTAGAAGGAAACTGGACCCTCTCATAAAAACATGCAGAGCTTTCTGGATGGTCTACTGTTTCTTTTCTGGAGTGGTCAAATTCTGTGTCTAGGTGAGAGGAGAAACATTGTCTAAAAGGAGAAGCGTGTGTCCACTTTCCTGAAGCTGGAGCTTCCTTTGCCTGTCCTGAAACAAATGAGGGTTGTGGAGGAGGACATGGTGTGTCCTGGGGGAATGAAATCCTCCCGCAGCACCACATCCCTACCTGGAGGTAGGCCGTACGCTCCACCCCAGGGTCCTCAGGGCTAGGAACAGTTCCAAGCATTCATAAAGCCCCTTTGTGTATTTCCTTTTAAACAGAAATAGACATCACAGGTCTTATAGTACGTGAAGTCCTGAGCTGTTCGGTTATCAGGGTAGGCCAGCTCTGCACTCAGCACTCTGCCATCCCTACCCTCCCCCCAATACTGGCACTGCCCCCATTTAGTGCTGCTGCCTTTAGGGAGCATTGGAATCACCTAGAGGGCTTGTTAAAGCACATTGCTGGACCCCACTTGCAGAGATTTTGAGTCACCGGGTTCAGGATGGGCCAAGAATTTGCATTTCCAACCCATTCCCAGGTGATGTTGATGCTATTGGTGGACTGGAGACCACACTTGGAGGACCGCTGTGATACCCAGGCACTCCACCTTCTGGATGGTGTGTTGGGAGAGGCAGACTCTGCTTCTGATGGGGTGTCTGCCTGGGGGCAATCGCCTGATGGTGGAGGAACTTGTAGTTCAGGAGCACTGGCTCGCTGGAGTGTCCGAGGAACCCTAGCTCTGTCTTCTTACCGTAGGGCCTTCTCTCTTGGTCCCCTCCACAGCAAACCAGGGATGTGGCCTTTGGGGTAGCCGTGATGGCTGTCATTGCTTCCTTCCAATCCCTTCTTCTCTCTGATGTTGCAGAAATCTTTCTGAACCGTGCTGCTCTCTTACCTAAGACCCTTTGCGGGCTTGCGTTGGCCTTAAGATAAATTCCAGAGCCTCCTAACATGGCTGCGAGGCCTTTTTTTGATCGCCCACCTCTGCAGCTTTGTCAGTTGCCAATCTCCCTGTTGGGCCTCTGAAATATTCCGTTCTTTTGTGAACTTGCTATGCTCTTCTTGCTTCCAGGGTATCCCATTTTGCTCTTCCCTCTGCCTGGCATGATCTTTGCATGCACTCTTAGTCTGACCAACTCTAGTTTGTCAGACCCTAGCTTAGCCATCATGTACTTTGGGGAGCTTCCTTTAACTTCTCTGATATCGGCTGGTGCCTCTGAGGAGGCTCCTGTCACCTTGTATTTTCCTCATTTCAGCTTCTATCAGCTGCATCAAGGTCACGGTTACCACCTGTTTACTTCTCTGTCTCTGTCGACTGGACTGTCAGCTCCCTGAGAGCAGAGAACCTGTCACAGTCATGCAACACAGGTTTCACATGGGTTCTGGTGTATAGAAGGCCTTCTTAATCATTCTGTGAGGTAGCTGTTGCAGGGTAGGAAACTGAGGCACAGGTAGGTTAAGGACCTGGCTTACAGTACCCTGCTAATGAGTTATAACACTAGGATTCTCACCCAGGTCTCTTTGATGCAATCCACTGGCTACTGGACGCTGGCCAGGTTTTCTGCTGTGAGACCAAGAAGCCCGAGGCATGGTCTGCAGGTCTCCTGGGACTGTCAAAAGACTGGATATTCCAAGGTAATAAACATTGCCCTTTCCTGTCATTTTTCAGATAAACTGGGGAGCAGACTCTTGAGTTCACAGCTGGAGTGTGGCTTTGCATCTTGTTAAGGAGCTCCTTATACAGGTAAGGGATTGTTTCCTGGACTGCTCATGCTCAGGTAGGCTGTGGGAAAACTCAAACCATGATGATGCCCGCTGATAACCACCTCAAGTTCTCATTCATTAAAAAGATCCTTAAATTTTTCTTCTTTAAGGAAAGTGTAAAATGGTCCCCTGCCCCTGTAGAGAGTTATCGCGTGAGGATGTTTACCTGGGTGGCTTTCTCCTGGGCATTGCCACCTCTCATTACCCAGCACTCTTCCATTTTGCTGGGCAGCCTTCTTTCCATTTGAGTTGCTGATTTAGAATTTTTTTCCTCATGTAAGACCCAGCTGGCCTTTCCCCAGGTTCCCAGCAGAACGAATCACGGCTTCTCTGCTCACACAGCACACTGCACTTGTCATGGTAAGCTTGGCTTGGCTTGTTAGTGCCCATATTTTTCTTCTAATCTGTGAGTTCTTTTTGCTGCCATCTTGTACCTAGCTTAGTAGCTGGCTTCAATAAATGAATGAATGTTAGTGTTAGGGGAAAAAAATGCCCTAATAAACTAAACTATGGCACACAAAAAAATCATCTTTTCCTAAACCAGCAAAATGATTTGTAGAGTGCCTTTTTGGATTAATTGCATGGCTGTTTGCTCATATTATCATATATAATTGAGAGTTTACCATCATATATTAAGTCAGTGGGAGTTCAGATTCTTAGCCCTATTGAAAAGGCGAAGTCAGGAGTTTATGTGGTATTGTCTTCCTCTTGAGTGGTAAGTGATGCTAGGTCATGGAGCAGTAATGTGTTAATGACAACCTGCAGCCAAGAGCAGCCAGCCTCTTGGAATGAGCATGTATCTAAATGTCTAGGCAGTAAGAGAGCAAGCAATAGACTTTCCCAGTTAACAACTCAGAGGAAATAAAAATATTTGAGTGGCTTGATCATTTGTTTTAAAACACAGTTTAGGTTTAAATAATTTTAATAAAAACATCAGTGCATTTCAGTTTCCCCATACTTCTTTTTTTTTAGCATTTTATTTTATTTTATTATTAGTTGCAAATATATGATACATTGGTTAGACATTTATATAGTTTATGAAAACAATCCCTTCGATTACTCTATCTTCCCTCTGTCTCTCTACATAGCCATTCCATTACTGTTGACTACATTCCCTGTGCCGTGCTCCCCATCCCCCCATCCTCATAACCACCTATCAACTATTAATTTGTACTTCTTTAACCCCTCATCACTTTCTCCCAGCAACCTAACTCCCCTTCCCTCTGGCTGTCACCAGATTGTCCTCTATATTTGTGAGTCTGTTTTCCATTAGTTCTTTTTATTCCTTAGATTCTGCATATAAATGAAATCATATGGTATTTATCTTTCTCTGACTTATTTCACTCAACATAATCTCTAGGTGTATCCTTGTCATTGCAAATGGTAGGATTTCATTATCATTATTTTTTTTTTATGGCTGAGTAATATTCCATTGTATATATGAACCATAACTTCTTTATCCAATCGTCTGTCGATGGGCATTTAGGATGTTTCCATATCTTGGCTACTGTTAATAGTGCTGCCATGAACATAGAGATGCATAGATCTTTACCAATTATTGTTTTGGTTTTCTTTGGATAAATACCCAGAAGTGCCTGAATAGATATTTCTCCAAAGAGGAAATTGCGATGACCAATAGACATAAGAAAAAATGCTCAAGGTCACTAAACCTCAGAGAAATGTAAATTAAAACCATAATGAGATAAAACCTCACATCTGTCAGAATGGCTGTCATCAATAAATCAAAAAACAATAAGTGTTGGTGAGGATGTGGAAAACAGGGACTCTCTATCACTCTTAGTACACTGGGTTCTGTGAGAGGCATACTGATTAGCTCGATGCTGTTTTGCTTCATCCTGTGGGTTGGGAGTAGCAACCAGGGTGGTTTTCACCCGAACACTGAAGCCAGAATGGGGCCTGGGTCCTTTCAGGAACTGGTGAGTGGCTGAGTTCGTGGAAGCCGTGTGGGGGGTGGGGTGCTTAAAGGTGGGGTACTTAAATTGAGCCACAGACAACTTTCGCGTAGGAGAAAGTGGCCTAGGGTTTTTGCTCCTGTTTTCGTATCCTGCTTCTACATTAACACTGCTTGCTCATTGTTCAGCCTTTCCAGTTGCTTTGTTCAGGTGCGCGCAGCACTAAAGCTGAGAGGAAGAAGTTGTCTTCTGGTGTCTGCATGTGCTTTCTACAGCTTAGTAGTGGTACCAACCAACAGGTGCCACTTAGAAGCAGTCACAGTATCACGATTTCTTTTACCTGGTGTTGAGCCCCAGTCATGTACCTGCCTGAAGGAGAGTTTAGTGAAAGACAAAGCAGTACAAGAAATTTGACTCTTAGCTAACCCTATTCATGTTCGTAAAATTTCTTAGGGCTTAGGTAGAGTGAGGACTTTAGCTTTGCCCAGGAATTTCCAGTTTTAATGGAATCCCATTTGTCTATCATACTTGAAAAATAAACGAAGAAAATAAATGACAGTTTAAAAGCCCAGATGTTAAAATATGAGTGGGTTTTAGCTTTGTAGTAGGTTTCTGAACATGAGGTATTACCAAATGTCGTGTGTTGTACCATCTGTGCTGAAGCTGAATGCAGTGTGGTGGTCGTGTGTCTGATCTTCACACTACTGGACACAAGGGGTGTGCTTACCAATTCATAATTAGCAACTTGTCGAGCTTGTAGGAGCGATCTGATTCTCAGTGTGCCTCCTGTTTTAGAATACAGTTGTGATCAGATTAGGAAAAAATGTGATAGGTCAAGCCATCAAGATACTGAGCTGGTGCCCCTCCACGCTGGCTCTCACGCACAGGTGTGCACTCAGGCGCACGTCACAGAGCTCCCTAGTTGAGTCTCGACTACCCCACATCACCCTAATTAGAAAGTCCAAGAAGTGATACAGTGCTTGAATTTCCTGAAAGCTTCTGAACTGTGTTTTGGACTTCTGATGTGGTGCTCTTCTTTCATTCAATGAAAAGTTTACTGTTTCTAAAGATGGGACTGCTTAGTGCCTCAGCAGTAGAGCTTGTGTGTGTCAGTGCGTGCGTGCGTGTGTGTAATATAGCTGTTTTGGAGCTTTGGCTTCGATTCAAAGACATTGTCCAGCATGGGTCCCTTGTGTCCAGGGTAGACATTTGGGAGCAATCAGAGCAAAGGCAACTAGCGGACACAGCAGACTAGTCTGCTGGTCTCAGACTCCAGTGTCATTAACATACTGATCCCCAACTGGCGATTTCCTTTTTTGCTGAAATGCCTGAGAACCTAGACTGCAGCTGGTGACAGATACGGACACACGAGTAAAGGGCACATCTTCTCTCAGGTGTCTTTGTTGTTGTTGTTTTTCCCAGATAAAACCTTTATCTTCTTAAAGAAGAAGCAAATTCTCCAAAATAAGCTTTCAAGTTGCATTGTAAAGCTGCACCCAGGTATTGGCATCTCTGGAAAGAGTGTGCTTTTTTTTCATTTCCAGAGCACAGTCAGTGCATAATTTAGGAACCACTTTTTACTTTGATCAGGTCACTTGTCAGCTATGATTTGCTGACTGGTTTGTCTTATCCACTACAGGGGTTTTGTTGTTGATTTGAAAGAAAACTTATAAGTTCTTGTTTCCAGGAAAAGCCGGTTTTAAATGGAATACCTTAGACTTTTGCTTTATGAAAGGACTGAAGGTAGTGTTTTGATCACTCTCATGTCTTCTTTCAGTTAAGAAATTCCTGTTTCTTAGCATCTTTTTCCGATTATGGACCAGAGTTGGAAGGACTCAGTCTTTGCATGGCTAGTTAATAAAAGAAACTTTTCCAAATAAGCAAAAGAGGGTGAAAAAAATTTCCTTTTCCCTTTCTTTTAATAATAAAATAAATACCCAGCATTTTAAATGATTCCTTTTTCCTCTAGAGCATTTCTTACATGGAGCTGTCTCCGAGGTTTCCAGAATTCTGTTCTCCCAGGTTCCTTTTTCAAAGCTAGAGGAGGCTTTGGCTGGCTCCATTTATATAGACCCTATTGATGCTTATCTTTCCTTCCCTTTATTTCCCAATAGGCAAGCGGGGGTGCTCACCTCGCCTGCTCTTTATCTGTCTGCCTGGGATTGCTGCAGAGAAGTCCTGCTACCCTTTATGGCTACAATCTGAAAAAGAAAACAAACAGCTGAAGCTCCCATTGCAGCCCAGCAGGCTGAAGAAAATAGTTCTCATTCTCCTTGTTCCTAGGTTCAAAGTGCTCTTAACGTTTTATGGGGGCGACTAGCCCTCCCAAGGTGCTGCTTTGTGTGGGCCTGGTTTTAGTCTGGTAGACAATTAACAAGTGACCTCTTCCTTTTGCCTTCGCCTCTCTGGCTGAGATGACATTCATGCTCCGAGGGAGAAGGAGCCGCTGCTCCCTTGAGCAGAGCACCAGGCAGGGGCGGGGAAACATTTGATCTTGTTCAAAGGGGATGTCTCTGAAGCATGAAGATTGAACTGATTGTGACCCCACCCTGGGGAAGGAGAAGCGCCCTCTGGGGAACTGGCCAGGAGGAAGAAGCCTGCAATTACTAATCCGGTTGGCCTGTGGGTCTTCGGGGTCTCATATCCGTTTAAAAGAGAGAATTAGGGTTGAAGGTAATAAAATAGGTCTTAAATTAGAGGAGCAGGGGGCCATTTCATCTAATTTTGTGGTTGTTACTGAGGAATAAAAGGCAAAGGAGATAATTTCATTAGCTCCTTTGAGATCTTTATCACAGTAAGATGGCATTTGGGGACGCAGCTGCCTAAGAGGGGCTGGCCATTTTTCCCTCCTGGTAAACCTAGAGTGAGATTTCTGTAGCAGCAGGGAGGGCTTGAGGAGGCACAGGAATCACTGAGGGCACTCACTGTCATCAGACACATGGAGTTTCTCCTGCCCTACGTGAGAGCAGCTTAAAATGGTTGATATGGGTCCTCACATACCACTCTGCCAGCTACTCAGGAACATGGCATTCACATTGAAAATAAATCTGCCAGACAAGAGAGCTTGATTAGAGTTGGGATGGTGTCTTTTGTTTTTGAGGAAGGTTTGCCAGTCATCTGTTGTTGATGTGATTTATTTGGAGTATCACGATCATCAAGTTCTTTTGAGCTGAGCAGTGTTCAAAGTGTGAAACCGTGTAAGGGGGTTAGCAGAAAGGTGAGGGTTATGCCTTCTATTTGATGGGTGCTGTTCTGTTCGCAGTGTAAGTTCATTGCTGCTACATCATAAAAACTTTGCTGGAGAGGCAGTTATTTCTATCCACATTTACAGAGAAGGGAGTGAGCGAGGCGGTCAGTGAGAGGTTATGTCACCTCCCCTAGGTCTCTGGGTAGGGAAGAGAGGTGGATCTAAGGATTCTATCTCTAGACTTCTAACTTTCAAATTAAGCTGTCTCTGATAGTAATTAGAAGAAAAAGAAGAAAGGAGGAGGAGGAACTAAATGATAAAGAGTCCTCCAAGAGAAAGGAGAGAAAAGTGTTGAATAGATAGTTCTCTGTACCAGCCAGCAGCTGGCACCATTCCCCAAGGCAGCTTGGTTTCCTTCTGAAAGGAGTAAAGGGATGGAGGTGGGCAGGGCAAGGGAGGTGAGAGTTAGGGGATGCTGGAGAGCAGCGGGTGGAAAGGGCTCTTCGTATGCCTGAAACAGTCATAAGCAAAGTGTCGAGTAACTAACTGGAGTGCCTATGCCTCTGGTCAGAAAGGTCAGAGACATCACTGCCTCTCTCTCTCTTATTTCTGGGCCCAGCCTTTTCCATGTCCATCTTCATTCACATTCTTACTATCTCATGTCCGATTTCTTTCTAGTCTCCAGTTTTTCTCTCTATACTGTATATGTTTCTACTTAATATTTGTGAACTTAGCTCTGAAAAGGAAAAATAAAACTTCTATTAAGATGTGCTACTAAAAACCTTAACCACCTTTAAGTGCATTTAATCATAGCTTCAGTTTGTATAGTTGTTATAAAAATCTATTCCTCCCATTGATTCAGAAGCTAATATTTCCCCCTACAAGTGGATAATGGAGGCTGTAGACGTCTCCCTTTCTGGTGGATGAGGGGCCCTTGGGAACTCACAGAAGGTAAAAGTCCAGCCAAGTGTTTTCCTGAAATGTTATCTGAGGGGAATTGTGGGGCAGATTTTCATTTGTTTCACTAATGCTTCTGCATATCCTGTACAGGAATCTTTGCCCTGCAGTGCTCAGAGGCAAGAGTCCTCTTGCTGTTCCTTTCCTTCATTACTGGGGCTAATCAGAAGTTGGCTATACTTCAGTGCCTCTTAAAAGCCTTTCTCTATGGCCGTGTCCAGGAAGTTGAAGTGCAGTGTCAGAAATGATGTGAGTTGATGAAGAAATAAACAAACGCGGGCAACATGTAAGGAAGCCTTGGCAGCCTTGCTGCTGTTTTTCTGTAGTTTTGATCTGAAGGAACCAGATTTCCTCCATGTGGAAGGAATGAGGCTGTTGAGGGTCCCTGTGCCAAGGAGCCTGAGATGTGCATGCCAGTGGGCCTTCTAGATTAGGGCTCCACTTAGTCTAATAAACTCCGGGATGAAAATGAGTGGTTTATGCTTGGCAGAATGAAGATAAGTCACACGTCTGCAGCTTGAGCTATATGTACGTGGAGTAAAAATAGCATCTGTTCAGGGAAGCAGAACATTCCAGAATGCTTTAGTCCCCTCTTGGCACCAAAGCAGAGAGGAGAATAGGAGAGGTGGGAGAGACTCGAAACGGCTTCTTGGCCAAGCCCTTTAATTTCAGTTAAAAACACTAAATGACCTGACTAAAACCCCATGAGGGCAGGGGCCCTTGTCTGTCTTGCTGATTCACGTTCATGCCTTTGGTACCTAGCATGTATTAGGTGCTTAATGTGCACTTCTTAGATGAATGAATGACGTAAAAGTAGATATGACTTCTGACTCCTAGTCCAGTCGTCTTTGAGATAGTTTTATATGCTGAAAAGTCTATAAGAAGTGATGTCAAGTGGCTTTTACATAACTGGGGCTTTCTTTTGATTACCTGTAGATTAGAAGATTAAAATTGAGACGTAGCAAGATTAAACCGATTCCTTAAAGTTGATGCGGAAGACAGGCTTTCTCAGGGTTGGGGTGTGGGTGGGAGGCATGACCGCCATGTTGTAGTCTGTCAGTGGTGCCCCTGGAATTGGGCTGTGGAGAGGGGACAGCCCCAATCGCTCAGCCTCCCTAAAAGAACCAAGACCACTGTGGAATAAATGGACACTTGTGTTTGCCCCTCTCCCAATGGCTAGGAGCCCATCCTTCTTTTTTGGCCCTGTGTCTCTTTTTCAGAGGGACATGCTACTTGAAGCCCATCAAACTTTCAGGCTATATGTGGAAGTGCCTGTGTGTACAAAATGTTGTGGCTGTGACTGAGAGGTTAGAATATATGTCAGCACTGTAGAGATAGCAGAAGGACTCAGTTCTCTGGACTGATGGACACCATTAGCCAGTAAATCAGGGTCTCCACCACTGCCAGCCTGATTTTGAAAATTGCAGCCCTGCTGTCAGTGGCTTCAACCAAGTAAACCAGGTCGTGCAGTATGCTGTGCTTAGAAACCCACAGTGGTCAGCCCCACTGCTGCTTTTAGGCTGGTAAGGTAAAGCATTGCTGTTCATTTATCTCCCTATTTAATTTCCCAGTTAATACACACACGCACACACACACACACAAGATTCACTATTACAAGGGAAGTTTAAAATTTAGAATAGTTACAGAAGATTGATTCAAGATGAAAAGTTGCCAAAGAGAATTTTTAAGGTCAAGAAATTTCATTTATATACGCAAACACTGAGTAAAGAGATGTCATTGTTTGCTGCTTGGTGGAGTTCCTTCACCCAGCCTGGTAGGGGATGTGCCTTTCTCTTTAAATTGACCTTCAAGGCTTCGCCACGTGGCCTTGATGACCAGGGATGAGTGTGCTTCCTCTGGAACCCTTGGCCAATGACCACTTTCATGTGGAATACCTGTGCTACCTCAAGAGGAGAGAACTCAGTTCCTTCTGGAAATCTGTTCATCTCCAACATTCCCTTTCACTGGTTCACCTGACTTCTGCTGATACTGACTTCTTTATCTACTGCCTTCTTGCTTCTCTCCAGGAAATATGCAGCAGACATCCAATCTCCTGGTGGGGTATAAGACAAGCTGTAGTCTAACTCTGATTGATGACTACAGAAAGAATCAGCTAGGTTATTGGCTTCTTCTCTGTATTAACGATCACAGGGCTTATCGAGCTAAAGTTGGCAGGCATTCTGCAGACCAGAAGTGGTTCTGACGAGACTCCAGAGCAGCAAGAAGAAGGATCATTGTTGGCTAGATTATTAGAACTTGAAGAAAAAGAGCAAACTTAATCTTACATAGTGGCATTGATCACTACTTTGTTTTTGGTAAAAATCAGCCCTTGGGAAGTGATTTTGGGGTGAAGCCCTTATGGTCTGGTGTTTGGACTTCCCCTGGCGGCTGTTCTTTGCACTATGTCATTACTTGTGAGCCTGTCCGGTTGTACCTTGTTAGCACAGCACTTTGGAAGTGGATAGTAAATATTTCACCTGAACCTCAAATATCCTGTGTGCAAAACCATGTAAATGAAAAACAAATTCAATTTTTAAGAATACATATCCGTTCATAAGAACAGCAAATTGGAAAACCTGTTTTCTTAAATTCATTTATATGTGGGGAGAACCTGATTATTCTCTTTAGGATACTTGAAAGTACAAACAAAAGTAACATGGGAGTGTGACTTTCTAGCTTTGGGCCTTGAGCTTTTATGAAGGGTAATTTAGAAAGCAAACTTTTTAGTGGAAAAGTATTTCGCAAGAGGCGCACTTTTTGTTTATTTATTTACTTATTATATGTGACGTAGTTTCAATTCACTAATTTTTTAAGCAATCTATGGGAGGCTACAGTGGCAGAAAAATGTTAATGGAGACATATAATGGTATTCATGTTTACAAAATTAAAAACTGAAAGGTGATGGAATTCTGTTATTCAGAGGATTCCAACTTGCTATAAAAATTTAATATGTTAGAAGATTGGTTCATATTCATGATTTTCTAATTGCAAAGTGGAATATTATTCATTCATTAATTATTCTCCAAATAAGGTATAAATCACGTAAGTACAGTTTTACGTAGGAGAACATAGGGAGTGGGAGTCTAAGAATCAGAGTTTGTGGTTATTTTGTAAGCACCTTGCTCCTGTTTTTACAACACAAATCAGAGAAGCCTCTGATGTGTCTCATCCCCTTCTATCTTTTCTTCCATATATACTTCCTGTGTTTTCTCTAGATGACTTCCTCCCCTACTTTGCTCTTTCCTCAGAACCAGGATTAAATCTCTTTATCATCACCCCGGTTTAATCACCCCCTGTTTGCAAGGCCTGAACGGTAGAGTCTGCAAGAGAGGGCCATGTTCCTCCTCCACTCAGGCCAGGCTCTGGGGATGTCTCCATTCATTCCTCCTGGTCGTCTCTGGAGCCTAGTTGTACCTTTAGGCAGCCCAGCTCACCCTGAAGCTAAAGCGCATGCGTATTCTGTGGCCTAAAAATGTTAATGATTAAATACACAGGATTGAGTTTTGTTTGGCAGGCTGTTTAAGTATTTTAACCAATCAACAAATGTTAGAGAGATTTGTATCAGGCTCTTTGGAGACAGGAGTGTTTGGGAGATCCCCTCCCAGCCCCATTTTGCCACTGGGGGAGTGAACTCTCTCCATGTTTTAGCAGAAGCTGTGGTGTGGAAGACTCAGCCTTGAGTCAGGCAGACCTGGGATCCAGCCCTGCTCCACACTCTCAGGATCTGTGGCCGTAGGCAAGTTACTAACCTCTCCAGGGCTTACTTGCCTCAGATGTGAAGTGGAGATGAGCATAACTACCCACTTTGTAGAAACGTTATGATATGAAATGAGAGAAAATATGTAAGACATACCTGGGACACGATAAGTGGTAGTTATCACCACTGTTAAAATAGGAGCGAGTGGGCTTTAAGTAATTTAATAACTTGTGAAAGTTTCTCCTGAATTGTTGCCCCCTCAGCCAGAGGTACTCAAAACGTTTTTGTAGTTGATCTTGTTTTCAGGCATCTCTTTCCATATCAAAGCTTGCTGTGGACTGAGTTTCCTGTGTTTACCCTTTATCTGTAGCAGACACTTTCTGTAAACTGGCGTTTCCCAGGGCTTCCTTTGCCTTTAGGATCAAAGGAGTTCTAGAGTGTTTATTTTGACGTGAGGTAAAATTAATAGTCTCTTAAAAATTACATTAGCCCTGTGATCAGATTTGTTAGAGTATGCATCTCTTGGAAGCAATGCTGACCAAGTGAGGGCCATCTGCCATCCTCCCTGGCTATCTGCTCTGTGGGACAGCTAAGAGTCTTACCTCCTGGGGTAACATCTTAGTTGGAAAGAAGGATGCAAAGCCAAAAAAAATGCGTGGAAAGTGTTTATGTTTGTCCTGGGAGAATGGCAACACATCACACACCATTAATGGGCCTGGCCAGCTAACAGTCCTTTGCACTAACCCAGCAATATAATTTATTTCACTGAAGGGATTGTGGTTTTATGTGCCATGTACTGGTGTCATTGAAAACTTGTTTAAAGAGGAAAATCGCAGTTAATGTTAGAAATAGAAAATAGCTTTACAAATTTGTGGTGGAAGAGACCCAATAAAAATGACTATCAGGAGTTCCCCCAAGGTGAATGTAAGAGTTTATAAGTGGTGTTTTCTGTCTGGTAAGTTGACAGATTTTGGTTTGTAAGTATACACCAACGTATGACTGCCACAAACAGAGCAGGGCACGCGAGAGCATTCCTTCAGGGAGGAAAGTAACCCCATGGGACACTGCAGGCAGGTATCTGTGCTGTCCCTAGGGACAGGAGGCAGAGGTCCAGCGTATATTTGGTCAGAGGAGGCCATGTCTGTGTCACTGCTGCCATTGTCCTCCTGCTGGGAGATGGCAGGTGGAGGGGCCTGCACCGAAGGAGCAGATCCGTAACTCTGGGTTTGCTTGTGCCATGTGTAAACATTTTAGCTCACTATTTTAAGAAACTAAAGACTAGAGCATGTGGGAGCCACTGAGTGTACTGAATCCTTTGAAGTTTGGTTTTCTGTTTGTCTTGAGCGTTACTGATGTTGCCAGGTCATCTGAATTAAAAGTGACTCTTAAGTTAGAGAGTAAATGGTTTCATGACGAGAATTACGATTCTCAGACTTTTAGGAGAACTCTTTTAAAATATGAGCTATTTCGGGGGAGCCATAGCATATGTGCGTTTAATTCATAGAAATTCAACTATATATGCATGTATAAAAATAGGGAGAAACACCAGTGAAGATAATGTGGAGCTGCCTCACAGTCTGCTCAATTAGAGTATGTGCCTTAGAGCAGGATTTTTCAACCTTGGAACTATTGACATTTTGCACTGAATAATTCTTTGTTGGGGGCTGTCATGGGCATCGCAGGATGTTTAGCAGCATCCCTGGCTGGCTTCCACTGACTAGGTGCCAGTAGAACTCCCCTCCCCCAGTTGTGTTGGTCCAGAATGACTGACTCCACACATTGCCTCATGTGCTCTGGAGGCTGGGGGAGAGGGGGCAGGGGGAGGGCAAAATCACCTTGGCTGAGCTGAGACGTACTGCCTTAGAGTGAGATAAGGTGCTTGTCAATCTCTCTTTCCCTCTGGTGAGCTCAGTTCGAGGTCCTCTGAACATCATCTTGCCCTACTGATGAGTATGACTGAGTAAATAAAAGAAAAATACTGTGAGGCGTAGCGAGTATGAATTGTAAAGAATAACTCAGAGACAGAGAGTTTTAAAGTGTTAAGGATTTATGCCTCAGTGAAATCTGTCACAGAAGTTTCTAAGGGCCAGAGACATATAAAGAAAGGTGATCGGTGCATTTACACAAATTCTTGCCTTGTCAGTTCAGAACTTCTTGATAATAGTGGGGTTCATGGCTGATTTCTAAACCCCAAATTTCTAAACCTGTTTACTGAGTCTGGATAATACCATGGGTGTGTTTTTGACCAATTTTCTGAAAAACTGTCACTGGAGTTCCTTTTTCTCAGGCTTGGTGTCCTGAAACAGGCACTTCTGAGTATATATGTTCAAGGCTCAGCACAGATTATTGTCATCAGAGTGTTCGAATTATTTTCTATTCAATATAGTGGGAGGAGGTTTTGGATTTTAAAACAAGGTCTCTCTCTTCTTGAATCTGGGTGGGCTTGTCACTGCTCTGACCAGTGGAGTATGGCAGAAAGTGTCATTATGTGGCTTCCAAGGGTGAGTCCTAAAAGGCCATGCAGTCTCCACCTTGTTCTTGGAAACACTGTTCTTCAAGCCCTGAGCCACCACTTAAGAAGTCTGCCTTGTGGCTACCACAGCAGGTGCCCCGGCGGACAGTCTCAGCTGAACCCAGCCCTTCCAGCCATCCCCACTGACATGTGGGTGAAGCCACCTTGGATCCTGCAGACTAGCCCACCCATCTACTGAACGCTACCTCATGGCCTCTACTATTGCCACGTGGAACAGAAGCATCGCCCAGCTGTACTTTGCCCAAATTCCTGTCCCATAAAATGTGACACCACAAAAAGTTGTTTTAAATGACCTGAAAAAATAAATCAATCACTTTGTCTAATGCTCTACTAAAAAAAACTTGTTCTAGAAACTTCTTGAGAGATGGTTTGTTGGCCTACCTGAAAACTTTTTAAGGGTAATCATAACCATGCCCATATTTTGCTTCCCTCTGCTGTCTTTAATGCCCGTCTGGCACAGTCTACTAAACTATGAACAAATATTTTAATTTTAATAAGCATTGCTTAATAGCAACTATTAGACAAATAAAAATGAAGTTGTTCTTGTTTAACCTGAAGATAAGAGTCAGAGCCCTTGCCTTCATCTGGTACCTTGTCCCAGGTTTTTGATCTCATGTCCCCGGCAGCTCTTTGGACCCCCTCGAAGGTACCCAGTTTGAAAGAGCTTTTCAGTTTTTCTTACAAAGTTAGATCAGTTTGTTCTAAATCCAGTGTGGGGTTGTAGGCATTCTAGGAAGTGTGTTTACTGGAAGTGAACAACATAAAAGTATAGGGTGTAAAACTTGAATTTTTGGGTTTATAGATGCAAATCTGTGTGCTTGTGAGCAGTCAGAAAGACCGTCCCTCAAACTAAGCTTACTGGAGAGGAAGAATACATAATTATTTGAACTTATGGCTTTCTTACAAGAGAACTAATATTGTCTTTGTAAATATGAAGTTACTGGCCCTTTTTTAAAAGCCTGGAAGTATCATAATGACCATCACTAGAAGAGACTTGTGACATTTTATATTTTGAGGCCCGCCTAATGTGTTCTCCCAGAAGAATGCTTGCTTCAGGAAGGTTAGAACTAACAACCCACAGGCAGGGGTTGTCTCTCCTGAGTTGGGGCAGGTGGGTCGGGTAAGCTGCCTTTTTGCAGATTGGTGCCAACGTACAGACAAGCCCAGGTTGTCGGGGGTATGGACGTCCAGGATATCACTGTTAATGCTAATGTCAGTGAGAAGAGGCAGTCCAGTATCAGGAACTGTTGGCTGTAGTACTGCAAGAGAGGCTGTGAGGGACAGCCAGTGAAAACCAGACTTCCTTTGGGTGAGCTGCAAGGGTCACCATTGTGCCCCTTTCAGCATCCTTTCCATTTCTCTCTGGGATATGTCCAGACATAGACCAGGGATTAGGGAACCTGAGCATCTGTTGGCACGGTTCTGAAACCTGGATGTGACTGCCTTGCAGTTCTTGCCAATATCACTTTCTGACTTTGTGATTTTTGTATAAAATGCCATCGGAAGCAATCCATAGTCAGGGTGGTTACAAAAGAAACCTGGGAAAAGAGGTCTTGATTTGCCAAGGGAACCGGAGAATGGGAAGAGGGGAGCAGAGGGCAGAACGGAGTAGGAGTGGATGAGTAGGTGGTGCGGGAGATGGTGTGGCTTTTTTGTTAAGTGTTCCTGATCTTAAAAACATGAGCTCCACTGGGCACTTTAAATCCCATGTCCTAGCAGCAGCTTTGCAAAGGCAAACTCTCTGTGGCCATTTAGAGGAGTTACCTTTGGATGGTCTTTCCAGACTAAGGCCCCATCAAATGGTGGAGAAGAGAAGGCAGACTGGGAAAGGAGCGCAGGTGTTGTAATTTTTACATATCCATCAGTTCGACCTTCTTGGTTATTTATAATTTTAGAGCTAAATGAGTGGTCTCCTTGTGTCAGAATATTGGTTCTTATTATTTGTAGCATCAGGTTTTGAATCCAAATTTGATTTTTTGGGGAGGACTGGGGGGCAATCTGAGTTCTTTTAGATTAGGCTAAATAAAGGAAGAGCTTCTCACCATGCTTGCATCAAGAGGGCTCATGTAAATTGAAGATCCTCTGGCAAGGCCTAAAATAATTTGAAATCTGGGGTTTAGAGTTTATGAAAGAACAGATCAAGAATGCCTACCATATATGGATTTGTTTTTAGAAAACAGTTTCCTATTAGCTGCTGAGTCCTGATGACTTTTCAAAAATTTGGATTCTTTTTAGTCTGATTACGAGTTTAATAATGCAGGGTTTAATACAGGAAAAGGGAAGATATTTGGCGTGTGTTTTCCCTTTGTCTCTTTTTTGTTGTTTTTAATCTGCCTTTGCTTTCTAACAGGTATTTCTTGTTTAAATTTTCTTGATGTCCTATTGATTTTCTTTTCTGTTTAATGCTTCTCAACTGAGGCAGGGCTGACCACTCTCCTCTCCTGGCCCTCCCCCACATACCAGGGGTGTTTATATTTGGGAGGGGGATTGGTCTGCCCTAAGGCTTTCAAGGAATAGGGACCTTGAACCCTGAATGCCTACACAGGAATCACTCCTCAAACGTTCATACTGTAATCGGAGATGGAAGTCAAAGGCCTTTATGCAATTAAACGGTGAAGAAAGAGCCGTGAACTTTGATTTACAAGCAGTGACTAGCTAAGATAAAACCAGCTAGTATAGTAAGTTGGGTGGTCGAAAGACCAGGCTTTGGAGTCAGACTACCTGGGTTTGAAACCAGCTCTAACATTTGCCAGCTGAGTGTTCTTTGGTAAGTTAAAGTCTCTTTTCTTTAGTCCCCTCATCTGTAAATTGGGGTTAATAATACCTCATAGGTATTATTGTGATGGTCAAATAAATGGGTTAGAGCATTACTTGGCATATTTTAAGTACTCAGCAGTTACTTCTTATAAAATATTCTAAAGGATCCCAAGGCCTTCTCCCTATTCCTAAATCTTTTAGTCTCTTTTTTTTTTCTTTTTCTTTTTCTAAACATGAGCTATATTGACTCTCTTGATATTTACAGAGCCAGTACGGGGTTTACCACAATTTTAAGTTCAGATGAAGCAAAATGATTTTAGAATATTTCTTAGAGACTTGAAATGGGTAGTCAACAGAAACTATGTTTGTGTGCTAGATACTGCGAAAAGCACTTACAATCGTCTGATTTAGAGCTGCTTTTCTAATTCTAGAGCTAGAAATTCAATTCTTTTCCTTAAAATGAGTGGGCTTTACCTAGAGGCTTAGATGCTCAGAGTGTGGGTAAGAATGAGCTTTCTTAACTTCTCCCATCCCCCCTAAGACCTAGTGGAGATGAGAGGAGACTCGCTAATCAGTAGAGATGGGTAGACTTGTTCAAGTAGCATTTGTCTGTTGGACCCTGCTTCTTAGGGGGCCGGGTAGAAATGGTCCTGATTCTTTGCCAAGTGACCAGGCAAACCAGGCCAGTGTGGGGGAGAGCAGACCAGATCCAGGGCCAGGACAGTCTAGGCAGATTTTGCCCACAAAGGCTTTTAAAACTTAGAGCTAAACCCTGTTATGTTGTTTTAAACACTGTGTTAGTACGCAAGTCAACATCAGTCAGCAGGCATTATTTCTAAGGTCTGGTCTTCAAGTATTGTAGGGCACTCTCCGGTGACCAAGGAAGAAAAAGTATTGTTATTAAGTGGCCTCCTAATACCCCCTAGGAGGATCCTGACCAGGGCTGCCTTACGAAGACAGCTATTTACTCCGCCCAGAAATCCTTTAATGATGATATTAACATTCCCATTTTGTAGCTGATGAAACTGAGTCACAGGTTTGACAACTTTCCTAAAAGCCTAGAACCGATAAGTAGTAGAACTGGATTTTGGACCACGGATCTGCTGGACTCAGAGCCTGTTTTAAATCACTACCCTGGCCTTTCTTAGTATGAAATAGACATGGGTAGTCTATTTTGAATGGATATAAAAATTCGAACCTGAGTGACAAACAAGCACAAAAGAATGTAAATCACTGATAATAGAAGGTTGACATCATTTTACAGGTGAGGCAATAGAGGCTCATGAGTATAAGTAACTTGTGAAAATCTCACAACTAGTACGTGGCAAAGCAGGGATGTGACTTCTTTTCTCACCATACCATGTTGCAAAAAGTATGGGAAGGTCTCTTTGCCTAGTCACTTCTAGTCACCTTAGTGTACATGGGATAATCATCAATTTAAGAACTAGGAAGACCAAGTCCACATTCTAAGTCTCTCGTTGTCTTAGAGAACCAACTGCTTTTATGCTGTTTTGTTTCTCATCCAGGAAACTTACCCATGGCTAAAGAGAGAAATAGCCCCTGAGGGAGGTAGGTGGCTGGCAAAGGACACATGACCTCCAAGTAGTAGGTTCCATGGACTTTCCCTTGCTCCTCTGGCCTCTGCTCCTTAGAACCTGGAAAAGGGCTTCTTTATACCAGCAAATGCATCAGCTTTTATGCTGCTCCATGGAGCCACCCCATCTTTTTGCTACTTCATCTGCCAGGAGGACCTCAGGATTGCCAGATGTGCAAGTGGTGGATCTCACTAGGGAGAAGAGCCTGGGATAAATGTGTCTGTCATCGAGCAATTAGTGGACCGTCTTACATGCATCACCAACGATGGCTCTTTGCTCAGCCTTAATTCATTAGGAAATCACTACCTCCCCAGCCCTTTTGGTGCCAGCCTTAAAGGCGCTTTAAATGTAGGACTGAGTGCTGCTATAAAATAGAGTCCAGTTCTTTTGATTCAGCCTCTGGCACCAGGATTCTGAGCCATCGTGATTTTACAGGAGCTGGTTTCTAAGAAGTAATTCTGGGCACGGGGGCAAGGAATGGTGGGTAGCCTTTGTGCAGAGGAAATGTGCCATGGGTAAGTAGTTGACTGCTTATTAGTTTACTCTTTAAGCCAAATTATTTTTGTTACTGTTAAAAATTAATTTTAATAATTGCTTTTGGATCAAGCCGTTGAATAACTGAGCCAAGTTTTCACGCCCAATGAACTTTTATAGCAAACTCTTCTCTCTTTATGGGGTTATTATGAGGACGATATTTGTAAAGCACTTTAACTGCTTAGCAGAAGGCACTAGATAAATAGTAGTCATATTTTCAGAGTTTTGGAGGAATGATTATACAGTGCCTTCCAATTCTATAAGATGCAAATCATATGCTGCTACTATTTGCCTTATTGGCTATTTTTCTATTTTTAATTTCTAAAGAGAAATCTATGCAAATGACTGGGGTGATTTTTATATTTCCATAATATTACTCAACTAGTTAAAAAAATCTCTTTAATCTGAGAGGAAATGTTTTCACAGTATCAGAGTCTGAATAGTAAGCAGATAGTAGGCAGTGCTCCATTGTCAATGAATAGCCAACTTTGCATTGATTCGTAACAAAATGTCTAGTGGAAAGCACAGTCCTTTATTATAAAAGAACGTATTTTTTTCTTACTATTCTTTTTTTTTGGAGGAAAAGCTCTAAAAAATAAAAATTGTTGTTTTCTTGTTTCAGAAAGAAATACACTTCCTAGAAAGGAGCACCTCACTATTGGGTTTTTAAAGAGTGAAGCACCTTGTGTGTGTGCGCGCGTGCATGCTAACAGCTCGTCTTTACCATATGTGGGAAAAATGGAATTAGAAAAAGACTGCTTTGTGGCCTCAGTACATTCTGAGTTTTAACAATAGATTTTCAGTAAAACTTAACGTTTGACCCAATATACATACAGCAGCGGATAGGACTGGTAAAAATGTAAATTAAACTGCAAAGTAGACTACATTCACTCCTTGCTTAAAATTGTCTAATCCTGTCTTGTTGCACATGAGTTAAAATTCAAATTATTTGTCAAGACACATCTGTACCAGTGTGATTTAGTCTTGCTGCTTCACCAGCCCCAGCTCATTCTGCTCTAGCCCTGAGACCTTCATTTCCGGTTCTTAACCACCAAGCTCCTGCCTCACCCAGGCCTTCACTTGCGTGTTTTCCCTGAAAAGCTCTTGACCCCAGTCATCCTGGGGCTGGGGGCTTAGGTCAGCACCACCTTCTCAGGCTCTGGTATGTCAGTTATTGAGAAGAGAGCCCAGAAGCCTCATGGGCCAGAGTCAGATGGTGATTCTTACCCTTTCAGGGTACAGGGACTGACAAAGAACAGAATTCAAGGCCAGGCTGAGTTCCACTTTGAAAGTCTTCCTTCAATGCCTGAGCCCACATTGACCTTGCCCTGCTCTGTACTGTCCTTGGAGCCAGACCACACAGTTTAGAGCTACCTGTGCTTTGGCCCAATCTGTCAGCTCTCTACTGCAGGGACTGTTATCCTTTGCTTGATGAACACTGGCATGTTTTATTTGGTTTTAAGTACTAGTGCCTTGGAAGAATTTATACCTCCTTCCACTTATTTGATGGCTTGTAGCAATTCATAAACTTTTTTTTTTTTTTTGCAATAACTAAGCAATAAAACCTTAGTTGAATCTGAGCTGCACTAAAGATAATTATTGCCCATATTTTTAATGATCATTACGTACATATACACTTTTACAGCTTAGATACATGAGGTCATATAAGGCATTGCTTTATTTTTTTCTTCACAATAGATTGTGGTAGTCTTTCCATTTCAATACATTTAGACTCCTTTTTAATATCTGAAGAATATTCCATTTTGTGAATGTGCTGTAATTTATTGAACTAATTTCTTATAGATGAAATATTTTCCCTGTTATGAATAATGCTCCATTAAACATTCTTGTACTGTGCTTGTTTAATTATCTCAGGGTAAATTGATTAAAACTGCTGAGTCAGAGTATAACTGTTTTGGATTTTCATGCAGGTTGACAGACTACATGCAGAAAGGTCGAACCATTTTTTATTATTCCACAATGAAGGAAAGCCTCTTGTAGACTTTATTTAATGTTGTTCTTTAATGTATTTTAAATGATTACATTTCCCAAACTTTTTAGCAGCTTTTTTTCTTGGCAAATAGACTTTGGATAACTAATTGAGGATGGGTTTAATGATTGATTTTGTAGCTTCAGCGGTTAAAAAAACCAACAGTGTATATCCTGTATGGATTTTCCCTTACGTTATTTTAGTACACAGTCTTTTTTATTTTTTATTTCTTATTTTTTGACTTTCATTTTTAGTAATCATCACACTGGAGGTTAAACAATTGAAATAGTGCCCCTTTTCAGCCTTCATTTTGGATAATCTGTCATGCTCCATATTTTCTTATTACTCCTAAAACTTTGCTAAAGAGAACTTTTTGACAGTAAAAGTAGCAAATACTGTTTTGTAATTTGATAGGGAGTTTTAAAAAGAACTTGAGTTCTTATTTGGTGGTAATACCTTCAGGTGAGTATTTAGCATTTCTACTAAAGAAGCACTTGCTCTCATGACTGTCTCTGGTTTCTTCTAGAGTGTTTTCTCTGTTCATTTCAGTCTGTGAGAGTTTTCCCAGATCCATGTGATTAATGACCTGTCATTCCACCTCTTTGAACTGTATCTCCTTGATGTCATTTGCCCATCCCCTTGTGTCACCTGAAACTTTTTACTAGTTCATTGGTTAATTGTTTATCTTTCTTTTACACTTTCTTGAGTTCATCTAATAAGGATATCATGTCTCTTCTTAAAAAGCTTTTTTTAGTGTGTGTTCTTTTACTGCCCAGAGTGATTTCATATTTCAAGTTCATTATGTGCTCCCTTTGGGCATTACACAGATCTATGAAACATAGACTTTGTCTGTTGAGATTATTGCAATAGCAAGGTATAGGCACCATTAGCTCAGGGGAAAAGATAGCACCAACTTTTTAAAAAAACTTATTCGTAATTTGAACAGATGGCTTTAAAAGTACTTTTGGAGAGTTTTTAAATGCCTCCTCATCAGATAAATCCTAGTGTAGATGACTTTTCATGTTGAGTTTTGATTTAAAAGACTGGGTTACTAACTGGAGGGAAGGCATGGCTAGTGAAGAGGCTAGTGAGGAATAAAATGGGAATGAGAAGTGGGAACGAAGAGGAAGGAAGTAGCTACGATGTACAACAAAGATGTTTTGGAGGAGGTTGGAATAAATATTGCAGATTTCAGTTGCGATTAGATCATAACTTATTTGTAAATCCTTTGTTAACATCAGAACGGCAAAATATAAACCTATGGGAGAAGATACGCCAAAGCTTTGGGTGTGGATTGGTAAAAGAGATAGGACTGTGATAGACTTAGTGGGGGCTGCTGTCTTGTCACACCCGGTACTCAGTCTGCAGGGTGAATCAGAATGCAGAAGAATTCCAGGGGGCACATTGAATTAAGTGCTTGCTAAGCGATTCAGCTGAACACAGGGGTTACAGGCTAGAGTTGGCCACTGTGTGACAACTCATGTTGTTTTCCAGTAAACAGCTAGAGTCCCCCAGTGTCTTAAGTTTGCTCATGGCAGGTTGTATGGAAATGACTCTTTCAGGACACTAAGGTACCATTTAATGAACTGTTCCTGTGGTGTAATTTAATAACTCACAACCTTAATGTAGTAAGTGGTAGTTAATTACTGACTCTTTGAGCCACTGGGGAACCATTTAGTAATTACTACTTCATTGCTATTTAATAAATTTCTGTCTTGTACGTTAAATAGCCCTGAGCAATAATTCACGGCCTAGTCCCTGGTGGTATAAAAAAGTTAATGCTGCTTCTAGAGATGCTCATCTGAAACCAGATGGTCACTTAGGCATAGGGAAAGTAAAAGTGCAATAAAATCTCTCAAATCAGTGATCTCCAGACTTTTGGATTTCATGAACCAGTTTTTTCTTTTAACTGTTTAGTGGCATATGTGCCGTTATTGAATTTTTTGATTTCGTTAACTTCTGTTCCCCTAAGGAAGCCTCACTCTGCCCAGTGCATAGGGCAGAGTGAGCAGTTGGTAAATATCAGTTGAGTTGAATCAAATTATGCATTTTAGGGTAGAATTTTTGCTGGTGACACCTGTTTAATTTTATTGTTCATCAGAGCTCATATTGGAGATGTTCATTTTGTAAGATATGTGATTGAATGTCTCTGACTAAAAAAATTTCACTTTATGTTGGGATTGTGTGGGTTAAACAGAAAATGTGAACGCTTTGGAAGGATTATAAATGTAAGGTCATTCATATTGTCTGCTGACAGTTCTATGTAGAAATGATTAATCTTTGGACTATATTAAATTCTGGGGAATTCTAAAATGTAGAACTCATTAATCCAAAGATAGCTAATCTATAGGTTGTTGTGTCTTAGTTCCAGAGTTAAGTCTGTGACAGCTCAGAAGAGAAAGTGGGTCAGTAAGAACGATTTAGTTAAAGTTGATACTCTAAAGTAGAAGCAAAAAGGCACTGGCTTTTCTGTGATTTGGCTTGTTGTAGAAGCCAGGGATGTTGTCATGTGACCTGTCTGAATTCTATTCAGTTTGGGCGTTGCCGTGGTCATGGTGGTAGTAATGATGACGTAGAAGAGCCACAAAATTCTGGTGAGTATTTTGAGGGATGGTGGAAGGATCGACAGCCCATGGCTCCGAGAAGCGGCCCGTGAAGCGGGTTCTTGGAGTGGTGGTGCCCCGGTCAGCGCCACCTATTTTCCAGACACACGCCATCCTGTTCAGGGGCTGGGCGACGCATCAGTGCTTGTCTTTCTCCTAATCCCTGCCAGTTTTTGAAGTTGCATTGATTGCCTGGATGTCCTGTAGAATGTCTTGATTTGTCAGCTAATCCACAGTTAATTGAAATACTTTTCATTAAACAACTCTTCCTGATAATGTTTAAAACATAATTTAAACCCTGGGCAATCATGGCTTCTGTCAGCTGGCTTCAGTAGCCCATTAACACATGCAAAGTCGGCGGTGGGGCTGGATAACCTTTTCTTGCCGGAAGAAGTAGAAAGCTCCTGTCATGTTTTCTGATAAAACACATTTTTAAAGACTAGTTTTCAGACACATTATATTGTTCAAGCTCATTTCGCAAATTGCTGAAGTACAAAACTGTAAACATATTGCTCAGACATTAAGTGCATTCTGTTAGAAAATTTACCATGTCTTTAATCCTAGTGGTTTACTGCTATGGTTTAAGTAGAAGGGATTTAGAGAGTTCATAAAGGCAGGGAATAGAATAAACAAAAAGGATGAAAGGAATGTTTCCTGAGCAGCTCTGGTATAGAACCTCATACCTCAGTACTCTCCACAGGGGTGCTGCTAACTTTATTTTAAAGCCAGCCTTCCAGAGGCAATAGAGCAGACAGGTATTTTAATAACACATATTAAGAAATTAATTTTAGTGATCAGAGTGTGCATGTGATGTTGGCATGAATACATGTTTCTGTGATCGTATAGCAAGCTATTATTGGTCTCTGTTTTGACTTCTTACAGTTTGTACTTTCTCAGCAGCTTTACAACAGCCATAACAATAAACTATAGCAGATAGAATTCTCATCTCTCTCTGGGTTCTGAAATTTGGGTTCTGTATCCTTGTGAGACTATTTTATGGTTTTAAGTGGTGGGTACATACTGTTGCATTGAAAATATTTAGCATTATTGTAATTTTATATTCCATATAGCTGCATTAACCACATTGTGCTCATTTTGAATAGCCCATTTAGTATTTCATCATTTTATGTATTATAGGGTGTTCAACTAGCCCCATATTAGGGCATTTGAACTCTCTCCAGTTTGAGGCTGGCATAAATAATTCTGCGGCAAACATCTTTAAGCAGATTGCTTTCTCCCTGTTGGGATCCCTTCTTGGGGATATATTTCCCCAAAGAGAAATGCATGATGAAGGGTTTGAACTCTTGTAGCTCCCATTCCATATTGCCACTTCTCATTTGCTTCAAGGGCCCTCTGAGATGTAATGAGGAAGAAAGAAATAGCTGGAAGGAAAAGGAATTGTCTGAGGTTTGAGACCTTTTTACTGGTAAGAGAACAGTATTTTTCAGATACCAAAATCGAGACTTTACTTGCTTGTCAACTAATCAGTAAATTAGTTCAGTGTAGCTATTAAGAGCACAGGCTGTGGACTTAGCCAGGCATGGCTTCCAATCTGTTACTTCACCCTGCTGAGCCTCAGTTTCCATCTTCATAAAGTGCACCTGCCTCATTGTGGGCGGTGGTGAGGTTTAAATGAAATAACGTGCTGTAAAGTGATTAATTGGCACAGGCCTGGCTCATATTTAGTGCTCAACCGGTGAGCGCTGCCGGAGTTTGCTCTGGCTGCTGGGCATGTGGCGGCGGACCTCTGGGTTGGAGGTTATGCAGCCTTGGCAAGTTGTTTCCCAGGGCCCTGGGCTCTCGGGGTCTTCTTGGATGTGTTCACTGAAGTCTGGGTCAGTGCTCTTCTGCTGGAGGTAAGTTCTCACAATTTGGCTCATCCTCGAGTTTGTGTACGAACTACTATTGGTGGCGAAAGGTCCCTGTGACTGAAGATTCCCCCACAGGCAGATGTATGTTCTTTAAGAACAAAGAAAGAAGGACTAACTCTAATTAAAGAGTTTCAACCATCTCTATAGAGCAAACTTATGCCTTCCCTTTCTGGTACCACGCTTTTTGTTTGGATAAAAAGAAGAATTTGAGAAGGATATGTTTTTTTCAATCTGGTGTTTCTTTAACTTGAATATAATGCCTTTAGAGAAGCTGGTTGATAATAATTCTAAATTGTTTGGTTTGAAAGAAAATGTTGCACCTTTCACTCTCCTGTTATATAAATGGAAAGGAACCTTTACCTTACAACTATCTAATTTTAAAAAGTCAAAGAAATGTTAGAGTCATTGGGGCCTTTTTTTGTTCTTTTCTTTTCCTCTTCATCATTGCTGTTATTATCCCTTTTAACCATGTGCGTATTTTTGGATCAATGATTTGTCATTCTCCAGAGTGTGTATCAGATATGTCTGGTTTTTCTAGAAATTTCAGTGGGACTACTTTTAAATCTCCTACCACATTTCATTAGTATTTTTAGGGGAAGAGTCTCAACTGTGTGTGTGTTTGTTACTTAAGCATATTTTTAAAATGGTTTTTAACTTTTTGGTTTTAAGGAGGTTTTAAGGAGTTAAACTTTCCTACCCATTTTACGCCCCAATAGTGAATGTAAATGTTGAGGTTCAGACACAACATTTACAGCCATTCCGCCATATTTAACTAGGAGCGTGGTGACTATCTACACCTGTGTTTCCACTACCGGATGAACTGAGGCTCTCAGGAACATGACCTTTTTTGTAAGGAGACTGAAGGGTGGGAGAAATAGCACTCTGCCCCCTCCTCAGTCCTCCAGCCTAGCCCTGAGGGATGTGTGCGAGGGGTTAGGAAGGTTTGAGTTGTTGTTGTTGTTTTTTTCCTTCGGTGCTGTTGAATTCACTGTTGGTATAAGTTTGCTACATGGAGATGTCATACTCTAATTAGATTAAATCTTTATCTGTTTGTTCTTAAAGAGCAAACATCTCCCTGTTGGAGAATTGGCCTAATTCACAAGGCCCTTCACTGTGAATCTTAATTCATATACAAACCTGAGGCTAATTTGCATTGTTAGTGGGCACTTGTCCTGGGCAGAGGACTTCTGGAAATGAGCCATGACTATACTCTTGGGACCTTCTGCTCCGGGACCTGCATTCTCAATGGTGGTTTGGTGAACATGGTAGAATCATCTCAGCTTAAATCTCAAGGCAAAGCAAATCACCCCTTCAAGAAAAGGCATTTGTTCTGTTACCTTACCCTCACAAAGTCAAGGGTTCAAATATTCATTATCCTCCGTGACATCTCATTTCTCCTTTCATCACCAGACCAAATGGGGGTGGTTGTTCTACTTAATTGTATTTTCACAGTTTTTTCTCTGAGGTTTCCCCGCCTGATGTTACTTGATCTTTCAAACTTGAGCACCTTCCTGGCCTGTAGGATCTAACAGATGGCAAACATGCTGGTTAAATGTTAGCCGGATTTAAATGGGATTCCCTTTTACTCCCATTGTGCTCACCTGTGCCATTATCTGTACCAAGTCACAAGAAGACAAGATCCCAAAGTGAGGCAGTGAGCTTTGGTGTTTGTTATTCATTTAATCATTGAACTGGCAGACAGAGCCTGTATTTAGATGTGGTCTGTTCTTAATAAAATTCTGCTTGCTAGGAGGAGGGTTTACCCTTGGCTTTTTAATCTTGGGAAGTTTATCTTTAGGAATCATGGAAGTCTCAAAATCTAAAATTCACATTGAGGAAATAAAACTCATAAAATTCGTAATACTTGGGAGGACAGAGAAATGATGTAACAAGAAGTCCTGCTGTACTTCCCAAAGGGTTGGATATCAGTACAGTGCCTTTAAACAATTAGCTCCACATTTCTTATGACTGGTTGACTAGTTGCTTGAAAAGCCAGGGATAAGTCTGTTTACTGAAATTACTGTATGTTCAAATTTTGTGAAATAAATGAGACTCTCCTTTGCTTCCAACAGGAGAGTCTCATTTATTTCACAAAATTTATTTCATGATAATGCTTACCATGAAAACAAGATACATTTTTTTTTTCCTTTGGACTGTTATTTGAAATATAACATGGAAGAAAAGAATTCACTAATTCATGAGGTTATCTATTGTTCTCATTTGAGAATACTTGAAAAGGTGCTATTCTGGAATTCCTCTAGAATGCTTTCTCTACCAGAATGCATCAGGAGGCAGATCTGTTTAAATCAAGTGAATTAAATTGTTGTCTGTGAAAAGAGTCTCTTGGTAAGGTTGCCTTGACCCAGAAGTTCCTAAATTGTCGCTGTTCATGGTGCTCTAAGTGTCTTGATAAATTTTTCCAAAGAAATACTGAACAGTTGTTATTTCCTCTAACAACTTAGTTGCTGTTTTAAAAATTAACACACAAAGTTTTAAAAAAATGTTTTTCACTTTAAAATTTGTTTTATTCTTAAACTACCACTCCTGTTTACTAGGGAGATGTAGCCACCCATTGGGCAGTCAGACCTTAGAATTAGATCGGACACTTTAACCCTCATTTCCTACTCACATTGTTTTTTGAATATACTTGGCTTTTATCATAGTGATTGCAAAAAAAAAAAACAAAATTCCCAAAGATATGATGTCATCAAATGGAATGGAATGCAGTCTGAAGTAACTTGAACTAGTTGTATACGTCACTATGTCTTCTTTGAAAAATTGAAAGACCACTCTGCCCTCCTGTGGGTTCACTGTGGCTCTCCAGGGCAGCTTTGCATACAGTGTTGGGAACCCTGGTCTTAACCTATATTTGTTTTCCTATAACTAAGTCAAGTTGCTTTATTCCAAAGTTGGCTTCCATTATTAGTTTATTATTGTCAAATTTGGGTGAGCAACAGAAACATTTCTAAACTCTGTCTCCTAGAAATTCTGATTCATTACATTTGGGATGAGTGGCTGGAACCCAGGCATCTGTATTTTTTAACAAGATGCCGGCAATACTAATGCATATGAAGTTTAAGAACTAACGAATTCTACCGCAAATCCCTTGAGTTTAGGGGCCGTGTTACTCTTCACTGAAACCCCTTCTCCTACAATAAAGCATAATATACATTTGACACATGTTCATTGAATGCATTGAATTTACTTATAGTCCCTTCTTCCCAAGTTTTCTTTTGTTCTGTCCCTTAAAAGAGGAAAGAAAAAAAAGATTCAGTCTTAGCATTTCATGACTTTCCTCTAGTACCCATTCTTCCCTAATCTACTCTCCCACACAAATCATTTTATCCTGTTAAATCAATCAGTCTGCTTATATCTCCTGAGGTGCACTTGGGTACACTGTTGTCTACCCTACCTTCTCTCCTGTACTAAGACATGTAAGTTTTCTAAATGGGAAAAACTTTGGGAGTGAGAAAAAATTGAAAAGGTTTATATATGTTAGGTTGGAATGTTACTATTTGATACAATGCTCCCATTTTAGAATTTAGGAAACAGGGAAGAGATGTGATGTACCGGGAGGCCACACAGGAAATGAAAAGCTAAGCTTAGAAAGTTCATCTCCTGGCTCCACGCCCAGGGCTGTTTTCACCCCAAGCCCACCTGATTTCTGGGGAGTGGTACTGGATCTTCTACGAGTTTTCCAGAGTTTTCTAGGTCCCACAGGTGATTCTGTTCTGGGACAAGGGCTGAGAACCAGGCTTGGCAATATGCTTTGCTTACAAAGTGGTCATGTTTGGTATGTTAAGTATTTGCGATTTATGTAGCCAGTACTTACAAATTGAATTTTCTTTTAAATGCTTGAATTTTGGTTTTGTATGAATTTATACAATGTGAAACATGGATAACTTAGAGTCATTTAATTTTGGGGTTTTAATGGGGAGAAGGCAAAAACTTGAGAGCAAAAGAGACTATCAACATTATCATAAAAGGAGGACTTCGTCTTTCCTGGATGTTGATAAGTTGTTTACCGGCATCAGAATGTGGCCTGCTGGTCTTGGACAGCATTTCCCTGCTCAGCATTTCCTCTAGCTTCCTAGCTGGGCTCTAAATGGTTGAGTCCTGACTTTTAGATAGTTGGGACACAGCTGTAGGAGATAGTTGCGACAGGGCTTGTGGGAGTTCCTCTGTGCAGACAGAGCCTGACACTTTCACACAGAATTGTAGTGATAAGAACCACAAAGAGCGCAGTGATTTTCACTGTGCTTCCCTTTCTCATTTCTCAGGTATATTTTAGAAGCTGTAAGACTGATTTATGCTCAAGGAAAACGGCACTCTGAGACTCATAAAAAATACTCGAGAAACTTTTCCATCCCAGGGCTACTTTATTCAAATGTTCAGTCTTTCATTTCTTTCTGCTTCACGTATTGATTCGATTCGACAGAGTTAAAATATCTCTGAAAAGTTTCCCTTCAGGCGGCTTCTTATCTCTCCTGCTGAGGCGGCAGCTTATCTCCCGTGCTGAGCTAGGTTATCTCCAACAGGCTGTGTCCTGAAATCCAGCCTTTTGGAATGAGAACCTGTTCTCATTCTTTCTCGTGAAGTCATCTTGTAGCTATGTGTGTTTTCAATTCAATATCAAATAATATTTGGCTTTAACTGTAGACATTATAATATTATAAAGGAGGAAAATTTGGATGTCACATGAAGTTGCTTATAATTTATTATAACTCTTATAACCCATGTCTTCAGTTCAGGCCAGAATAGCTGGAAAATTGAGAGTGCCACATTTTCCCCCCAGATTGATGAAAACATGTTTTAATTTTATTATCTAATATAATCAAGAATAAATTTAACTTAAATCTACGTGTAAAACTAAAATTACTTAATACCATTATTGTTCATTTAAACACCCCTTTCTCTCAGACTACCTTGTGCAGAAATGCTTATAAGAAAAAAATGCTATAAGTTTGAGTGTCTTTTCTGGCTTTTCCTTGTCTGGAATTCCCTCTAAAGAGGTACAGTTTCAGAAAGAAGGAGTTCCATAGATTCTCCTGATGCCACCTGAGACAGCAAGGACTGCTCGTCATACCTCTTGTTCTTGAGACATTGCCCACCATCATAGAAAGGGTAGGGTGTGCCAGCTGTGGGTGGCAGAAATCTGTCCCCTCGCTGAACTAGAGTTCCCTTTAAGCACTGACGTGGCTTAAACTGCGTTTGACCTGGTGCTTCGGATTCAAGCCAGTAGGTGACTCATTATTTCAGATGTTTAGTTTGTGCTGTTATAGTTGAAGCAATCTGTAAAGAAAATAGAAAAGCCTGTTGTAAAAATATATTCTGTCTTCAGGAAGAAGAATCCCTGCATCCTGACAGGAGGTGGGATGTCTGCACATGGCTTGTCCAGCTTGTTGTTTTACCTTAGATCCTGGTTTGAAGGAGCCCTGGAAAATGTCTATCAGTGCATGTGTAGATGGCATTGCCGATTATTTTTACATTCTCAAATGTGAGTTCAGAACAAGCTGGGTACCAGGTTTGCTCTCTGGTCGCTGAGAGAAAGCTGTCCGCCCTGAGGATAGGCCAGCCAAGGGCCAGTCACCAGTCTCCATTCTGACGGGGGGAAGGAGCACAGAGCTTTTGCCCATTCTGAAAGTTAACCTCATCAGACATTTTCCTTCTGAAGTTTGAGATGTGATGTGTGATTTATGTTCTTTCTTTGGTCATTGGAGGCCGTCTCTTTTCTCTATGTGATTTGATAATTATGGAGTATTTGGCTTTCCAGAATCAAACAAAGACTTACGAAATGCCATTTTTAAAATTAACTTTTGCATTATGTTTTTAAGTAAAACATTCTGCTAACTTGTTAACACATGGATGTACTGACCTTTGATTTTTGTCTTTTTTCTGTTTGTGTGTGTGTGTGTGTGTGTGTGTGTGTGTGTGTGTGTGTGTGTCTTGGTTCTTAACTATCCCACTTAGGAAAAATTATCAAAATCCCTCCAAGGAACTGTTCAAGATTTCTAGTCCTGTGGTTGTGAATTGACTGTTGCATGACAGTTTAGACTTTTTTATAGAATTTTGATTGTTAGGTGGTGACTGTGTGTCAGATGCTTGTTTTGAGAGCTTTCATTTGAGTGAATAATACCTTCTATCACCTGAGCATATGCCAGGGGCTCTACTTAATCCTAGCAGATATACTGTACAGCATATATCACAGATGCAGTGAATAGCTAATACTCAGATTAACATGCCCAAGACTACACAGCTAGTAAGTAAGAGCCGATATCTTACCCATGTTGGCCTGACTTGGAGGATATCTCTACACAAAACTCTATTGCTTCTCTGCCTAAAAACAAGGGGGGCAGAGCTACCATGCTACATAGTGCTGAACATACCTTTAGTCTCTCTGCTTGTCTAATGATATATAAATAGCTATTATTTCAGAGATGCAGGATAGCATAATGTTTAAGAGCAAGGATGACTGCCTGACACCCATACTTACCAACTCTGAAACTTTGGACAAGTTCCTTAGCCTTTTTATGTCTTGTTTTCTCCATCAGTGGAGAAGACAGTGACTGTGGTTCTGAGGCTTAAATAAGTTCATATTCACAAAAATGTTAGAAGAATAGCTCATAATAAGCACTATGTAAGTGTTTGCTATTGTATATTCTCTTGAAGACGGATGGGAATAAGATCTCTCTCCATCTGCTCTTTCTTACCTCACCAACAGGATGCCCTGGGTCAGCTTGTGGGAATGCTTCAGAGTTGGAAAGGCCATGAGCTGCCGGTTTGTGAGAGAGGCCTTCTCAGACACCTGGTCCCATCTTTACCCTCTAGACAGTTCGTGTGACTCCCAGGTTCTTCTATACATGATTGGTCTTTCCAATCTCTAGTCTGGTTGCCTCTCTTCCCCAAAATGTGTGTGCCCTCAACCTCTATCACATGCGCTGTAAATATATCATCGTCCATTCAAACATTGATTTAGTATCCCAGCTTGTTGTCCATGTGTCTCAGCTAGTGTAGCCACAATGGGATATCATGAATTATGATCTGGAGGCAAGGACCAAGTCTGTGAGGACCTTGTAGAACAGTTTTTTTAAAAAAGCTTTTTGTCGTAAAAATGATTGGGTCATGGGAGTCATACGATAGGGTCCTATCAGTATGAAGCACGAGGTACCTGGGGGAGGCAGCTGGTGCCTTTAAGGTCTCGGGCCCTGTCTTCAATAATAAAACTGCAAAGTGGCAATGCGTCCCCAGGGATCTCGCCACCTGGGCAGCAAACGTCTCTGTGGTTCTCATGAGGAAGTGAAGTGGCCCGGGTGTTCCTGATGCAGACACTGCTCCCTGGGAAAAAGGTTCCCTGTGCGGAGCTATGGCCCAGCTCCTGTGGCGTCTCCTTCAGCCCCCTGTGTGAATGTCAGAAGCTGGTAGCGACCTAGTCCTGTTGTGCAGTGACTGCTCCTCACCAGTGACAGGGATTATGCACAAATTGCCAAAACCGTGTGTGGAAACTGCTTGTTGGTTTTTGTTTTAATTGTAAAATACACATAACATAAAATTAACCATCTTAACATTATAAATCGTACACTTCAGTGCCACTAAGTACATTTGCATTTTTGTGCAACCATCACCACCATCCATCTGTAGAACTCTTTCATCTTGCAAAACTGAAATCTTGTACCCATTAAACAGTACCTCCCTATGGCCCCCTCCCTCCAGCCCCTGACCACCAACCTTCTGCTTTGTGTCTTGATGTATTCGATTACTGTAGGTACCTCATACGAGTGGAATCATACAATATTTGTCTTTTTGTGGCTGGCTTATTTTAGATATTAGCATAATATCTTTAAGGTTCATCCGTACTGTAGCATGTGTCAGGATTTCCTTTTTAAGGCTGAACAATATCCCATTTTACGTATGTGCCACATTTTGTTTATCTCCTCATCTGTTGCTTCCATCTGTTGGCTGTTGTGATTAATGCTGCTATTTGAACATGGGTGTATTGGCCATTGGTTTTTGTTCTGATGAGACATTAGGGATCTGGGAGTAGATTCTGTTCAGGCTGGTTGTGTAAAGGAACCGCTGTACAGCTTTGAATCTTTTTTGAAATTCAGAGCAACCACCTCGATCACCAGGAGTAATTCAGCCAAGTGTCTGTTTATATGTCCCTGGATTTTTTTTGCTAAATCGAAGAATTATCAGGCAACACTTAATGTAGAAATGAAGAAAGCAAAAGATGTTCAAAAAGGGTCAGTTTGGAACATAATTGTGAAGCTTTGGCAGAAAGAAAGGGACAAAGAACTCCCCTCTCCCCTCAGAGTAGAGCACTTACTTGCGCAGCTTACCTTGAGAAACAGAAGCCATGCAGGAGATGAACCCAGGGTAGTTCTTACTTTGTAAGAGCTATCGAGCGCCCTCAACAGCATTGGTTGCAGACTTGCAGAGACTCCCTTCTCCCGCTCCTTCGGGCGGGGCGGGGGTGGGGTGGAGTGGAGTGGGGGATGCACTGTCTTTCCTGAGCTGTTGGGACCGAACGCCTTGCTGTCTCTGGGTACTTCTGGTCTTTTCCAGAGTTCCTTGGCTGGAATTATAGTGACACACATCTAACTTCCTTTGACCTCTAACTTGTAGGTCTGTATTGCTTGTTAAAAAAGAGTATTGTACTATGTGCTAATTCAATAATGTGTTCTTGACCACTGTGAAAAGACCATCAAGTAGAAATGGTTGGAAGGAAACCCTTTCTTTCCAGAAACTGCTCAGATATAGTCCACGGCACATCCTTCATATGTCTCCCGTGCTGGTGCTCAGCCTGGAATTCAGTTAGTAGTCAGTTTCTCAGAGCCCGTCCACCACGTGCTCAAGCCTGTTGCGTGGGCCCAGATGGAAACGTAAGAAAATCTCATGAATGTACATGTTGCCCTTTACTTTTTTTTCTATGCATGTTCTAAATATGACCCATTTAATTTTTGTTACATCAACCAACAAGATTCCTTTTTGTTCCTTTTGTCGTCACAACACAAGGTTTCCAGTGACTTCTACTCCCCTCACGTACATTACACAATACTTGGATTTAACAATGTGAACTTTTCCAAAAGAACGTCTTGCTAGTTGTCAGAAAGAAAGTGCTTCATAAAAATAGGAGGGTAGAGATGATGGTAAAGATTATAGGGCCAAAAAAGAAAAAAGAAAGAAAAAAAAGAAAAGATTACAGGGGAAAGGATTGCAGCCATTTTGTTTGCATTGGACTCATGATTTACTTTGAATTTTACATTGTCATTCTATGTTTTTATCCCAGCTATTCTGCCCTGCTTTTCCCAGATGATTTCATTGAAAAGCAATGGCAAATTATGACTTGTCTCTTCTGCTAGAGCCTTAACAGATAGTTTATTCCCAAATGTAAACATTTTAGTAAGCCTTTTGTTTAGTGACTCATTAGTTTAATGAGGAAAATGTCCTAATAAAGATAAAGGAACTATAAACTGTCTCAAAAGCTGTAGAGGGAAAAATGTTAGGGCCCTGGAGTTCAACTACTTTCCCTTGTTCTTTGCATTTCATCTGTTGCTTGGTCATGGGAACAGACACACTAGTCACTTAGGGGCTATGTCCTCATCTTAATTCTGTTCTGTAAACTTACACATACATACTAAGTCATGAGTGTTTTACTTCTGTCAGGGGTCTGTCCACATGGTAAATGAGATTTCCCCCCTTTTGGCACAAACTACTGCGTTAAATGTGTTACTAGGTTAGCATCAAAAAATACTTGGTTAACGTTACTAGTAAACAGAAGTGTCACAAAGCCATAGGTTTAAAGAATCAAAGATCCCTAAATAGAATCAAAAATAGAATTGGAAACCTTCTTAGCTATAAGCCTGTGGTTACATAAGGCATAATCTGCATGACATATTTATAAAAAATTCTTCTAGGGGTATTTTGACCTGATGTTCCACATAATTTTGGTAAAACTAACAGCTCCAGTATGGATGTAACTATTTCTAGGTTTTGTATGAATGTTTAATAAAGTAAAAACTTATCCATGTAAAATACTCTTGGTAACAAAAGTATATTGATCTTTATTCATTCTAAGAGTAAACCTCGTAGATGTTTTTAAAACAGTTGTCCAGCAATTTTTACTTAAATTTCAAGAGGCAATTACATGCCTCAGTGATTCTCAACCTTTCCAGGAGGAGGACCCAATTTAAAATTGGGGGAAAAAATTGAATAACACTCTCCACACTTTCTTTGATAGAAGCTTTACTTGGCAGTATTCATTAGTTGTAAAAATGTACAAAGCAAGAAGAAGAAAATGAATAATAAATAGTAAGAATAAAAAATCAAGAGGCAAGGTAAATTGACGTTGAGGCTCTAGCTACTTTATGAAGAACTTGGATTTTGTTTTATTTATATACTGAATGAGTTAATGCCTTTAAGTTTGTATCTGCTCTCTCATCAGGTACTTGTCAAAAGGAAATAAAAAGATTTATAAAAGTAACCTTTCATTACAGCATACATTTAAAATGATTACCCATTTTCATTGTTATTACTAATTGAGTCTTCCTGGAATGTGCCCCCTCCCCCCAAAAAAAAGAACTATAATGAGGCACTCGCTATAGTACAGCTATGTGTGTGAAAGTGGGAGCATTTGTATAACGATGTAAGAGCATTTTAAAGACAAGTCAAGTTTCATAATGTTATAAATATGTTTTAGTTACATGTCTTTCTAATTACATAGATTTATAAAATGTTGTTTGTAAGGTGTGGTCTTGTGTACTATACAGATCATATTCTGCAGTGATACCCTGCGGGGACACATTTAATTCTGGGCCCCTTTAACTGCTCATAGGGGTGCACATTAAGTAGGGGGGGGGAAGAAGTGAAGAGTAGGAGCCATTTGAGCTGACTCTGGACAGATTAAGTCCAAATCTAAAGCCTTTTTTTTTTTTTTTTTTTTGCACTAGACTTTGAACCACATTGCTTATGTAAACTAGATGACTTCCTAACATTTTCAGGGAACACTTTATTTTCTTTCCATTTCAATCTATATGGAAATAATGCAATGGAAAGTGTAGTCTGGGTCATTCAGGCCTGACTTTAAATCCTAGCTGCTACCTAATGGCCACTTGACCATTCTGAACTTTACATAAAAACGGGATAATAAAAGTAGTACATGTTGGTTGGCAGCATTAAATGATAGGATGAGTAACAAAAATTATTAGTCCCTCCTCTTAGCACACCAAAGTTGAATACCTTGAAAAAGATAACTTATTTTGAAAGGTGTCTGAAATAAAGAAAGCAAGGTTTATAGGATCTAATTACAGTATAATTAGAGGGACTAATATTAGGCACCATATATTGTTTCTGGCGCTTGTCTCAAGTGCTTTCTCACAATAATTCTGTGTTAGCTGCCATTATTTCATCCCCACTTTAGAGATGGGTAAATTGAGGCTAGAATAGTTAAATAACTTGAGTTAACCCTGCCAGTCTGGCTTCAGATTGAGAGCTCTTTGCTCTCAGAATGGAACTCTTGAAGGAGATGAGGATGACAGTAATCATAATACCTAGATTTTATGGCACTTCATTCTTTGAAGAAGACTTCTGTGTTCCTTGTTAGATATGTTCCTCATAAGGAAAAAATAGGAGATGGCTAGAAATTGGAAAAGAAAACTGGGGTTCCCAGAAGGGAAGTGACTTGCCCAGGTTCCTGAATCACTATGTGGCTAAACTGGTACAAGAACTCTCCCCTCCCCCACCATTCCGCCTCTGCCCCCGATTCTCATATTTATAGAATGAAAGATAGAGCAATATAGGAGTCCTTTTAAGAAATGAATGCTGATAATTTTTAAAATATAGAACACACCAGGAAATTAGTCATGTTGTTCAAGATCACATGCTATGCCAGTGGCCAACTTTAATTAGAAAGGGCAGCTTCAGCCCCAGAGGTAAACAGTTTCTCAGCTACTCAAGTGAAAGAGTTGGAGTTGGTCCACTTGGAGCCAAGGTGCATCCTCTTCCTCCTTGGAGGATTCTGAATCCACCGGTGGGGAACATAGCTGGCAAAGAGACTCTCACCGTCCATGAGCCCAGATTGTCTCCTGCCACAGCCATGAGGCCTCTTTCTAAAGGTTCCAGTGAGGCCACAACCAGAATGGAGATGATAAGAATTTGCCAGGGCCTGTGTGGTGAGGATGACACAGAGGACCTGGGCCACCTTCTTCCGGTGCTAATCAGCTCTCTGCAAATTGAAGGCTCAGTGTAATTTTAAAGAAAGTGAGAGAGACAAGAAACCAAATAAGGTTGGACCCAAGTCTCTTGGAATTATGTGGTGTTTTGTCCTGTAGCTCAGGATCCAGTTGCAGATGCCTGTGATTATGGCCTTTGCAAACAGTTGTCAGAGAAACTCATAAGATGTCCAAAGGCTGCACAAGAGCAGATGTGAAATTAAATTTCAAGCACAGTCACTTATAATGGCTTACATGTGGACAGAGAGTATTTAGGATTCAGGCCTGAGTCGCTGTGTCAAGGGGGTGTGGGATAGACAAAAGCAGAGATTGAAGGTGTCAGCATTTTCTGGTGGTCTTTTTCTGTTGTTTCATTTATTCTTGGCTTACAAGCCTTTAAAAGTAGTGAAATTCTTCCATACTGAGTTAGTTTGCAGTGTCTAACGTTGTCATCATTTGTCCTATTTAGTAAGAAGGCTGTAATTGGCTTCTTTGCCAACAAGCATCAACCATGCCAGCAGATAGATTGTGGAAAATATGAGTCTCTATGACCAACTTTAATTGGCTGTGCAACAGACATTTTAATATTGTTAGCAAAATTCAAGGTATTCAGGCTTGCTTTGTTTAATACGTTTTTCATAATTCATATGGCAAGGACTTTAATGACTGTAAGCAATACCTTTATTTTATTACTAAAAATAAAGGACAAAATTGAAAGGATAGTAGTAATTATAACAGTTCCTTTTGAAGCAACAGTTACTAGGTTTCTCTCAATCTCTAGTAAAGAAATAGGTTTACTGAGTTTAAAAATCATTACGCAACAAAAACAAAGAACATTTTACATATTGGTATACATAAAAAGAATATTCTAGTTTTTGTTATATTGAAATGCCTTTTTCTAGCGCTTTTTAAATAATCGTTAGGAAACACAGATTATATTAATAAGCAGAGGGGCAGAATTTAAAGGTAAACTTTTTTTTCCTATGAAATCTGGAAGTTTTTGCAGCTGTTTAATGTTCATACCTCCTACGTGGGGGAGAGGAGTGGGAACGGTGCCAGCCTTGCGTGGGATCGCCGATGGGACACTTAAACTTGCTGACTGCGAGGGAGGCCTCTCCCCAGACTTTGTTGTTAGAGCATGTTGTGGTTTTGTGGTAACTGGGGCAAAAGGTAGTGCAGGGAGCAGAGGAGCAGAGGATGAGGGGCCTGGGGCACACCAGCTGCATGACGCTGGGCGGGCTGGCCTTCAGTTTCTGCCTTTGTGAAATGACGCTACTACTGCTCTGTATTCCACAGAGTGCTTCAGGAAAACCAGATGCGTGGCATTCTGATGCAAATGAGACAACATGAAAATCAAATGGGATAACACCAAATAACAACAATCGGTGTTTGTGTACCGCTTTATTATTATAAAATCGTCTCAATCCTCACAGCTGCCCGTGAGGTAGCCTGGGAAAAAGCTCTTAGGGGTTCAAGGAACTTGCTTAAGGGAAAGAATAAAATAGACAACTGTTGACCATCCTTGGGTTATTATATCTGCAAACAGCAAATAGTGAAGCTGGTACTTAAACTCAAGAATTTGAACTCCAGAGTTGGTGTCGTTCCTCCTCCTTGAGTCCTGTAGACAGATGAAGGCACTGTTTACAAATGGCCTTATCATTGCACCTTAAGCTCTGAGATTCCATGGCCTCTTAGACCACCGGCAGGTGGTATGGGAAGGGTCTCTGCTATGATGGTTGTATGACCTTGGGCAAAATATTTCTCCATTCCACCTCCACTCCCAGTGTCTCCGTCTGTAAAATGGAATTCATAGCCTCTCATAATTATCGTGAGTGTTCCAAGGAGATCAATGTTAAGTGCTTAGAAGAGTGCCCGGCACCTCACAAAGACTTGGTCAATTCATCATGATGATGAGGATGATGGTGATCACTGCTACTCGAGTTTATAGTTGTGAAAGATTCTGTTTCCTTGGACCCATGCATGGCAGGGATGTGTCTGGATTGAACACCCTTGACCCTTCCATGCTACACCCACCCACAATAGCTTCCCTGGGGACTGTTTACCAGATTTAACAGCTTTTGAACCTCTCTCATCATTTGTTTCCTATTCATTCAATGTACCAGAGTTCAAACTTTCAAGATTCTTTTACCTCATCAAGCAGTGGAAACAGCTGGGCCTACAGCTCATGCTGGCTCTCACCTTCTTAAGGCCAGTGGCACTCAGTCTCTGTGCAGAGATAATCTTTTAATTCATCCTTTAAAGGTTTATGGAGCATTTTTGTACCAAGCAGAACCAAATGCTTTATGTACCCCTGCACCACTTACTCTAGGAGTGGGTAAGTATCATCTCATTTCCCAGAAACAGGGGGAGGCAGGCCCACGAGAAGTCCCCAAAGCTAGTGTCACACTGGTTCCCTCATTTCTATTGTCAGTAAGAGGTACTTTGCAGCAAATGTTATTGCTCTTATCCTTACTTTTCTTGAGTTTTTCATCCTGGTTGTCTTTTCTTCCTCTTGGACTTATGGGAAACTGAAAGAATATAGGAGGCTTGTTCCAACTTTTTTGATGTTAATCTAAATTTTACGAAAATTCTGTTCAGCTCTTCCTTCCCTCCCCAACTGAAATCTTGGGCTTAGAATGCCATCTCCATTTATAACATCCTTCTAATCAGCTGCTTGCGGAGAGCTCTGAATTGTCATTTAGGCCAGAAGTTTCATTGTAAACTAAAACTAAAGGTCCCATATTTAGCATCTAGAAGAAAAAACATTTTTAAAGCTATAGCTCGTTTCACAACAAAACAACAACAACAACAAAAAAACAACTAAGCTATTGCTATTAAATTTAATGAAAATTTGCATGGAATAGGAACACAGTAAGTTCCCCTATTTTAATTCTAGGGTTCCCGTTATGCAAAGGGTCTCAGGGTTAAAGAAATAGCCAGTCTGAGCAACTGGATTAATATAAAGAAAAAGGTTGAAAACCTTTATTTAGTTATTTATTTGCCTATTTCCTGTTACTGCTAATATGTGAATTCCTCAACCATCACCATTCTCACACATCTTATGATTCCTGTCGCTGAGGAAGCTCCAGTGACTTGCGTGGTCTTTTCCTTCACCTAAAGATCCCTGTTAAAGTCTTTGCTATAACAAGGTGGAATGTAAATGAAAAGTATCTCTTGTTAAATGAGATTCCAAAGAGCAAATTTTCAAGAGTCCTACAAATCAATCAATTCACTCAGCAAGTGAAAATTATACACTAGGTTGGGCATTTCGATAGATGCATCTTTCTACTTGAATCAGTCCTGAAATCTGAGAATATTTCAGCCACGGCTCCAATTGGTTTTGCTGGTTAGACTCTTGGCTTAGGGAAATGGCCCAACTGTCACCAATAGCAAAGTCACTGAACTGGGGGCACGTCATAGGCCATGTGAGGGTCTATTTGCAGTTTTCATCTCTTTCTTTTGCAGAGTCAGATTCAAAAAGGTGGAGGAAATAAACTACGCTTTCATACTGAGGTTTGAGTTAATCCTCATTATTGTATCAAGCATGTCTTCTCCAAAGAGTCTGCTTGAAACATGGCCGTATGTGAATAGGCACTCTCTCTGCTACTGGATGGTACTTCTCTGAGCTCCAAGTGCTCATGCGTGTTGTTGATGGATCACGTGGTAGTTTTGCCTTGTTACAGGATGGATAGCCAGGAGCAAGCATGCTACTGGGAATGTAGAGTTTAAGATGGAGTAGAGTGGAATGGTATCAGAAGCCTTATACTTAGATAATACCTAGAAGACATTTCCCAGATAAAATTGGTAGTAAAGTGAAGCCATTCATCTCACCCCTTGATTTCTTGGTAGAGGAAAGTACTTGTCTCCAGGAGATAGAAGCCCCTACAATACTTATGACCCAGCTGTGTGTGTACGTGTAACAACAGCCCTGGCCAGTCTCAAACTTAGGTAAATGTGACTATTTGAAATGGAATTACCAGAACCTTCATACTGGAACCTTCCTTTTTGCAAGAAAAAGAAATCATCTAAACCCTGATGGTAGGTGCCCAATTCCAAAACTCCCCATTTGCCTCCTGCCAGAGAAAGCTTGGACTCAGCTTCATTTGGGCTCTTTAATTGGCAAAAAATGGTTTCGCTCCTTCTCTGTGTTCCTTAGGGCATAGTTTTTTTTTTTTTTCTTCTCTCATTGCTTTTGAAAAACCCATAATATTCCTTTATTCTTCCCATGATTGACACTTTGTTTTTGTCACAAAGATAATATGCTGGCATTTCCTTCCTTTACATTGATCCTCTGAAAAGGTGAACTGCAAAGCACCATGCCAGAAAAGGGAGCATAATTGATATCTTTGTGATGCTATCCAAATTCTTGAGAAACTACTAGAACTTGATTATCTTGGTGTTTGCCAGTTGAGGTCAAGCCAACAGCTGTACTTGTCTTTCTTTCCCAGAGGGCATGACAAGTAAAGAGAAAGAGAAGAGTTCAATGAATTAAAAACAGAGTTTTCATTAGGTTAACATTTGGGGTCAGGTAAACATCTCTTTTGAGTTTCCTTGAAAAATTCCAGGAGGCCAAGGGCAAAATCTCCAGAAGACTTGTTTCAAGGACTGTAGCTCAGTAAAAAGTTCACCTTTAAAAAAAAAAAAATTAAGAAATCTAAATCCCCGATATCACTAAGGGGAATCTAGGAAAACAGAAAAGGAAAAGGACACCAAAAAATAATTTTTTCCCCTCAATTTGGTAAGTGTGGAAGGCTTGGGAAAGATTTTCCCCAGTGACTAGGAAATACTTCATTGTACATGAGCTACTTTCCTTCCAGGAGCTATGGAGTCATTTTAAACTAGTGAACTTGAGTCATTAATGCAGACGCGTCTGGTATTCGCAGACTCATCTGGGCAGAGAGAGCACCATGACCTTCCTTGGTAAGCCAGGCACATTTCCGATGACCGTTATTTAGCCAATAGCCTTGTTTTTGGTTCACTTTTGCGTTGTTCCAGTTAACCAGTTTCAGGGTTCAAATGACATCTTTTAAAAAGAATGAAGCTCTTTAACTTTTCTAAAAAGTTTAGAGAAATGATCCCCTTTATTCTGAAATAAATGAAACCACAAGTCAGGCTACCAGTGGCGACTGTGGCATTTTTACCTTGGAAATCTTCAGAAGTAGAACATGAAAATTAGGCCACTTAAGTCGGTGGAGGTCTCTCATAGAGTTTCAAGTATATAAAACAACTCATGTTAATGTTCATTTAGCCTTAGAGCCTAAGGAAAATCAGTACTTTGTTACATTATCTTTTGACTTCTTAAAAATGTATTGAGTTCACCATACCTAGAAGTGGCTGTGTTTCTCTTTTGCATTGTATGCTAATGTTGCTTGTGGAAATTTAGGAGTGGAAAGGAAGGGAAGTAAGAGGAGTTGTCATTTTAGAAGATGACAGTTATTTCAGAGGATAGCATTACTAGGACACTTGGCTTAGACAGAGCTGACTTGACTGTTGATATTAACAAACTCTCCAAAGAACTGGACTTAGTGTGGGGGCATTTCCTGTAAAGAACGTTTGCATTTCTGAATGATCAAGTTTGCTGGATTTAAATAGTTTCTCAAATGCAATGAGATTTTTTGGTTCCATGTCATTGGAAGCTATTAACTTTAGAAAGTTAAGAACATTGTCTGAAGCATGATTTTAAAATCATCTGGCTCCAGGATGAGTCTAGAATGACAAAAATTAAAAAGTCAAAGAAAAGGTTCTTTGTGGAATGTCAAACCACAGTGAACATAGTTCTTGGTATTTGTTCAATTCCCAGTGTCCCTAGAGCTGTCTACTTCTGCAAATTGCAACCAGCTTTAGAACTACTACATAGTGACGAACCAGTTTCCCTCTCTCCTACTGACCTTAAAGAGACATAGCTCAAGGACTTGTGAGCACCTGTAAGAAGGACCTTTATTTAAGTAAAGGGAGAAATTGAAAGCCTTTACAGGTGCTCAGTGGACAGGAAAGGAAAAGGTAAAATTGGGAGTCTTGCCCTTTTTTTTTCTGTACAGGTAATTTGAAAACTCTTCTTTCTTCCATACTTAAGTAAAGATTAATCTTAGGAGTTTAAATCAGGAAGTTGTCCTCTGTGGCTGTTTCTTCAAATTGTTCAGTCAGTGCAGTATGGACTAAAGACTTTCCCAGGGACCTAGAAACTAAAATATATTATCTTTTTCTCTCTCTCTTTGTGTTTTTTAGTTTGTTATATTTTTCTGGGCAGGCAAAAATAAAAGAGGGAACTCTAAGTTATAACATTTGGTTTTAGTGCTGTTTTCTTTCTTTGTTTCATTTTTTTTTTTAAAAGAAGACACATTCATTAAAATAAGACTCTATATTTTTAGTTCTCTCTTTTAACTTTTTATTTGAAGTTAGTTCTGCCATGTGGTGGTTTTCAAGATGTTTATTTACAGTGAAACCCTTTCTTTCAAAAGAAATCTTGTCTTAACCCTAATATATGAAACAGATAAACTGCAACTGTTCTGGGGGGTTGCCTCTCCGCAGCCCCCTGCCCCGTGGTTCCCCAGGCGCATCTGGGCACGCAGGGTGGGGGGGGGGGCTGGAGGAACCTGGTTTTTAAGCCCCTCCTAGGCATGAACACGGGATTAGGAGGAAGAGTCACCAGCTTCACCACTAAGACTTTTTTGTCCCTTCACTTCTCTGGACTTGGGTTACCTCTTCGATAAAATGATGGCTTCGCACCAGATCACCTCTGGGGTCCTTCCCGCCATGACAGGGAGCGTTGGGGAGTGAAACGTTTGGTGACTGAGGGATATGCACAGTGAGTGCAGAAGATCTGGCATGAGGAAGAATAGTCCGGTTCTAGCATGAATAGTCTTTAGTTCATGCAAAGAAAAGCTCGGGAACCAAAACCAATGAATGCATCAGCAGAATTGTCTCTAAGGAAAATATTTTGCGGAGATTTCAGTGAGACATCTGTAACCCTTAATACAGAAGACTCTTGTGGAGAAAGGGATTTAAACCAATCGGGGATTGTTTACCATCGATTGTAGTTAAGTTTGTTGGTAAGTAATCAGCTATTAATAAATAAAACAATTTTCCCTCACTGGAGAAAATTATGTTCTATCACATTTTCTGTGTGGATTAGTTTGGAATTGCGTCTGAAGCATAGTTCAAGAATCTGCAGCCAGTTAACACATTTGGTTAGGAAACAGGGTGGGGTGGGGGTGAGGCCAGGTCAAGGTTCAGTCACTCTCTGAGTCAGTTAGCTGGGGGCGGGGGGGGGGGGGGGGAGGGGGGGTGGGGGGGGGGAGGGAGGTCTTGGGCCAGACTGTACTTTTAACCTTGACCAACTGCCTCTCATATGTGTGCCCTGGGTCACAGGGAAGGTTAGAGAGTGTGGAAGAATATCTGAACTCAGCTTTTCCTCCTGGGACCTAGCAGGGCCTTTGCGCTGGTAGCAGAGGCCTCGGCATCTCATCTCTAACAGCTGTAAGGAAAAATCTGAAATACTCTTTGTGAACGAGAGTCTCAGTGCTTGCTGTTTGAGTCTCCCCAGTCTGAAGACAAAACTGCCAATGCCGAGTTAGAATAGAGATTATTGAAATAATGCTCCATAGTTCTTGACGTGAATGTACTCTCCCCTTTTTTGGAAATTGGGAGAAGGGCTGGCATTAAAATCTACTTCTTTTTTAATTCCTTAAAGTCCATCATTCTCTTTAGTTGTTCTCTTTTCAACTAACCACCATTTTGTGATTAAAACTTGAAATGTTTGCTTTTCATCTGTAACAGAGTAACATATAGGAGTCTTATGAAAGTTGTTTGGTGCCGGAGCCCGCCGGCAGAAATCGATCATCAGTACCTGAAAGATGTGGGTGAAGCCTCAGAAAAAAGAAGATAGGAAAGCGCTTGGGGAGGGCATACAGTCACTGCTGCAGCCTCGAGTTTATTTAGCATAGCTTTTATGTAAGTTTTTGGATACAATAGGGAAGCACAGAGTACAATAGTAAAGCACAAAGTACAATACAATCGAATGCTGGTATTTACATAAGTTCCTAAATATCCTTCCCTCAGGGTCCGAACATCCTTCTTCTGGGCTGTAAAACATTCCACTATCTTAAGAGGATTTCTTTAGGAGGCAAACCTCCCCTCCAGGGTCAGTAATGTTTAACTCCACACCCCGCTTCCTAGAACCATTGTTTAAGCAGTCTCAGCAGCTGCTCCATGGCTATCAGCTACATGACTTCTTCAGTGTCTCTTAATGGCTCCTGACAATTCGGGGGGCGGAAAAAACCAACATGATTCCAATGTACACAGTTCTCCTAGAGGACGGTTCTATATGAGTATATTTTTACTGCTAACTACACATGGCACATTTTCTTTTGTTTCAGAGCATAAATGCAGTAATGTCTGAGGCCTCAGTAGGATTTTGTCATTGCCCAGGGAAGCAATTAGATATAGTAGTTATAATTTGTTTTCTCTGAAAAAAAGGTAATCTGAATTAAAGTATCTTTAACACTATTTTTGATGAGAAAAGTGTTTGCTTTCATTATCCAAAATTCAAAACATTACAGAATGAGAAAATTTACACACCTCTTCATCTCAGCACCAAGCAACCCCTATGGCGATCACCATTAAGATGCTCTTGATCCAATTGCAAAAATGGGTATCAAAATTAGAATTTTAAAATTTTTGTTGATTTTTATCCCCGGAATTCATGTATTCCAGGCCAGTGGCTTCCACATTGGTTAACAGTGAGTGCTTTCTTCAAACAAAATTTTCAGTGGAATTCTAATATGGAAACATAAAAGATAAAAGCAGCGACACTTCAGTTGTGGCTGGGGAAGAGCTCTGTCACTTCCTCTTCAGCCCTGGCCGGGAAACTCCAAGGTTCTCCCCCGCCCCCCATGGAAGGACCCTCTGCAGAAGCACTTACAATGGATGCTTAACCCAGTGGTTCGGTGGTTGACAGGTGTTAGTGTGGGCCTTCACTTCCTTGACTAACTCTTCTAAGTGAGGCACTCATGGTGACATTGGTTTCCCCATCACTGACTTCAGGTGGTTATTTTTAGTTAAGCTGTAGTTAGTCACTCACTTAAAAGCGAATTGCCTAAGCCAACCAGTGCTTTTTTTTTTTCCTGTCTTGAAATTGGACATTTACATTTAACTCATCCTTTGAATTTAACTCAAATGCCATATTTGTCACTACTTTTTAGTCTGTGCCAGGAAGTTTTTCTTTTTGTGGATTTAGGTTTAAATCTGTAACTTGTGCCATTGTAGACATTCATGTTCCTGGATGTTGTAGGAATGAGTTTTTTCCTTTTATACCCCATTTTGAGTAATTGTGTTCCTGCCTGTTTTCTTTCCCCTGCTAGATAATAAAAAGCAATATAGCATTATTTCACACTGTAGATAATGCTGAAGTATCTCTTCATCTCTGATCAAACTGGAACACTCAGTCCTACAAAAGAAAAACACAGCCTTATCTAAACATACAATTCTTGAATCCATGCTGTGCCCAAATGCTGTGAGGTTAAGATGGCACTAAAAATGGTCTCTCTTAGTCTTAAAAGGTGTTCATATATACAGCAAGCATTTGTTGAGCTCCTGCTGTCTAGAGTAATTTGGCTAAGCCTTAAAGAAATAGGAGATCAGATATTTCAGTACACTCATTCCTTTAGTCCTATCCAGAACCCTATGAGGAAGATACCAGTTTTTTTTTTTTTTTTTTTTTTTTTTTTTTTTTTTTTTTTTACTATAAAGTAGCCAGCTCTTCCCTTACTTGACATGCTTTTCTGGGGTAATCTCACCTTTATCTGTGGCTTCAGTCACTTCCTATATGCTGATAACTTCCCAAACTGTATTGCCTGATCTTAATTCCTTTCCTAGGTTCCTGACCAGTTGTCTACTGGAATCCCCCCTACCTGCTTGCCCAACTAGGTACTTCAAACTTAGTCTCCATGAGATCAATTTTCTTTCTACCCTTATCTGATCTTTTTCTCCTGGGTCTCCCATCTTAGTCAAGACATAATCATTTTCCCACATATGTGTTCATCAACTGATACTGTAAACTCACTGTCTCAGGTGCCATTCCAGATATTAAGGGCCTGTACAGCACAGACTAAAACATATTAATGGCCTTGCCTTAATGAAGCTTACATGCTAGTGGGCAAAGAACTGAAACATCAGTTTCTAGATATATCTGTATTTGTCTCTCCATCTATATAGATGCTATTAGGCAGTAGTGAGAGGCGTAGAGGAAAATAAAGCAAGGTAAGGATAGCAGATGGTACTAGAGATGGAGAGGATGTGTGTCATGCATTTTTTTTGTTGTTGTTAGCTAGGGAAGTAGGTGATATTTGAACAGACTTGAATGAAGTGAGGGAACAAGCCATATGAATATCTGTGATTCAAAGAGAGCCTGCCTTACCCTTTTGTTAGTCCTTCCTAGTCAAGAACTGGGTCATGGCCGTTTTCGAATGTTGCTCAAGTCACACTTTTTAAATATTAGTCAGCAGATGGATAGACGTACTTGGAACTGGGAGTCATTAATACCCAGTGCCCTGGATGTGACATAGAGCCATGCCCAGAGCTCTGCATGAGGTCAGAGAAGGGAGTGATGGGAAGAGGGCCAAGGCAAGAGTAAATTTAGAGAAGGCTTCACAAAAGATGGTACTTGAGTTGGGTTTTGAGCAGAGATTCACGTATGGAGTTGGGAGGATACAGAGGCAAACACTGAGCTTTGGAGGACACAGCGTTAGAGTTGGGGTTAAAGCAGCCCTCAGAAGGGGGAGGGAGCACAGCACCGTGACTTTTGATGGGGAGAGGTAAAATGAAACCCAGGTCAGCTGAGCTGGGAACAGGTGTGTTCTAAGAGGACAGCTTCCATTAATCTGACTTTGAATGCTGTCCCTAGGGAAGGGAAGATGGGAGAAAGAACCTTAGGTTTTTCCACCCTTCTCACCTCCCCATCTGCCTTCCTGAGAGTGCCCCTTCCCCCATCCTCATTATCCTTTGTCCTTTTCTGATGATAAAGACAGTGACAGCAGGAGTCTGTTTCTGAGAGGTGTTACAGATGCCTCTGCCATCTTATCTAGAAGATCAGTCACTTGTGTTTTGAAAAAAACTTTGTGTCATGCCACCAAGAGGGGACCTTGCTGTGATGCCTGAAAGCTTGGAGGGAAGGTGGGTCTCGGCCTTTGCCTCTAACCCAGGGCAAGGATGGGGGTGACTTGACGGATGGGCAGGCTCCCCTGAATGGAGGAGTGTGAGCTGTGGGAGTCAGCCTTGGTCTGGGCACTCATTAGGAAGGGCATGAGTGTCCTGCCGGGACTGTCATCCCCAGAGGCTCCGGCTTCTTCCATACACAGTTTCTGCATTATTTTGGTTTTAGTGTGTTTGCCTTCATTTTCTCTAATTTGTTAGTGCAGGTTATCACCCACTCCCACCCTTACTTTAAGTTTTATTTGGAAGATTTTATAAATACAATGATTCAGTGATAAGATTTGTTAAGTATAATAGTTTTTATTTAATACTAATCCATTCTGTTGTGTTATGTTTGTATATTTTTCTGTTTAGGTAAGCAGTGTTGTTCTAGAAGATTTTAGGATTAAGTACCCCTGCCTCTCTCCTTGGAAGGTGATGGCTGTGCTTTTGTTTTCTGTGTAGGGTAGAGGTTGTACTAAGCAGACCTCACTACCATAGCCAAGGCATTTTTCAGGATTTATTTTTATGGATAAATTATATTTAACATTACTGAGCAAGACTTAGCACTGTCATAGCTTTATGAAAATATTTTATTAAAGGTTCATGTTTTGCAGTGATACAGATTTTTTATTTTTACAAATTTCTCGAAATGTTTTTTCCTGAAAGTAGTAAATACTTAATCATACTGTTCTCATGCAGTTAGTGTTTACAGTCATTCATTCCTCCAAAATTCATTGAGAAGCTGTCCTCATTTAGATGACACAGGCCTCCTGGGCTCTGTGTGGTATTATTGAAGATCCCCTTCTTTGGCTCTGCTTTACCCAAATCCTGCTAACTGATCACTAATGTCAAAGTTTTAGGAAAGCCAAAGCCTTTGGTTACATAGACTAGAACTTAAGATACAGACTGCCTGGAAGAGAGCAGTGCCCCTGCTGTGTGTTGGCGTAAGCAGCGATGGCTCCCATGGCCCCCAGAAGTAGAGGTGGGAAGAGGGAGAGGTCACGTGGCAGGGCCTTGAGGCAGGGACCGCCAAGCAGGGGCACAGAGAGCACCCTTTCCTTGGGAGAAGCAAACAACACTTTTTGTGTTGGGGTCTTCCTGGTGCCCAGAAGGGACGAGGTGCCCAATCGATGTATTTTGACTGGGGTGGATAAAATAATGGACAGATAAATGTTTTTATGCATATGTAAGATAATGAAAACAGTTAATGTTTTAGGTAGGGGAGCCAGGCCTCCAAAAGCAAACTCCACTGTGGCACTAGAGCCGGCCTTGCTTAGATGCAGACTCTTTTTCTCTGGTTTCTTTCCTTCATTTTTAGGCGAATCCTTAAAAGGCATTTCCAAAATTGAACTGAGTTGGTCTGTCTTGATGGTGTAACAGCTCTGCCCCTCAATGAGCTTCATCTGTGTGAAGATTCTTTGGGAAGCATTCTGCAGGTCAGACAGGCTCCTTCCTGGACTTCGAAGGGTTTATCAGTGATGGCAACGCAGGATCAGGGCCTCTACCTGCTAGTACATGTGCTTTAGCCTGTGTGTGTCTATATTACCCTGTTTGGAAATCTTTATAATGAGTAGACTTTCTAGTTTTAATTTTGACATCTGTTTTTCAGAAACATTGGTCTGTTACTACTTAAAACTTATGCCCAGATTTGGGCTGTAGATTGCTAAGAGATGTCAAACAGAGAAGCGGCTTGTCAGCACATCCAGTCCAAGTTAGTCGCGGCTGCCTGTTTGCCTCGGCGCACTCCCCGGCTGTGCAGCCCTCACCTCTTGCCTGTTGCAGCCTGTGTGTCTGCCAGGCTTAAATGACCTGTTCTCAAACAAGTGACTGGGGGTATTTGGTGAGGCTTGTACTTTTCTGGTGCTCGGCAACATTCACGACAGTTTCTGTCTTACAAAATGATCAGGTACCTATATTCAAGGTTTTTTAAAAAGCAAGAGAATTAAGAGACCAGTTGTTATCTGGAGGAGGCTTTCTCCAAAATTCTCTGAATTTTGCATCTTTAATTATACATACTTGCCCCTGTCATCCTCCTCCCTCACCCATACTCTAAAGGCCATTCCAGGACAGGAGTTCACGGAGGTTGGTCCAGACACTGGCATTTTGAAAACACAGCCACTGAGGAGCGGACAGCGTGACCATCACACGCCAGGCTCCTTCTGTGCCTGCAAATTCATCATTTGTCTCTTCTTGTGCTTTCTCCTTGCTCTGGAATTCTTGCTGTCCTCTCTGCTCGATTTTCTCCATCCTATTAGTCTGATGTGTCCCTCATATCTTGCCATTCCAAATTATCCTGATGCAATTATCAGTTGTTTAGTCAGTAAACATTTATGAAATGTCCACTTGGTGCTAGGCACCATGTTAAGTGCAAGAGATACAGAGAGGAATAAGTTAGAATTTGTTTTGTTCTCAAGGAGTTTCTAATCCAATAGATATCTGGGAAAACGCTTATAATCACATGAATAAATGTGGTCCTGGTTATGTGTATATGACAATAGCTGTTTTGATGCACAAACCTGATGTGTTCAAATGCAGTATAATTGAATATGGCTTGTTGCTGGCACATTGGTCTGTTGTACCCAGATATTTACAAACTTACCTTTTAACAACTTCATGTTGCTGTGATGTTTGAATCAAGTAGTTTCTTTTTCCTTAAGAGTAAAAGGAAGTTTTTGTGTTTAACATCTGGCACATAGTCTATGAGGTCTCTGGAAACTTGAACTTCAGTCATTCACTCTGTGGCTGAGTGGCAGGGCAGGCATTATCGAGGTTCAGGTTCCCAGCATTTCACATGAGTTAACACAGTCCAGCCTTTGGCAGCCTGCCACTCTCTCTACTTGGTAGACAGTTTCATGAAATTCGACACTCTCTTCTTTCCTTGAAAATCTTGCAAGTTTCAGCAGTCTTTCAGTGGCTGACCCATTTCGGTTAAACTCCTGTTGTCAGACTCAAGTGTAAGGCTATCTTGGACCTGTTGTCAGAATAGAGTCAATGTATTCATTTCATTGACATTTTTTTTTTTTTAAAAAACTACCAGCTTATTTTTTGAGCAAATTATGCTTTAAATGCAGAAATGAGCCAGCGTTCTTTGTGTTTATTATGCTGCCATCAACTCCACTTAAAACATGAACCAGTTTCCCCAAGCAATTATTGTATCGACAGAGCACAGTAAAGCAGAATTTGGACAATTATTCCTTTAGTTGACTCATGTAAGCAGAGCCTTAGAAAGTTTATCTACCAAAAATAGAGTAGTTCTTAGGTAGAAGGGGTGGTTTGCGAGAGGAATAGGGCTCTTACCATATTTTGCTTTTAGTTCATCTCCTTTGGTATTCATTTCCATGCTTCAAAGGTTTGGGGCTCACCCTTGCCCCTGTTCTTGATGAGTGATTAAAAAGGATCATGTCTTGGTCATTGCAATATCGCCTAGCTGGAAATACCCTGGACTTAGTAGTCAGAAGTCCTAGGTTGGAGTCCAGATTCTAGCATTTACTAATTGTGATTCCATTTAAGTTATTCAAATTCCTAGTTGGTAAAATGGAAATAATAAATGATGTGTCTGCCCCCACCCCCAGTCCAGCTGTCCTTCTACTCATAGTGTGGGTCAAATGAGAAAACAGGTTGGAAAGTGTTACGGAAGTTACTCAGTGATCTGCCAAGGGAGCTCCCATTACCACCAAAGATGAGAGTAGTACAGGGGTCTCCAACCCCCAGGCTACTGACCGAGTACTGGTCTGTGGCCTGTTAGGAACCAGGCTGCACAGCAGGAGGTGAGCAGTGGGCCAGGGAGTGAAGCTTTATCTGTATTTGTAGCCACTTCCCAGCACTAGCATTACGGCCTCTGCTCCACCTCAGATCATTAGACATTAGATTCTCATGGGAGCACCGGTCCTGGTGCTAAAAACATTGGTAGTGAACTATTGGCAGGGTTCATGGAAGGACACTCTGCGTTAGAAGGCAGTTATCAAGACTCCCCCTTCTATGGCTTCTGTGATCATGAGCAGCTTCCTCTTAACCTACCCCAGAGGCAACCTGGACCACTGGGGGAGCAACTCTCTTTAATACGACATTCTTCCTTCAGTTAAGCTGAAATTTATTCATATAATTTCCAAGATAACTTATTTCTTGGTTCTAGTTTTACAGAGTAACATGAAGCGATTCAAATCAGTACATTTCAAGTCAGAGACATTTATAACAGAGAGGAATCATAGAACTCTGCTTCCCGTTTTTGGCAATTCAGTAAATAAGAGCTGGTGCCCGTCACGTGGGTGCTATGTTCAGGCACCACAGGCAGCCATTGTTTCTCATCCCAATCTCCGATCTCCGGAAGTGGACCAGAAGGGTATGAGACTCAAATGAAGATGAATGGGAAGTGGACATTTTTAATTCAATGTGCAAAACTAACAGTGGTTTTCATTTTATTTGGAATCCAGTTCTCGTGAGAATAAACAATGCCTCCATTTATTGGGCTATAAACTGAAATGGCTACTAAGCTATACAAATGAAGACAAAAGTATGGTAAATGATAAAGGCAAATATTGCTAATTTTTATAAGCTCCTGTGTGTTTAGTAACCAGTAAGGGAAGAACATTAATTATACATAGAGAAATGGAAGAATGATGCTAGGGCAGCATGATAACACCTTCGTGTGTGCGGCGCGTGGTGTTCTTACAGTCACTGCGGCCCATGGGTGGTCCCTGAGGCATCTCTCAGAGATTAAAGGCAGGACACAGTCTACATCGAGTTACATATTGATTAACAGAATTTACAGCAAAAAAAAAAACAAAAAAAAAATAAGCAAATAAAGTAGTACCAGCCTTAGAGTTGGATGCGCTGGGTTCCACTCTTGACCCTGTTGCTGTCTCGCAGTGCGACTTTGGGGAAGTTGGTCTTTACTCCAGAATTTGTTTCCCTCAAATTTAAAATGAGGCTAAAATTTTTTGCCCTGCCTGTATTAGATAGTTGTTGGGATTAAATATGATCATGTATATGAATTTAAATATTCAGTTCTTGCAGCCATCTAATTTTCGGAAAATTAAAAAAATATCTCTGTGTTTACTTCTTTAACGTGAGGGAAATACTAGTTAGTACTACAGGGTGTTCGCGAGAAGTCAGTGGGTGAATTCTCATCACATACATGAAACAGTGCTTGACAGTTAATGCCTAATAACTATTTTCTTTTGACTTAGTATATTTACTATGATTTAGTATATTTTCAGTCTACATTTTTTGAAATAGCATTTTAAAAAATAAAAATAAAAACTATAACACCCCATTTACTGACCAAACCTAATAACAGAATTGGCATGTTTTATTTTTTTGATCGCTTTGGTGGTTTTACAAGATATGACTTTGTTGTTAGAAAAGCATCATCATGATACTGAAAACTTATTCCCAAATACCTTCTTCAGAGTTTAAGCCAAATTTATGTATTCTATGAAGTGTTTTTTAACCATCAGTATTAGTTTGGAAAGTGTTAGATGGGCATCAGCCTTCGCCCTGGCCTTCTCTGTTACTCTTTGGGTCTTAAGATCTGTCTTAATTGTTCAGAGCTTTGCTTGTGTTGTATGTAACAAAAGAAATTTTTTAAATGTTATCTTTGATTTTGAACTGTGCTAGTTAAAGTATTTTAGTGACCCATTTAACTTTTAGAGGTAATGAACTGTTGATCAAGAACTTCATTTATAACAGATCCATTCATAATAATCCTAGTGACTTATTTCACAGAGGCCATTTCCAGATAAAAGTAGTGATCATGACTTCCCCTGACATTCCACAAAGGAATAAAATAAAATTGTGGGAAATGCTTGGAATTTAGCTAGTAATTAACTTAGAAAGAACCATTAAAAAAATCTTAACTCCTCTAAAGTGTTATAACAAAGGACCTTATGAATATGTCAGTGGACATACTACTTGGCTGGAAAGGATGTAATTTGATAAGTCCTGGGTGCACAATAGATTTTCAAGAAATGATAGTATATTAGAAATTTGTTATACTTTCTTTTGAATATGTCAAAGCAATGCAGACCAGACCTTTTGGGATTCTCTGTTTTGTGACTGTATTCAGAGGTTATTATAATTTTCTAAGGTTACCTGAACACTTTGAGACCACCAAAAGAATATTTGATTTCTGAATAAACTAATCATTAAATGAAGTCTTACCTTGTGATTCCTCTGTTTGCTATGTTAGAGTTTTAATGACCTTTTTTTTTTTTTTTTTTTTTTTTAATTTTTCCGGTCATTGACATTCTTGTGAATTTAACTTAAAAAAAAAAAAAGTTAACCAACTAACTGAAAAAGATATAAAGTGCTGCCAGGGTAGCTTCCTCATTTACAATTTCATATCTCATTCCTTAATTTGTTTCTGGATTATTTGAGCCTTTACGATTGTTTATCAAGTGCCCTCAAGGACACAAGTTGGTCTTTTTGTGAGAGGAAAGGAGCTGTCATAAGGAGCGTGTTCTTGGGTTGCACTCCGCCCCCCACTGCCTTTTTATTTTTTTCTGGTTCTTCAGTGGTTTGGAACGTGTGCTGGTGCATCAGTGTTCCTGATAGCTATGTCCTAATGCAAGCTGAACTGTATGCTGCTCAGAAACCAATATTTGAAATATCACGTATTTTAATGAGATGTAAAATTGCATGGTAAGTTTTCTTCCTGTGGTTTTTTTTTTTTTTAATCTAACGTTTTGTTCAATTTGTTTCTCTAGGTGACATTTTTCTGAAGTTGTTCATTGAAACTTCCTAGCATTCCTGCAGGTGCAATTGGTAAGTAAATGATATTAGATATCCTTGTTGTCAGTGATTCTTTGGAAAAAAAATTTTCAGGTGGGTAGCAACTTCCTTGAAAGAAGTGCAGTGTGTCACACTTTGGGTCCATGAATGGTAAACACTAGGTTTTTAGGTGGGGAAGAAACACCGCTTGATGAGCATACATGAAGGTTGTAAAGGACACTGTAAAGTTTCATAAGTAGTATAAAATTTAGTGCTCTAATCTCCATGCTTTAATTCTGACATTATTCTGGTACCATTTATATAGATAATTTTCAGAGCTCTTTATAATGAGCTTAGCTGTCTTTCCTTTTGAGCTGCTCTGTGGACCATTTTACTATTTGTTATCATTTCTTTCTGAAAGGGAAGTAGAGATGGCCAAATCAAATGACCCAGTTTTATTACTCCGTGAAGGCTCAGGTAGAGGAAATAATTGCCTAAATAAAAATTGAAAACAGTTGACTAATAGGTGATTTATGATTAACTCTATGGCTTTTAATATATTAAGGTCACTTTTGGAAAATATTAGGAGCAATAATAGGAGTTGAGTATGCATTCAAAAAAACTAAGGTAGTCAAAAGTTAAATGTCCTTAAAGAATTTGATCCAACTATACCTCCCAAAAGGGAGAGAGGCTTGTTCAACCAGGTCCTGTAAGGTCCTCGTTATGAACTTGAGAATATGGGTCATGCCAGGGGAGCCAGCACTTTGTAGAGATTTGGAACCAGCTAATACCATATCATCTCTTTTGTGGAAAGGTGATCTTTTTAGCTTACAAATTCTAGAGAAGGGAAAATTGCTCATAATGTCATAGATTGAACTGTTGAATTCTCAGTGTTATTAAATTTTTCTAACAACTAATGCTTGGGTTAGATTAGGACACTTTTTTTTTTTTTTTTAATGGGAACTGCAAACACTCGTGAGTTATGAAATTGTTTGAGCACAGTTCTTTCCCATGGGAAAGCCAGGGCTGACCTGAGGCAAGTGGGTGTCCTGAGAAGGCTAATCACTGGCACCTTCTCAAACTGATAATCTTTAAATATCTGTTCCTTATTCATGTAGTGGGGGTAGGAGAAATTAATTCTCTATTCATAAAGACTTAAAGAACATACCTTTTCCTGTATGTTAAGGATAAGGGATTTATTGCATGTGACTTCTGAACCAGATGTTCATAAACTGGTTTAAAATTCAACTAATAATAACACTCTGACATGTGTTGTTCAGGTTCAGAATTTCAGACCCCCATCAGCCAGGTAACATTAGGGTTGGTAGTGAGGCCTGTTTTCTACTCATACAGTTCTACGAGAGAAATAGTCTCAGTAGAGACAGGTCTGTGCTGGTGAGGGATGTGTGTATTTCCACTCAGAGGCCATATCTGCCTGAGTGGAAACAGGACTGATTGCCATCTTGCCTCTTCTGTAAGGGGTCACGTGTTCACCCCTGAGTTAAGTGGCTCCATATTTCCAAAGTAGTCCAATGAGGATTTAGTTCCCCATCATGAGTTGTCACCCTGGATCGCTGCCAGCCTTGCCTATTTATCTAGCGCTGGGAGAAAGCTATTCCATTCTGCCAGTGAGTCCGGGAGCTAAGTCATGTTCATCCTTGAAATCCCCTCTCTGAAGATTTAACCAGGTAAAACAGGCCCTCTTAGTGTCTTTTAAAAAAATTTTTAAATCGTGAATTCGTTTTATACAAATACAATAAAACTTTACCAAGGTCAGATAGTGTAAGAACGGTCATTCTGAATTAACAGCGTCTGAATTATGAAGACATCTGACCCAGCTTTATTATATACAGTCACTCACACTGTATCAACTTGGGGGGTTTCCCGAGCAAGGAGGGTTGTTGTTTGGAGAGAGCCTTGGTGTCAGGCGGTCCTTGGCTGAGGCCCTGCCTCTGTTGGACACAGATCGGGGTTGGGATTCCAACTCTGATGCAAATTGGCCGCATGCCCTCAGGCACATTTCTTTATCTCTTCCTCCCAAAATGGTTTGGAAGATCAAGAGAGGCAAAGATGGCAATGTGTGTGGTACATGGTAGACAGCGAGTAGGCCCTCCCAGGCTCCCTGATACCAGGTATCTTGGAAACAGCACTGGACACAGAATGGAGGAACGGCTCTGCCTCTGAGCCTCCTTTTCTTCTTTTGTTATTTGAATGTTGACAGCTTGTCTTTTTTCTGATAAGTTCTGGCTAGGCCTGTGTCTAACAGAAGAGTCCTGGGGATTCGCCCCAACAGGGGTGTTGTGCTCTCTTTCTATGAAAAGTTGCTTTCCTTGGTAGACTGTAAACTTCCCGAGGGATGGTCTGAGTCTTTTGTTACATCCTCCATGCCCAGTACAATGTCCGATGCATGGTAGGTGCTCAGTGAATATTGGTTGAATAGATGGAGGGTAAACGATGGTTAGGCTGTACAGCTGATTCTGTAACATTCTCTGAAGAGAACTCCATTTCAGGCACATTATAGGCTGCCCAACACAGTTCCTGACACATGTTATGTGCCTAGGAAACAGGCAAATGGAGGAGTGAATGTGGGCCTAAGTATAACTTTCAGTTTGTAAAGGTGTTTTGGGTGATGACCCATTCATAATTTGGGAAACCTTGACGGCTCTTTTAAGCAGAGAAGTGAAGTTGAACATTAAGAAGGCACCATTGTGGCAGACTAACCAGAGGCCAGGAGACCAGGTAGGAAGGTGTTACTGGCAAGAAATGATGAGGACTGAGAGGGAGGCATGGGAGGGCAAGGTGGGCGGGGCTGTGGCTAACTAATGAAGCCCAGTCCTGAGGGCAGGTGCCCATAGGATTAGCTTTGAACACAAACTTGGGCAACTTTGTGGCAGAGGAAGGGTGAGATTGCTACAGGGAAGGTTAAAGTACAAGGATTTAATGTTAAGAGAATTCTCACGTGGTGGCCTTCATTCTTTTGAGATGTAGGAAAAATCATTTGTTTTGGGGAGAGGAGGTCAAGCCAGACATTAAGAAGAAAGTATGCTTCCCTGTTTGGAACTTTTCTGGGTGCTGATGTGGCCAGAGTTTCCATCTTCCTGTGAATTCTGGCCCTCTGCCTAATGGATTATTCCACAGGGAATTCAGGTCCTCCATTCAATGGGCTGAGTCTGCAAGGATGTTCTGGATCTCCCATTAGTAACCTTACAGTTTGATTTTGATCAAATGCCAGTCTAGGAAAAAGGCTACACACAAATCCTCCAGCAGGTAGATTTGGAATACCAGTTGGTATTCCTCTTGTCATTCTGTCTACATGAAGAAATGCACGTGATTCTTACGTAGAAAGCTTTTTAAATTGTTCTTTGAAAGGGAGATGAACTGACCTCAGCTGAATGAATATACACTGGGATGGTATAGAGGTGTCTCCCTTATTGTAAAGTGTACTTATGCTTTTATATGAAGCTTATTAATATAGGTAAGTAGTAATTGTATACATTTTATTTGGTATCCTTTTTTACCATTTCCCATGCTAAACCATGGCAATCCCTGCTTACCACCCAAAAAGGTAGTAGTATAGCTCTGAAGTTCTGAGATCTTGACCCCATCAAGACCTGATCTGCTCTTTGAAACTTCGTCATGACTTCCTAACAGAAACAGACATCTTTTGAATTAAACATTGATTTAATCTGCATTCCCTTTTGGATGAATGCAATAACCAAAATAAAGTTTGTGTAACTTTTCCCTTTCTTGTACTCTCATGCTGGGGGCAAACCGCTGGTTGCCACTTACCACATAGTATAGGGCTAAGGTGTCAGGCAACCTGTAAAGATAAGGTTGGTTCCCAATCTCTGTACCTATGTTACCAGCCCAGTACAGCCTGTGAAAAACTCCTAATCGTTGGCTTTCATTTTTTATCTGGCAAGCTCAGATAGACTTGGAAATGTACTTGATTTTGATACAAATTATTCTACACACACAGCCAAGTCATGTTAGGAAATAGACACTTCCTGTCATTAACTCACAGCTTAGGTCATCACTTTCATGTAATGAAGGCAAATATGACTGAAAACCCACTTTAGAAATCTGGTGTGACTAATCTGAAAGAGCTGGTTCCTCTCCACCACTTTTCTTGCTTCATTTTCAAACTGCATTCCTGATTCAGTTGAAGTTCAATCCATTTTTTTCCTCATATTCATGGAGTAGCTGTGGATTGGAAAGACACAGTTAGCCTGGGTGGTGGTCAATTGCTTTCATGGACTCCTCATTATTCAAGGTCAGGGCAGCTAGTTTATTGGCCATTTATACCTCACATAAGGTATATTTAAGTCTATCCTAGAAATTGCCTGGCGGTTGGGTAAAATGGTTGTTGGGAAAGTGAGTGGGGCAAACTCCCATGAGTTATACTCTTCTTTAACTGCTGTGATAGTCTGTGTTATGCTTGCATATTTATGTCTGCGTACCTCAAAGCAAAGATGGGTTTTCTCCTGTCCAAAGGTCATTCTTCAGTCTCCTCTAGTGTCTTTGAACACTTAGTAGGCTCTTGAAGCCAAACAACAGCCCCTACATACTTAACAATTATGGCTGGACTAAAAGTACCAGATGTTGATATGTATTTTTCTTCCAATTATCTAAATAATCCATATTCATACAGAAAAGTATAAGCATGCAGGGGAAAAAAAATCAGTCCCTTTAGGGCTTACCACTGCCTGTCTAGTGGCCACATTCCTAAGAGTATCTCCTTTTGTACATTTTTTTCCTCACATAGTTGAGCTCTTACTCTGTATGTAACTTTATATACAATTACTTTTTTGTCTAATACAAACATGTCCCCATGTCATTAAATGCCCTTTGTTAAAAAAAAAAAAAAAAAAAGCATTTCAGTAGTTGAATATTCTATCTTATGGTATATATTTAAATCATTTTAACCATTCTTCTGTTTTTGACATGTGAGCTGTTTCCTGATTTTTCTAAGTCATTAATTATAAACTCAAAATATCTTTTTACGAACATCTGTTGTTTTTAAAATATTGTGTATCCAGGAAAATTGGGTTCCTATGGGCTGTAAAAGGGAATGTTTGTTTTATCACACCCTAAGAATCAGCAGATCTTTAAGACTTTGCCAGTTTGGGAAGTGAGAATGGCATCTCATTCTAATTTTTACTGTTTTTATTACTGATGCAATTGGATGTTTTTCATAAATAGAATAGTCATTTGTATTTCCTCCTTTGAGATTGTTCATGTTCATCCCTTCAGGTGTAATTGTCACTTTTGGCAGTTGTGATATTTATGATCTTGTCCCATTTTCCTAAAAAGGTTTATCGGGATGCATAACTTTGCACATATTCTTAGTAATAGTTAATTGCATACAAAATGGTCCTATATTTGAAGGGAAAATCAGATGTGGAAGTGTCAAAGAGAACACTCTTGCAGGTTCTAACGTGGCTTCTTGATTGTGAACAGTCAGTTCTGCTGGTGAGCGCCCTGTCCTTGAGCTGCATCGTACCCTGGTACTTCTGTTTCCCTTCTACCTGTCCAGGGCAGATATGGTATAACTCCTAGTCTCAGAATACTAATAACACATGTTGGTTCATAATAAAATGCTCATTGACCCCACGAAGTGGTTCTTACCTGCTTCTCTTCTCCTAATGTTTCTTCTCAGACTGCTTGGCTGACTTGACTTTCCTACCCCCTAATCATTGTTTTCAGGTAATTCTTGCCCCTCCTTCTCTCCTTCATCTCCTTGCATTCTCCAAGTTATCTAACCCACTCCAGGATTTCAGCTGCCACCCACAGGTCAGACCTCTGTAGCCCAAACCTCTCTTCCAGGATGCAGACCCAACTGCCCGTTGGGAGATCTTTCCTTGGTATCTCATTGGGACTTTTAATGCAGTGTGCCCCCAAATGAACCTGTTCCTCCTCCCCAACTGGCATTGTGGCCTGGGTTCTCTCTCCTAGTAAAAGCAAGACCTCCATTCCAGCTACCAAGCCAGACACCTGGGCAGCATCTTAAAACCCCTCTCCCTTATTGCCCACATCCCGCTAGTTATATGAGGTCCTATCAGTTCTACCTCTTTCATATCCCTTCATCTGCATCCCTGTTCCTCCTTCCTTAGTCCAGGCTTCATTTCCTAAATGAATGAATGAGTAATGTTTTCCTAATTAGATACAGTGTTAAAAAATAAATTAGTTTTCTCTCAAAAAAATTGAAATCGACAATGTACAGAGCATGGTATTTTATTCGACTATTTACAAATTCTTTGTATGAAGTGAATTTTTATCCATTAATTTACTTTTTTACAGGCATTTGAATTCTTCACCCACTTGCTTGGTTTAAAACAAAGTACACCTTGAATAATGTCTAATGTGTGTTAGTCAAATGGGAGCCCTGAGACATTACTTTCTAGTTAAAGGGCTTTTGATTTGAGGGCTTGGCATTTTTTCTTTGGGTCTTAATTATTTCCATATTGCAATATGTATTGTTTTTTGTAATATTGGAATTATCCTTTATTAGCCAGCTTTTCAACTTTACCTCCCAGGGAACTCAGGCAAGAAATACAAATATTTTCATAAGATTCTTTGAGGGAGGAAAATTAATATTTTCGAGAATGAAAATATGGTGAATTGTCTCCTAAGGATTGAAAGACTTTATTAGGATACAAAATATCCCTCCCCAGGGGTACGTTTTTTCAGGGGTTATTGGAAATATGGTGCTGGGAAGAAGAAAAGGAAATTTAATATCATGGAAGTTGGAAACAGCCAGTGAAATCCAATCTGTTTTTAGAACACATATAACATACTAACTCCCAGAGATTTAAGACAGCTCAGTTTGCTTCCTGAGACTGTCAGGCTCATTATGACTCTGGCACGAAAGGTTCTTCAGCACGAATATGCATGATCGTAGTTTATTTACTATGAATATTTACGGCACCTGAATATAGGTGTCCCCGTGGGTCTGCCTTCCCTTATCAGTATCGAGTTGCTTCATTGTTAGTACTTCTCTTAGATTGGATTCCCCCAAATAGATCTTGTGACAAGGCTTCAAGCATAAGTAGGTTATTTGGGTGGTAATCCTAGAAAGCATTGTTAAGGGAATAGGGATGTAAAATAGAGAGGAGAGGAAAGCAGGTTGCGGAATCCCTGGTGAATGTTAGGAAACAGCCTTCAGATTCGTCCCTTCTATGGGGCTAGCAGGCTGAGCTATGTCTCCTCTAACTTACCTCTGTCATTGATGGCTATTTCTGAGGCCAGCTCTTAAGGTCTGCTCCTTCAGGTTGAGGTCCTCCAGGTGGAGTCCTGAGTGCTTGCTGTAAGCACATGCAGAAATGGGGAGCTAAGGGGGTACAGATGGGTACCAAGAAGACCTGCCAAGGGCACTGCTTTAACTTTTTTTAACACTGATAGACAAGTTTACTTGAGAGAGACAAGCTCAGATGGTCAGATACAGAGCACACGCAGAGATTGTTAGTAGAATGTACTTAAATCAGTGGTTGATAGATGTTGGAGTGAATTTAAAAGATCTCGAGAATTTGAGACCACTGATCCTGAAACGGGGAAGGGAAGAGGTAGGGAGAATCTCTGTGTCTAGATGTTGTCCCTAAAATGTTATTTTGTGCCTTGGTAAGGCTATAAAAGTAACAAATGGAACAACTGGATTGCCAGGCTCCTTATAGGGTTTAGGTTTCCTCAGTGCTAATCAGCTGACAGAATTATAACTAGGCCCACAAAAGGAAATTACGATATTTTTTCCATGCACCCAGATATGGAAGAAAACAAAAATCTGACGGAAATCTGTGGCCAGCCAAGTCTGAACAAAGCCACCTTCATTACTTTGGGAAATTCCTGGGGAAGGAAAGAAGGTGGAATCCAGTGCTGTTGGTGGACCTTAAAAAGAATTAGTCTCTGTTATACATACATACATTTATATATATTATTCCTTTCTGTTATCTTCAGGCAAGTCTCGATGACATATCTTAACATGGAAAATGTGTCTTAATATTCTGTTGACTATGCTATTGGTGTCATTTAGAAGATGAAAGGGTAAGGTCTTGAAGCTGTCAGATCTCTAATCATTCAGACCTATTGTGTGATGCTGGCAACAAAGATCAGGAGAGTGTCCCTGTCCTTAAAGAGCCCCCAACTCAGCCACGAGAGACTAACAGAGGAGTCTCTTCCAATGTGGTAAGCTGTGAGGACAGAGGGAGGAGCAATTCTGTCAGAGAAGGCATCCCAGAGCTGTGACATTTGAGTTGGGCCTTAAAGATGACTAAGTTTCACTAAGGGATTAAGGAGGAGAATGGCAGTTTAGGTGGAGACAAGTGTGGGCAAAGACGAGGGGGCCTGGAAGTACAGTGAGGTCAGGGAGCCATGAGTGGTCTGGTGTGTGTGAAGTACAAGGTGTAGTGAGGTCGTAAAGGCTGGCAGGAGACATTGGCTTGTCCTGCCTTCACTGTCTCTCTCATACTGACGTCAAAAAGTGGATACCATTTATGGCTTAACCATTTCTATTGGCTCATGTCCAAGTTCCCATCAAACATCCTGCCATTAGAGAAACAATTTAGGTGCAAGATGATAAATGGAGCTTGTAGAACCTATGTAGGGTTCAGTGTCACAAAAATGTAGCCTTTTGATAGCGGAACCGATATGTCATGCTAGGTGGATGATCGATTAGTCATCCTGTATGGCCTTTGGATACCTTGTTGAAGAGGAAATTGACATGCTTCATGCAGGTGGTCAGTATCCTAATATATATTACTTATCCTCTATTTACCAAGTATTTTCTACTGCTCCAACAAGCCCGAAGTGTTCTACTTTTCTGGAAATATCTAGCTATATTTAATAGCACATAGAATTGGTTGTGCTTGTTTTTTTTCTAATTCCTTCCCTTCTCTGCACTGGTTGTCTCACAGCATTAATGTGTCAGTGCTTTTGGCTACCATGCTGGAGGGGCACCTCTTCTCTTAGCATCCTTCAGTACCTACACTGAGAAGGGGAACGAAGTAATAAGTTGACGTCAGCTCGCCCCCTGCCCCCTGCCCCCATATTCCAGTAAGCAGCTAAATCCCTTTAGTTTTCATGTTCGTCTTTTGTTTCAGATGGAGTAGCTACCTTGGTAGAAGGAAAGAAAACTCAATGTGATGTCCAGATCCTGGGGCTCTATTTCTCAGGGTAGATTAGGAGCAGGGGCTGAAAGCAACCTCAAGACACATCTCTAGGAACCCCAAGAACATCAGTCCAATTACTATCTCTACAAATCTGAGACCGATTGACCCTTTGCTGCTTAAATTCAAAATCTCACATAGGTCATCCTCTCAAAAAGGCTCTCCAAGTGCCAATGCTGTAGAACTTCTCCAAGTAGTCACCTTGTTTACTTCTGAGACTGACCAGAGTGCTCAGGATTCTTTCTCCCTCAAGAGTTTCTACTTCCTCTTTTTATCACTCATGGAGTGTTTTTTCCCCATGGAATTCCCCATTTCTCTATAGATTCACTTTTATTCCATCCTTCGAAAGCTGAAGCATTCAGGCTTTTTAAGGAGATGTTTCCGTGATGACTTTATAGCATAAGATAAAAACTTAAAAGTATATTCGATGCCAAAGAGAAATGTTAGGATATCTTGAGTCCGATTTAGTAAATTGGCTACTGACTGCTGTATATCTTTGGGTGAATCGCTGTCCCTTAGTGAAATGAATGTAAGAACAACCAATTCTAAGAAATTGTTCTAGTAGTCAGATACATAGATCTTCCCTGTGTACCCATGGTCTGTCACTCTTCCCAGTACAAGAGAAAATAAATACAAAAAGTAGAATATTTTTTTCAACTTTGTATTTAGCATCCAATATTGCAGTGTGCCTTCACTGTGACTGGCACTCTTCTCCACATTTAGGGACTGTGATGGAGGTCTGGGCCTTGAACTTGAGAAGGCTACTCTCGCTGTTCTTGGTCTTGTGAGTCCTCTCTTTGTGGGACTTCTCAGAGACCAACATGCTAATGTGTACAATCGCTCTCCAAGGATGGGATATAGGATTCAGTATTTGTCCTAGGACCACTTTGATCAGAGAGGACCTAAGACCATCTCCTGGAACTCATGTCCCTCTGACACAGCTGGGGAGATGCCGGCATGTGGTAGATTTAAAATGGTCACACATCCTTTTAGTTCTCATCCAGGACTGGAGCCTCACTTCCCTACCCCTTGAAATCCAGGTTGGCCTTCCGACTTGCTTGGAATAATAGATGCAGCACAAGTATTGTGTGAGTCCCAGAGCCCAGCCCTCAATAGGTCTTTCAGCTTCCGCTTTTGCCCTTTTGGAACTCTGCTGAGACCTCCAGGAAAGGAAGCTGGTGTAGCCTACAAGAGGATGAGAAGTCTATGGCGGGAGCCCCAGTGCGCCGTTCGGCTCACAGTGTTAACTGCCAGATGTGAATAAAGCCTTCACCGGCCTTCCAGCATCGCTGACCCGACTGAGAGCAGTGGGTGCCTGAGCCTCGGCAGAGCCGGCAGAGGAGCTGCCCAGCCAAAACATAGAATCGTGAGAAAGAATAAGCGATTGTTTTAAGCCAAATTTTAATTTTTAAATTTAAGCTAAAATTTGAGCTTTGTTACACAACAATAGTTAATGGATATACTAACATAAACAGTAGCACCCAACAAAAAAATTTGAAATAAGACATAAAAAATAAGGTTGTTTATCTAACCAGATACTTTCTGTGAGGCGTTTCAGGCCTGAAACTAAATCTATGGACAGAGATTTTCCAGAGACCTGAGTCAGGTGACTAGTTAACAAGAACATAATGTGTCTGGCATGTGAGTAACGGCACCAGAAAACAGCACCTAGTCACAGCACAGGTGCCCATTCTGCTCATGCTGCCTCGCGAAGGTGAGAGGAGCTGACGGAGAGGTCGTCATAGCCCTTCCACCTGCGCTCAGTGACATTTTCCCAAGGGCTGTCTGACAGCTATCTCTGAAGGTGACCAGTGCCACTTAGGGCTCATTCTTTCAGCTTAATGGATTTAAGCAGACACAGCTTGGGATATAGCCCATCTGCTCCACTCACCGGCCAGCTGTGGGGATGTGAGACCTTGCCAGTGTTTCCGCCATAATGCAAGTTAAATTATTCCTGGTTCCTAAGAGCAAATCTGATTAGCAGCTGTCAAAAGGGACATGTTTTCAGCAGGCTCCTGGTGAGATGTGAAAATGTAAGAGGCTTTGGGCGGTACCCCCCTCACCAGGGCGGGGCGGCCGAGTGCCTGGGCCTGGCAGCACGTGTCCTTGGATACTGCACCCACCATGTCCTCAGTGCCCCAAGGCCAGGTGGGGCTGTTTACGTGGATGCTGAGACTGCAGGCTCTTGCCTCAGGCAGAGGCACGTCAGTAGCTACACCCAGACCAGCGGATCCTGACAGTCATGCTTTGGCCAGGCTGGCCATGGGGAGTTGAGAAGAAGCAGAAGGTTTCAGAAATCTTGGGAGTTGGAGCTGGAAAAGACCTGTGTGGTCATGAAGACTCTTCCTTCGTCATGGCCAGATCCCTCCCCTGGGAAACTCACGCTTTGTAAAATCTGTTTCCAAATGACTCAGGCTGGGAGTCTTCCAGCCGGTCCCGTGGGAGATGAAATGGCTTCTTCTGTGGAGGAAATATTTTCCTCACGATTGGTTGGGATCTTTCGTTGTTTGGCTCCAGCCCCATCCCCCCTGGCTGGTCTCCCTCAGACCACCCTGAACAATCTCCCTTCCACCTCTTGCCACAGTTGAGTCTATGGGATGCTATCGCTGAGCAGCAGTTAAACAGAAGGAGGGGCCCGCTTCCTAGTCTTGGGGCTTTGAGGCAATGACTTTCCCCAGCTGCTTCAGTTTTCCAAGTCCGAATTTCTCTCTACTTTTTTGTCCCTGTCACATTTTATATGTGTGGTAACTATGCCGGTACTTCACAAGCACCGTAAGGACTGCATATTATACTGCAAGAATAGCATCATTGAAATTCTTTGAAATTCTTTTGATGCTTTGCTAGATTGGATTGACCTTGGTTCATATGTCATGCTCTAATCAGGGCAAAAGACTGTAAATGGGATGTGGCTCTTCCAGAAGCCAGTCACGTTATCATGCATCATATGTACTGGTGGTACAGCCATGTAAACTCTGTGGTCCTGGAGCATTTCTTTTGAGTTGCTATAACTCAGTAAAACAAAGAAAATAAGGGTCTGTGTATCTGCACAGACCACAGCCATGTTAGGAACATTCAGTGAGCAAAGCACCGGGTCTCTGACTGTCGTCACTGATGATGAGCTAGGAGATGAAATGCAGGGGCTTATTGACAAGACTCCAGTTCAGGCCATGTGGTCCAAACTGGAAGAGCCTTTTAGATCAGTGTTTCTTGAGCATGTTCCACAGAGTGATATGGTTCCCAGGGGTGTTTTAGGGGTGACCTGAGGGTGATGGTGGTGGTGGGAGCAAGGTGGCCCTTGTCAACTCTATTTTGTAATCAGCTCAGCTCTTCTTTTATCTGTTTCATATACAGAACTGGAGTCACTTGTCAGATTCTGTTTGATAGCGTTCCATGCTCAGAAAGAAAGTTTGCAAACCGCAGGTTTAGAGAACTGACTTCTAGTAAAAACAAACACACAGAGAAGCCTCTTTAGCCAAGCAACTAACGATTACATTTCTGAGATCCACATAGATCAATCCACAGACATTTGGAAGCAGCAAAAAGCAAAGAACTGAACAAATAGATGTTTTGGTGTAACTACTGTGTCGTCAGGAAACTCTTAGTCACTATAAACAGAACATGCAGACTGTGACCTCTAAGTGGCAAGGTAAACAAGAGGCCAATTCTGGTCATATGTGCATGTGATTCTGCCTGATTGTGTTGTTCCTAAGCAAGCATCAGCTAGTCCTGGAGCTGAGGTGAGTAAGAATCACGTGATAAAGGAAACTATTTATTGAGAGCTTTCCATTAGTTGGCCATTGTGCCTCAGGTACAGCGTCCATACTAGGAAACATAAGTGCTATCATCTCCATTTCACACATGGGGAAACTAAGGCTCGAAGACCAAGTAATTTGCCCAGTGTCACACAGCTGATAAAGTGATGGAGCTGGGGATAGGTCCCTAGAATTTATGTCCTTAAATGTTCTATATTGCCTCTCTCTGTTAATCCCTTTTAATTTTATTGTGTGTGTGTGTATGTGTGTAAGTAACCTAATGGTTTTGGTGAGAAGAGTCCATAAGAATACCTAGTTTGAGAAAATGTCTTTCTTATCATAGTTACAACTATATGGTCATTCCACTCAAAGACTGTTCCATGTAAAGCTGAAATTTAGTGTTACATGTAAATGATTCTCATTGATAGAAAAAAGAATGTAGAGAAAAGGAGCCAATAGTGTAACCTCAACAGTGTGTACTAACACTAAGCAGGCGTGTGCAGCTCTGGAAGTGTGTGTATGCCTGGATTTAATGGCTCACAGACAGTCACTCCAGAGTTTTCTTGGTGCAGCTGAAAACAGAACTCTTGAAGCCCATTGCTAAGGCAGATGGGAATAACCTCTTCAGAGATTTTAAGTTTTTAAATGTTGGGTGTTTTTCTCAGATTGTATCTTAATTTCTTCAACTGATGCTCTGTATCATGGTCTTAGCAAAGGCTAGATAACAAGGGATCTCTCTTTGAGGGTCTGCTCTTGACTCAGTTCCTACCCTTCCAAGAGTGTGTGAACCTAGTCTTTATTCTTGCCGATAACCAGATTGTTAGCGTGAGTGTGTTAGGTTCTGCTGAAACTTCTTTCCGGTCAGTTGACTCTGTTGGAGCAAAATAAGTCCCCTAAAGAGTGAATTTAACTAAATAAAACATTTAGTTTTGTTTTTATAGGTGCATTTGGAAAAGTTGGAACCGTTTGAGAAACTATTTCACAGCACATCCAGGTGGCTTAAATGATCTGCCTCCATGCATCACACCAATTTTAAACAAGACCAAAACTTGTGGTGCATTTCTCTCGTGGAGCAAGTAAGGCCCTCAGGGAGAAACATGAACTTATGTAGGTGCTTAGGAGGTATTGTGCAATAATTCTTTCAAGCCGCAAGGGCCCCATTCGCCCAGCATAAATTTATGAACACTGCCCTAGTGGCTTACAAAAGTTAACTTTCTTTCTTTTCCCAAGTGCCTAGCTCACTTCCTGAAAGTGACAATTTTATTGAACAGTTTGACTATACTAGATATTTATAGAGACATGCCCGAGAAATCCCATTCTTGATTCTGTAGCAGATGATGATGACTTTGCTGAGATAGGGCCTGCTGATGAAAATGTGTTGGTGAAAGGGGACATGGAGAAAAAGTTGCTAAGTTACAGATATTTGTCTGACGTAACAGATATCTAAGATCTTACACATCATATTAGAGATGGACGTGTAGAAGCACTGCACAGTTCGGACCTGAATGGCTGTAAGAGTGTATGATTTGCCTCACAGTGACAGGCAGCTTGGTTTCCAAAACATCTGTCTCAGAGGGCGATTTTGTCCTCATTGAAATTCCTACAGGGGAGTGTTTCCATTCATTGTCCATGAGAAACAAGAGTGAGTGGGAGTAAGTGAAACACAGATCAAGAGGAAATGAGTTCGCTCTCCACTTGGGATTACAATGCAAATGAATTCCATATTTTGGTGAGGGAATGTTTTCTTTTAGAGAAGAAAAGGCGAGGAAGAAAAGTTCAGATTCTGACCCAGTTACTGAAAAGCAGACAAAGTGGTAGTTAAATGCCTGCTGAAATCGTCTTTTTAGCGGTTGTGTTTTTGTGTTCTGTTTCGTTTTGTGTATGTGTGTACCTATGCGAGAAAATGCCTGGGATTTACTGGCACCTTTTTCTGCCATTGGCCTGATATTCCCAACCAAGGTGGCCTCACCAGAATATGTTGCTTTAAAACTGCCGTAGTTAGCAAAGCTGTGGATTCTCACTGCAGGATTCAAACAAGTAGATATTCATCCTATTGACTACAATCACAACTGAGGTTTTCCTGGCAAATTTTTCCCTGTAAAAATGGCAGCCCTATAAGAAAGCAATGTTCAATTTTGATTTAGAGATTTTCTTATATGCCATCCCTGTCCCTTACTATATAAATCCAGGAATGGAGAGACCGATTTGCTCTTTGTACATTATGTTCAAAATGTGCTACGTCTGATGATTCCAAACCAAAGATCTGAGCTCTGTTTTACCCTCCGAAGTGTCACTCAGCAGGTAGTTATTGGTCACCAGCTATGCACCAGATGCTGTGCAGGGAAATGATGTTAAGTCGGGGAGATGAGGTCCCTGCCTTCGTGGAGTTTCTTGTTTGTAGCAGTCTGGGCTTGGAGCTCACAGCCTGGGGGCTTGAAGTGAGGTAATTGCACTCTGCCTGGAAAAGAGCCGCCCAAGGAGCTGCTCAGAGAACTGGGAGTCCCTCCCCTGGCAAGTCAAGCTTCTCTTCATTGCTACCCTGGCACAGGTGGGTGGGTGGTCAGTGATTTTCCATAGCCGCCCAGGTCATGCTTAGCTCTCAGCCCAGCCGAGAAGAGAGTGCTTACAGCCAGCCCTGCCCACTGGCCTTACTCACTGGAGGTGGATCTGCCTCAAGCATCCTCACCTGCAATTAATTACAACAGCCAGTTAAAACCTTGGCAGACTCCTCCTACCCTCTTCCTGTCGCATTCTCTGTCTTCGGTTCTCGTATACCAGTGGCTTTATGTTTTGCTCCAATCCTCCTGATAATTTGTTCTTGTTGCACAGATCTTCTTGTCTCCTTTAGTCCTCAGCTGTGTGTGCCTGAAGGTGACATGACTGGCTGTGGGAAGACTTTTTCTTCAGCCCCGCCATGCCTCCCAGGGCTCCCTGTGTTGCTGGGGCCTGCACAGGAAGGCCAAGGCTCTTCACCTTATTCCCCAAGAGGCCAGGCTTGGGGTCCGAGGATTGTTTCTCAGGAACAGGGCTGAGAGCATGACCATTCTGGCATGGTCTGCCCTCTCAGAGGGCCAGCAGAGAAGATGGGAAACCCAGAGAGCCTCAGCAGGAAGGACAGGAGGCCATCCCCCAGTATCAACCCCCTGGGAGGTTTGTGGACACCTGGTGCCTCCCGGCGGTCAGGGGCGGAGCTCCAGGGAGATTCCCATAAGCAGTTATTGCACAGGTGCTGTGTGCAGCCCGGTGGGGATGTGACCATGACTCAGATGGATATTTGGATCTCAAGGAGTGCATGGTCCGTCTAATGAGGGAGGAGAGACATGCTTTTAAATCACCATGACTGTAGAAAGTCCTGTGTCAGTGAAAGGACACGGGTAAAGACCAGACCTGACTCAGTGGGGGAAATAGTCTAAAGGGAAAAGCTTGATGAAAGAGGTGGCATTCAATCTAGGCCTTAAAGGACACGCAGGAGGTGGACATGTAGAGATGAAAGGGCAACAGCATTGAGGTAGGCACAGGCAGGAAATCCACCTGGGAAAGGTTTGTCTGTGTTCAGTGCCTCCCAGACAGAGTGGCTGCAGCAGGCCAGTTCCTGGAAGTCCCAGGAAGCAACTCACAAGTGCCCTTCCAGGGGGACAAGAGTGAGTGGGTTTGGCAGCTCTGTAAGTGGGTGTATGATCATCCTCCTGCCAGGGCCTCCCCATTCCACAACCTGAGCCTCTCGGGGGACCCTGCTGGGGAACGCATGCTTGGGTAATGTGAGGCCCCTGAGAGATTGTTAACGTTTCTTTTCCTGATGGCAAATCAGAGCCCTCTCGCAATGCTGGATTATTTATTTCCGAAGGGATGTGAAGGTAGTTGGACAAAAGCTTACCTACAATGGTTTTTTCTAAAAGATAAATCCAAAGGTCATCGAGATATTAACTTTCTGTAATTTAAGGATTCTAGAATTACATGTGGCTTCCATCTTAAAGTGGACTCTTATCATGATTTAAACTTGAAGCATTCTAATGTTTTTCTACTACAGAAATATATTTTTTTAAAAGGAGGTACTTTTTTTTTTTTTTTAAATTAAACTCAGCGGTTCGTTTCTGGTTTCTGCTGTCTGTAAGCTAGGTGGGCACAAGCTAATGGCTGCCTTCACCTAAGGAGGCAAGCAGATACCCAGTGGCAGCTTTAATTATTACCATTTTCCCACTATGCAAGTCTGAACTGAAAGTTCTTTTGTGTGGGTTTTGCAGCGGAGTATTATTTTATGGGTTTATTTTTTATGTTCCCCCCTTTTGAGTGTTATTGGATCCCCAGTCACCGGAAGGCCAGGACCTGTTTCAGTAACTGATTTATCAGGTGCCAGGCTGGTCACACACTTCACTGTAAGAGTTTATGAAAGGGACCCCCACCTCCTTCCCTGAGGATTTTGTGACTGGCTGAGCTGTGAGCCTGCCACAGAGTGTGACAGGCCATGGCTGCCTTTATGTTGTCCACATGGCAGTAAATGTGAAGTGGCTTCTACAAGCAGCAGTCACATTTGAAATATGAGCTCTGTAACCTCCTTCAGCAGCTCCTAGGTCTCACGGCTGCTATGCTCGGAGTACTTCAGGAGTGGGTGAGAGGCTTCAGAGAAAGTGCTCCCAAGGCCTTTGGGCCACGGATCAGTTCATATTTTGTTATCAGTAAATGCCTAGAGGACACTCTCCCCAGATTTTCCCCCTCTCTCTAGTTCCCCAGATGTTTCATCTCTCCTGCCTTCACTACTGGCCTGCTGAGAGGTCTATTAGACAACTTCTTTCTAAGCAGTGTCTATGCTGAGGGCAGTACCATACAACTCTGGGGTGAAGTGGGGTGGTGGATGATTGGGGAGGTGGGGCTGCAACTCGCTGGTGATATATCAAGCAGTTAATTAGGGGACACACTTTAATGGGAGGTAAAGGATTTTCTTGCCTGCTGTTCTTAATTCTAATATTCTTGCCATTTTTCCTCTTGGAGACCTTAGGCTCTGATTTAAACACTTCCATGATTACATCTGGCAGTGCTAGAGGTCAGCATTGTTCCCTCACCAAAGAAATTGGGGTTTCCTTGTTGCTAAAGGCCAGGAATGTGGGATAACAACTCTGTGTCCCCACAGCAAGGTAGCAGCTGCCCATCAGGGCTCTGTGGTTTGTTCAGACAAGCAGATCTTTCCAGATTAGCCCCAGAGAGCCACTTCAATGAGACCGTTGTCTGTCCCATGCAGGAATAGCAGCCCTGTTGTCCAGGGCTGCTATTAAAACAGTGAATTTCATAGCTGCTTTAATTCGCCACTTATGAATTGAAGCTGCTTATGGAGAGGCAGCAGCTACAGGATGCTTCGAATACATGTCATAGACAACAGGTGCCAGGAATGATCCCAAACACTTCTGCTCACTCATCTCAGGGAGACTAAAAATGGCAGTGTGTTTCTCCTCCCAGCCAATTTCTGCTGGTGAACACCAGGCTTTCTGCTTTCTAAAGGCAGCAAATGTGAGACTATCAAGGTTCCTAAAACAGACAGCCGAGGCCAGGGTCTATGGCCTGTTGAAATTAGTGGCTGATAGTTTAAAACTGAAAGAACAAACTCGAATGGAAACCATTATTTTTGGAAAGACACATGTTTCTTCTGTCAGTTTTGCAGTGTTGGCAGATAAAATGCTGCAACACAAGGATCATCACTGGTCCCTTTTTAAGGAAACAAGACAGTGACCCAATTCAGTCCCTTTTCATTTGTTATACTGAGTATGGTTCAAACATTACCAAAGCAAACTGGAATAGTTCCATTTTGTAGTTTAGCTCACAAGGGAGGAATGCATCTTAATGGACATGGCATATATTATTGTTTATTACATTGCTTAGCACTTTTCTGGTACAAAATAAATGCAAAAAAAAAAAAAAACGGAAAAAAAAAGAAAAAGGTCTACTTTGCCTGAAAGAAGGAAACACTGTTGGCCACACACTGTGCTAATCACCTTTAGAGGCTCCTTAGAGTTGTTGTTCAGGAGAGTCATAGGCCTATATGAAATATTGAGAGAGCACTAAATTCTAAACTGTGTGGTCCTGACCAAGTGCAGTGTGAGATCAGAGAAGGGAAAGATTTGTGTGGGTTGGAATGGAATTTAAAAATATGTCTTATTAACTTCAAAGAAAGGCATATGGAAATGCTAATAACTTTTTAAAAAAGCAAAAAGTTTGGCTGGTCTGTGTAGAAGTTGTGAGTGGGAGTAAGGAGAATGCCAAACGTGGCTGTGTGGTTTTAGGTCTCCATCCCACCAGCCCACATCCCTGGACACCAATGTGGGCAGCCTGTCCAGAGACCAGCCCTGTGGACTGCAATGCATCATTCCGTACCGTAGGTGACAGTGCAGAGCTCTGAAAACTCTCAGTTTCTCAGGGAAGTGGGGTAGTCAAAGGTAATGGGGAAATCAGTGAATTTTTTAAGCACCGACTGTGTATAATAGTAGCAATAACCATCTTTATTGAGTGCATGTGTATGCTAGGCACTGTGCTAAGTACTTCACTGTCTTGTTTCTCACAGTAACTCAGTGGAGTACCGAGTTAAGTGTTCCCCCTAGTCTCACAGATGAAGGCACAAGCTCAGGGGGATTAGTGGCTGGCTTAGTATCATCATGTACCTACTGAGTGGCAGAGCTAGGAATTTGAACTCCGTTGCAGACTTAGGGCTCATGCTCTTCAGGATTGTGCTTCCTGGTGTGTGTTTGGTGTTAGGCGCAGACAGTAGAAGGCATATACGGTGTGTGGCTGCAAACCTTAGGCAACCCGAGGAACTCGAGCGGGACAGACTAGATGAAAAAGCAGCTCACGCTGCAAGTGCTCTTCTTTCCAGCACAGGGGTCACACGGGGGAAGGGAAACTGCCAGTGCAGGGATGGTCGCTTACCGTCAGCGTTAGTGAAGAGTCGAATGTGAAGGCCATGGTGTCATGGGCAGCCGTTCTTGTTGATTTTGGAAATTATAGTCTACTATGGTATAGTCATGTATTCGGGTCAATAGCAAGAAGTGGTGAAACAGACTGCCGAAATGCAATAGGGAGGAATGGAGAATGGGGTAAACTGGAGACTCTATGCTCTGTCTTTAGAAAGCAGCAGCTCCTTAGCTTTAATCACCACCTATTGTCATATGGAAAATCAGGCCCAGTATTGCCAGGTATACTAATCCGCCCCCCCCCCCCCCAAGAAAAGACACAAATCTGGATTTTTACATTGTCTTACAACCTTTGAATATTTGCTACTAATTTTTAAAAAATTGTAATGGGTCATGTATTGTATATAGGCCTCTAGTTTGAAACCTCTGGAGGAGTTGGAATAAAAACGAGGATGTAGAGTTTAGAAACCCCAAGACAATAGACCAGGGGTAGCAAGTTTATTCCACTTTGGGGACCCCACATAAGGTACAGTTTGCAACCAGTGCTTCTCAAACTTCCGTGTGCAAACGTCAGTGAACTGGGGTCTTGTTCAAATGCACATCCTGATTCAGGAGATCTGGGTTGGAGTCAGATTCTGCAGGACTGGGCCTCTGTTGAGAAGGAGTCTAAGGCAGCATCTAGGCTTGGCTGGGAAACGCACTGTGATGAATTAGTGCCATCTACTGTGAGCAAGGAAAAGGGAACTGGCCTGAAATATTTGCCCTCCCTTCAGTACACCAAAATAATAAGGTAAATCGTGTGTTTATGGTCCTTTCCAGCGTCTTCCTAGTCAAAAGTCACGTTTGAGAACACAGCTATTTCAGACATTTTTGAATTTTACATCCTTCTTGTACAAACTCCTCCATATAAGAAAAACTTGGATTCTTCTGTGATCTGGGAAATTGGGGTTAGATTATTAAGTTTTCAACTTGGGTGGGATAAAGGGAGAGTTAACTGGTTGGCTCTCCCATCTTTCTGCTGTGTTTTGAGGATAGAAAAATGTGTCTTGCATGTGTTGGTGTTCTGTTACTTCCACGGGGCCTTGGCGTCCCTTCAGCATGGGTTCCATGGTAGGAGGAAAGGGTGGGTGCTGAGGAAATTGCTTTGAGTAGAAATCATCTTGTTTCCATTCAGTAAGCGCTGTTCTTGGAGCCCTCTCCAGGTCCCCTGCCTGTGTTCAGTGCCCTTGGAATTGTATGCCAGGAAACAATATGATCTTTCTAATTGGGCAAGTGGGAGGAGAGGGACTGGGTGAGCCAGTATGCCTTGGCAGTTGAAACCTAAAAATAGACTTTTTTTCCCCCCCTCATGAATAAACTTTTTTGGGGGGACAGAGTACCTCTCACGTTTCTGACCATCCTGGACAGGTCAGCAGAAGAGGCCAACTAGCCCAGGGTGCAGCCAGCCAGAAGAGGGTTGCCATGGCAACGTGGCCTCTTGGCGAAAGCGTCAGTGGCCTTTGGAGGCTGATCTCAGATCTGAGGCCAAAGTATATGTGCTAGTAGGATGGGGGAGTGAGGGGGCTGGGAAGACAAAGCTCTTCGCGCAGTGCTTCGTAAACGTGGCCGTGCCTGTGAATGCTAACTGCAGATTCTGGTTCCGGAGCTCTGGCTGAGGCCTGAGAGTCTGCGCTAGTGACAAGTTTCCAGGTGATGCCTGTCCAGGGAGCACACTGTCAGTGACAAAGTCCACTGTGATCTTCCGTACTCTGAGGAAAGGTGCGAAGGCACACAGAGAGGGGAGTAACCCTACTCTATTTTTATCTTGCAGTTGGTTAAGCTGAAAAAAAGCAAGTGCTATGGCCTCTATTTCTCGTCATCCTGGTGATATTTTTCCCTGTATGGTGTCGGTGGTGATGACACTTTAATATTATGAGTATCGTGCATTATAATTTTGCTGGTAAAAATGCAAGTGGTTTTGTAGACTCTGAACATTGTAGATATAATGACTAATTCAGTAAAACACAACTTTGTGCAATTGATGTATAAGTAACACTCTTCTAAAATAATAGAGCAGAATACCAAAATAGTAAGGGTGAAAGAATAGCCCAGACATTAAAGCTGTGAGGTAAAAGTCATTTTGATAATTTAAAACTTTCATGAGTATGTAGGTAGTTTGCCCCGTGAGAGGGATACAACCATTCCCCGAGAGGCCTGGTTTCTTCTCTGGTCTCCAAGAACCCGTATGACAGGTCCTTTTTGGGAGAGATAAGGATAAAACCGATACTGACTCTATCAGCTTTTGAGGTTTCTTCTAGAAGGGAGAAAACTGCACTCCACTGTCTCTTTGAAAAACTTTTCCCTAGGGGGAATTTTTTTGGGGACATGTGGCTAACTGGTTTATCTGGTCAGTAGTAGCATCAGCCTCTACTGCACGGCTGTGGCCAAATTCTGCTTGAATAATGGTGTCCTTCCCCACCACCATGAGAGTTCATCCCACGTGTTGTTGGCTTCCCCTACTCTCCACGTGATCATGTTTGATCTCCGGGGCTGTGTTCAGTCTGTGGCATTAATCCGCCTCAGAAACTGTAGTGAAGTCTGGCAGCAGAAGCCGTGACCCGGGTGATCTTGACAGAAGGAAGCCCAGGGAGCTCCCTTTTTATGGGTCCTTCGATCGACTCTCGCTTCCCTGAGGAAGAATGCCTAAGACCCTCCCAAGGGTATGAGCAGTTTGATTACTAAAATTCTGAGACCGGTAGGCTCCAGCTTGTGATTTTGGTTGTATTCCAGACACCGGTATCAATTTGTGTTGGAATCCGGAGCTCATCACCATGTGGAAATGGTGTGGTCAGGCCTGTGGAGAAGCCCCGGGGTGAGGTACTGTAGTAACAGAGTCCAGCGGCCAGCAGTCTGATATGTCTATGGTTAGGGTAGGGGAGTTCCAGAGGCACCCCAGCCAGACTTGGCAGCGGAGCGAGGACTCGGCCTCCCCACTTCCTGTGCGGGCTCAGGGCCTGGAACGCATCAGCAGAGTGGGCGGGGTTGGGAGCTGGCAGGCAGCGCTGGGGCCTGGACAGAACAGCTGCATGGGGTGGGGCGGGTGCCCCTGTGGATGTGTTTTCTCTCCTGGCCCCTTCCCTCTCCTGACTGTGCCACCTCGGGGTAGCTGTGGTGGGGAAGGGGGCCCTACGCCTTTGTTCTTTCAGTCCCCATCCCCCACACTGTCCACTGCGGACAGTATCCCCCTCTCCTTTTGGCAAGCCCTGGGGAGATGAGAGGAGCGGGGTGTGGGGACTGAGATGTGGAAACGGGATCTCTGCACCACAAGGGTGCAGGTGGATTTTTCTGGGGATTGTCTTTATCTCTGTTTCCCCCAGTGATGTGTTAAGAGCGAGAGAGACCTGGGTGGAACACGAGGGCCCTTGTGCACTTGGATGCCAAATGTACCATTCAGCTCAGAGCTCTATCTCTCATTCCTTGGTAAAGTCACCGTCTCTGGCAACACCATTCCTTTACGTCTTGCCCTGTGGTTTATCCCAGGGTTCAGGTGAAACCTCATTTCCTTTTGTGGAACACAAAGAACTAAAATGCCATGGGAGCAGTCCCTGGGACACTAGAAACGGGTGTTCTTTTCTCGTACAACTAAGATGCTGATTTTTTTTTCTTACGTTCTAGTAAATTTGTTCAACTTGAAACAAAATGCCATTAAAGCTTTCACATTTTTGCAATGGACTTACAGTAGAAGGCAAAAAATATATATTCTAAGATTTGAAAGGCTTAAGTTGAGGTGGCTGTGTGATTTTGGCAGTGTTCCTACCTGTGAAATCCCTGGGCCTCGTCTCAGCCTCTACCTCCCATTAGGTTGGCAGGGACGAGTTTTGCGAGAGCAGAGGGGGATGGCGAAGGCCTGCCAGGGCAGGGGAGGCCCTGGGCTTCAGCGAGGTCCTGGGAGCCAAAGCTTAGGCCATTGCTCCCTACTTCAGTAATGTGAGCCCACATCTGCAGCTCTGCCTTTGGGTTCCTGTTCTGCTTTGAATCTAAAGGATGGTCAAGAAAAGAAAACCCAGCCGTCACATTGTAGTGGAATGAGTCACTACAGGGATGATGGATGAGGGCAGTTAGTCACTGAGTCACAGACGTTGGAGTTGTGACTGTCCCCTGACAATTCACTTTCTAACTGCCTTATGTGTGCAAGGGCCAGCGGAGGCCCTGGAAGAGCAGAGCAACCTGCCTGGGGGCACACTCAGAGTGCTGGCAGAGGAGCGGGTTCCTGGACTGCTGTCCAGCACTCCCTTCTGGGCACCAGGCTGACTCCTAGTGTCCCACTGACTTCCTGCTCCTCTTTGTGGCCCTGAGCACACAGCTGGGTCCAGGCCTGGGAAGCTCCTCTTGCCTGCTCTTTAGCCTCTGGCTCCTGAGAGTCCTGCTTTCCTCTAGGGTAGGACTCCAGGGCATTATGAGGCCAGGGTATCTGGTCCCCAGACAGCTCCCAACTTGCACCACTCTGGGCATGGCGTCCAGCCTCATTGTCCTCCTCTCCCTCCACCAGCATCCAGCAAGCATCACCAGCGTCTTCCTCCTAGGACGCCATCTGGGCTGCTGCTCTCCAGGGTTGTGCAGAAAGGCTGTGTGAGGAGCAGCCCTGCTGAGGCTTACAGCTGGAATAGCTGGAGCTTGCGCGTCTGCACCTCTAAGGGCTGGGGCATGCTCAGGGGTCTAGACTCTGGTTGTTCTAATTGTCTCTCTGGCACCCCCACCCCCACTCTGCTTTCTTTCTTAGAGCAATGGCTTAAAATCTGAGGCAATGCCAAAATCTGAGGCAGTGCCTACAGGTTTGGAGGGGAGTAGTGAACCTCAGGTTTAAAATATTTAATAAAACAGCTTTAGTTCGGGGAATGAAAAGAAACAATTTTAGGTGTTGATAAATGCTTGGCAGAGTTCTCTTCCTCTTTTCAGAGCTGATCCTGTAGATTAGGGTTTTGGCACATGGCTTATTACTTAACAACCCATACAAGCAGGGAGAAATGTAAATGACATTTTCTTTTCTTTTCTTCTGCTGAAAAGGGGGCTCTGACCTTGGAATACGAGCCTTTAGTTCTAGCACTGACATCTTTCCAGCCAGAGAGGGCATTTTCCTGCGATTTCCTTTGTTCAAGGAGATTGAAAAGTTATGCTTTTACTTACCTTTCCCATGGCTTCTGACACCTCCCACCCTGTACTCTCCCAATGTAAACAGCACACTGACAAAACAATACTTATCGTTCATTCTGATTTATTCTCATATATATTTGCCACACATCCTCTACAAAATGTCACCAGGCAACACTTTGTTCATATGGTTTGAATTACTGTCATACCTAATAGAACAAAGCTTCATTTGTTTAAAAATATATAGTTAAGGCTTTACATTCAGTACTCACAATATATCTTTATAAAGGAGTGGTACTCTTGTGTGTGGGGGAGCAATACCAGGACTGTGAAATGTCTTCTAAAATCTTGGTTTTTGAAAGATGACAGCGCTGAGTTAGACCTAAGCTATTTTTTCCTGCAGTTGAGCGGTGCATCCAGAGTGTCCCTAGGAAGCAGAGGATTTCAGTCTATTGGCCCATTGGTAAGGATGTAGGTGGGATCGACGAAGGAGAGAATAGAAGCTGTGTCTCTGACGTCAGCTGATGTACTGCCCAGTCTATGCCAGACCATGCCTCATTTGGTACCACTAGCTTGACTCAGTGTGCCCACCTGTCATCACGCAGCAGGCAAGAGGGCTGTCAGTCTTGCATCTGAACCCTCTGCTCACCATCGGGGAAATGTGTCTAATCCATGTCCTTCCTGGATTTGTGCCTCTGATTATTTGGAAGGACAGTAAAATAGATTTCATAATAGTGAACTGACACCAGAATCATTTGAGTGGAGACATTAGAGTTTATTTCCCCCTTTCCTTTCTTCCTCTGGTTTCCAGAAATTTAGTCTTCAGGTAAATTTAGTAAATCATTTTTACAAATTGTTCAATGAGTCAATAACTAAAGCAAAAAGACAAATGCTTTTGAAAGAGTTGCTACAGTCAGGCTGGTCTTTACAAGATGTTAAAAAATATTTTGTGGCTATGATTCATACCCTGATGCTTTTATAAATTCTTGCATTGCACAAATTCATGATTCAGTCTGTCAGATGATTTCCTTGTTGAGACTCCATAGTATTGCGAAAATTCAGTGATTTGTTTCACGAATCCTTTCATCGGCCTCCTCGTGTGTAATGCTTTCTGTTTTCAAAGCTGTGAGTGTTTTACCATCCAGCCCTATGCCAGCCTTGCCACATGGCCTGGCTCCATCCAGAACTAAGCCCCGTTGCCCGCAGACTGCAACACACTTGGCAGAGGCCATCTGTGCCTTCATGCTTTGGGGAAAAGTGTTAAACTTTATCAGTCCTTTTCAGCCTTTCATAGGCATGCTGTGACAGTAAAATTAGGTCACTGGTAAAAGTACTTTTCAGTTCTTGAATATACCTGCTACAGGCCAGAGTAAACTTTTACTTTTAAGTTATGAAGGTGCTTGCCTTTAACAGGGATCTGCCAGTTAACATTTGGCTGTTTGGTAGAAGTGTGTTTTTAAAAAGATGGTTTTTCAAAATTTGTTAGCAGTAGACTGGTTAAAATAGAAGTATCTTGGTTGTCAGCATTTATTAGCATCTGTGAAACAAGAAAATAGCACGACCCCGAAAGCTGTGAGGGTGTCCAACAGCAGTGCAGGCCTGGTACACAGGCACACGCTGCCTGCCGCTTTGGGAAGACCTGTCATTGGCACCATCGCTCTTACTGCTGCATAAACACACTCTGCACCAAATGCACAAACATGGCAGTAGGTTGGCAAGAGCACCGTAGAGGGCAGTCTGAGAGTATCAAGGTGGGAGTGTGCAAACAAGGCTGAATTAGGACAGTGTCATCCATCTCTGAGGTGTATTTTAACTCAGAAGTCCACAGCAGATAGTTCTGTGGTTCAGTGCCCATCGGAAATGCTTTGGTTTAAACAGTTCAGGATTTTCTGTTTCTGGGAGCACAATTACCCTAAAGAAATATCCGGTCTTAGCACAGTGGTTCAGAGATCGATTATAATCAATGAGAAGTTCTAGCAGCTGTCAAGTTCAGAAAATAAAGAGGTTATCAGACCTGAGAAAACAAGAGAAATGAAACATAGAGATTGATGAGTGTTGGATGCTACTCTTCCTCATCCCAGCTCCTGCCCATTCTTACTCCCTTCAGCACTCAGAATGGGGAGCTTCGCAGACTTCATGTTCTTATCCAGGCCGTTCAATAAGCATTGGGTATTAGGCAAAAAAAAGCGGGGGGCGACAGGAGGGGAGTTAGCTGGGTCTTCCTGTTGAATGACATTGTTCAATTACTCTTGATGGGACTAAACACTGTTGTAAATAATGAAATTTGAAAATTTCCCAATCTTTTTTCCTTCCTTTCCATGTAAATGAAGGAAAAATCTAAAATCATTCCTTGGCTCCTCTAGAAGCCCTCGCTAATGTCCTCGCTTAATGTCCTCAGTAGGTTCTTGGAAACTGACTTTAAGCGAAGTGATATATAACAAAATCCATTTCACCGCAGGCTGATTGATATAAAACAGAATGAAGTTACTATGGCACATTTTTGGTCACAAAAACATCACATAACTTCTAAAGACCCAAACCGCTTCTGATATTTTACATTAAAATAAATGTGAGCTATGCATACATTTAAGAAAGATGAATTAAAACAAATAAGATCATTCTTTTCCACCCACTTATGCCAGTTCAGGGTCTCAGGTGGCCAGAGCCTGTCCTAACAGCTCAGGGCGCCCACCCTGGACAGGATGCCCTTCCATTTCAGGGCCACTAGCACCCGCACTCACTCAGACTAGGACAATTGAGACACACCAGTTCACCTCACATGTGCATCTTAGGGGGTGGGAGGAAAACAGTCCCCGGAGAAAACGCACGCAGACATGGGAATGAGTGAACCGATTCTTTTTTTCTCATCAACATTATAATGAAACGACGTCGAATGAAATGACTTTATTCGAGAACTGCTATACAGTGAAACTGGCCATTTCTCTTCATTTTTTAAGGCAAGGGACAGGCGAAATAAGCCAATCCAAATTTCTGATCCTTTTGAATTAAAAATTATCCCAAGTGGTGCGGGTGGACTCTGCCTCCCAGGAGGCAGTCCACAAGTCATGCTGCCATTTTTTAGCCTTCTTTACTCTGAGCTCTCTGTGACTCTTCAGTTGAACTTTTGGAAAAAAATAAGAAGAACATTAAGAGCTTCCCTGAAGGTTGAGCTTCAGTCTTGCTTCCTGATTGCCAGACAGAATTTAGTTAAAAACATAGTAACTGAGGGCGTTTGTTTTTCTGTCTCCAAGGTGTTTGGCCCCATGCGTGTCCTCCCAGACAAGGTGGGAGAGGAATACTTAGTCACTCAGAGGAACACTGACAGGAACAGACTGTGGAAATGGTGACTTGACAAAACGTTGGCTGGGGAAGTGCAGTCCTCCTTCAAGCAGGACTAAACGTTCCTCAAATTAATCCTGACAAAGCGAGGCTAGCATTCAACTTTCTGGAGTTTCTCAAAATGGTTTAAGATTAGGATATTTTAAGTCAGTTATATATTTGCGGCCCGTTTTTCAAATTTCTAACTTCTACTACCTGTTGGGTACTTCATTTACGTCAAACGTTTTACTTTCTAAGCTGTGCTGTGGAAGTTTTTCATCTCGTAAAAATTATCCTAGAATGTAAGTGCCATGTGATATCTTTGATTTGATGCTGGGGTCAAGTGGAGGGCGCGGTGTGGCCTTCCTTCAGAAAAGAATGGAGGGTTGTCTTGTTTTCCTCATTTGGTTCTTAGAGTGCATTCAACAGACAACATCATAATAGCATATCAGAATCAAAAAAAAAAATATCACTCGCCTCCACTGGGTGTTTGTGTGGACCAGACTTGGGCTCAGAAGATTATAGATGTGTGGGTACATTGTTGAATGTTAATGTGTGCGGCCTTAAATGCTGGGGACAAGCCTACTACTATTCTGGGTTATTTATTTTACTTCAATGAGAAAAGAAAAATATGTTTCATTTAAACGACGATAGACATCTGTGTATTATTGAAATATAAGTAAAATGTGTTTCAAAAAACAATGAAGAGGGTATTTCACTAAATACTTCCAGGCTTTGTCTCACAAAGACTCGGTTGTGTTTTTGAATGGCTAATTAGGAGAGATATCCAATGTAGTGCTTCATTCTCTGTGAGTCAGATGATTGTTTTAGACTGCTTATTCCAGACTTCAGCTACTGGATAAAGTCACTGCCTGGATCTAACCCCGGGTGTGGGACAGGTGGCTGTTCTCTTTCCTGTGTGTGGAGAGATGGTGAAGGTGGGCTCGGGGCTACAGAGGCTGGCGGAGGAGGCTGAGAGGGTGGCTTTTTGCACTGTGGCATGGTTTCCCACTGAGCCGTGTAAAATCCTGCCAGTGCCACTGACAGGCCAGGAAACAGCTAATCAGAGAGTTCTGGTCTGAGGCTCCTAATTGCTTGCCTCAAAGGCGGCAGACTGTGGGGACGCCCTGGTGGCTCTGCCGCTGCTTCAGAAAACAAGCTGCAAGACAGCCCTTGGCCAGAGAGAGTCCGCAGTACTCACATCCATCTTTCTGCTACTTTCATGTCTGCCTGTATTGCTTTTCTTCCTTAGGACAGTCCCTTTCCCCGTCCAGTGGTCATTGTTAACTGAGTAGGTATTCACCAACTCTTACCATGGTACCCTTCTCCCAAATGCACCGTATTTATTTTAGTTGTGGCCTAGGTAATTTTTAAGAGGTGTGAATTTTTACCTTTTCTTCTTTGTGACAGGATATTTCTATCTGGTCTGTAGCTATTTTTTCATTTCATTTTTTTTTTTTTTTTACCTTTTATTCCTACACTCCTTTCATCTCAAAAGGGATTAAAGCAGCTTGATTTCCATCAAGATTAGTATTAATACGTGGTTGTGTTTCTAGCATAGTAGCCGTAAGTGCTCTTGTGTAGACTGTGTGGACATGAGCTACGTGAGCTGTTTGTTCTTAGTAGTCGGTCAAATGAATAAATGATCTACTCGATTCTGTCTTCCAAGGTCATGGGTCAACAACTTCCTTCTTTAACCATTTATATTACCATACTAAGTGCTTACTATGTGCCAGCCTCTGAGCAAAAGCATTTTACTTTTTTTTTTTTTCATTTATCAACCCAATGACATAGGTAGTTTCACCTCTATTTACCACTAGAGAAATTGAGGCATAGGAAAGTTAGTCACTTACCAAACTTTATTCTGCTAATGTGTGTCATAGCCAGGACTTGAACCTCATCTCAGTCTAGATCTTGTACCTTGACCACAAGTAGGTACCTTCTAGAGTGGAATTGTTCCCTCGGGGTATTTTTCAGTATCTAAAGGTATTTTTTTAGTCACAACTAAGAGTGCACTACTGGCATATAATGCAAAGAGGCTATGGATCCTTGCCTAACATCATACAACTTACAGGACAAGAACCCATAACAAAGAATTATCTGGCTCCACCTGTTAAAAGTACTGAGTTTTAGAAACCCTGCATATGTAGCATATATGCTATTTATCTATATCTATCGAGAGAGAGAGAGAGAGAGAGAGAGAGAGAGAGAGAGAGAGAGAGAGAAAGAGAGAGATAGCAGAGTGTTTATGCTGAACAGTTAAGGAGTACGATCTAGGAGATGTTCTGCAACTTTAGTTACTTCAAGAAATACTTCTTGTTTGCATAGTTTAAAAATTATTTTAAAATTACTCAGTAGGGAGCAAACAAATACTTATAACTCTTTACAAGGAGAAAACATTTCGTGAAATTCCTAACTTTTGACATTCAAATGATTTCTAACAATTTTTATACCTCCATTGTGATATGGTTATTGGAACAGGGTTTCATTTGAATAATTACAGTAGACATTGTTCTTTGGATCCCACCTAGAAGCTTCATACACATAAATTCTGCTAGATGTCAGCAGGAGGATTTAAGTTGTGAAATTTGGTGTCTTGGCCCTGTTTGGGTCCCATGAGTGGGTGCAGCTCATATGCCTCATAGACTGTGTTCTGTGTCCATGGACCAGCCCCAGGGGAAAGGGCCCTTGGCTGAGGGAGCAAGGTCTGGGCACAGCGTAAGCCAGCTCGAGTTTCTGTGCAAAGGAGGCTGCATGTAGGTTCTGTGTGGAGCAGTTCTAGCAGCCTTAATTACAACCTTCTGTTTTCTGTTCCAGTCATGTGCTCAGCCCTTCTGCTCATCAGGCAAAACCAAGCGTCCCCAGTTGGAGAAGTTTAAGGTCTTCCTGTTTGTCTGAACTCCTGGCAGGGAAAAACAGTAGACATCTGTGCATTGTCCAGCCATTTCCTTCCCTCCAGCCCTGCTCCTCATGCCCCCAGCAGCATCTCCAGAGCTGTATTGTTCACATTCTTCCTCAGCTTGACCTTGCGCTAAGTGCCTGTTTATTGTAATGACTCCTCATCTAAAGTATGGCTGAGACTTTTTTTTTTTTTTTTTTTTGCTTTTAATGAAATGCAAGAGGCCAAAAAATTGAGAATCTAGCTAAAATGCGTTATCTCAGACCACAGTGAAACTGAATTTAGTTCCCGCTCAGTAATCTCCTTACTGTATTTTAGGATAAATTGTTTGTTTTGTTGGACGCAAATGGCAGTGTTGGCCCCTGGTCTCTGGTGACCACAGCCACCCCTTTCAGTGTTCTCTCGTCCTTGCCTTCTAGGACACTTGGCCTCCTCATTCTTCCCCTGGGCCTGCTCCTTCGTCTCTTCAGCAGTTTTCTCGGATCCCCCAGTACGTCCCCAGTCCTCCTGCCTTACTGCACACCCTCCCCTCGGGAGATCTCAGTCACAGCCCTGGCGTTCCCTGAGCCGAGAACTTCCCAGGCCCCGAGCACCCCGTGGACATCCACAGAGACCTCGAGGCCTTCTTGACCAAGAGTAGACTCATGGTCTCACTCAACACGTGTGTTCTCCCATATTCTTAATCTGGCGAACAGAAACTTGAAATAGTTGTGGATAAATCTGTGTCCTTCCCAACAGCCTCCACAGCCTGTTAGTCTCTCCTCAGCAGTTCTGAAACCTGTCCCTCCACTGCAGTAGTTTTGGCCCTTTCCCGTCTCACATGGATCACTGCAGGATCTTAACTGGCCTCCTCGCCCTTCCAGCTGTGCCCTCTTTCCTGCCCATCACATGCTACTGACAGCAATCCACTCGATCTGGGGCTCAGCTGCCCCGTTGAACAGCTCCCTGCAGAGTCTGTGCGTGCCTCTGCATGCACGCGTGCAAGGTGCACATGCAGCGGACACACTTACTCAGGGTAGATTTATTCTTTCCTGTTACTTGTCTAAATCTCGCAGGGTAGCCTACAGCTGACTTTTTTTTTTCCTAAAATGCAGATCTGACTTTTGTCATTTTTATGCTTAGAATTTTGTAGGGTTCCCTCATCATAGTAGGAAGGGAGAGATTGCAAAAAGGGTTACAAGTTCTTTTTGGGGATCACACTTTATACTCACAGGTTCTTCCCCTAGTGTGGTCATTTATTTTTTCCCTGAGCCAGATTAATACATGTTTATTCTATTAAATGCAGACTGCCTCTTTAAATGATAATGGATTCCACTCGCACCAGTTTTTAGGACTAGAGGATACGAAGCTCTGGAACAGTATACTTAAATGCAATGTGTCCTTGAGGTTTTTCTTGGACAAACAGAATTTAGACCAGAAACCCAGACTCTCTTAGGTCATCCTAGCTACTTGAAATCAGTTTTAAAAGTGTACAAGTAATCCTGTAAGTTAAAAAGTGAATTTGAATGAGTGAGAGGGGCTGTTAGAACATAAAGTTAATTTTCATTCTTCTATTAAAAATTTATCATACTAAATAGCTAGCAGCTCTGCCTGGATTAAATATCACTCACCCTTTCATCCATCATTTCTGCTAATAACACACACAAACATGAGGGATATCATCCACTTCAGTTTTGCTGGAGACATAAGCAATGTCAGCACGAAACAGCCCTTTAGCCTTCTTTAAAGAAGTGTTTCGTGCAAACATCTTGCACGAAAAGCAGCTCTCCCATTTGATGAAGTAACAATTGATTTACTTCATAGTTACTGTATTCCTGATAAAACCTTATCATGGTTTTCTCAGGATTCTTCCCTTCCCACACTGCCTCACCCTGCCAGCAAACCTATTTCTCATTGACTCGTCATGTTCCTCAGCGGCCTTGGACTTGTGTCCACGTGCTTCCTGGCAGTTTCTTGAGGCAGTAAGAGCATCTTTGTGTCTCCTCCCTTCCCATCCTCTCCACTCCCATTACCCAGTAGATTGGTCTGCATAACTTGGACAGTCCAGTCTTCACCAAGGTGTTAGCTCTCAGAGGGCACCGGGCTGGCTTTTTCCTCTTTAAAACTTCAGTGCTTAGTCCAGTTAAAAGTCGACTGTTGCTAATCACCATAATAAACGAGTCAACAAAGGCATGCTAGTAGGAATTCTCCAGTTGGGAAGCTGGCAATATGAGACTCCTTTTTAAGTGCTTTAGTTTTAGCAGGTAGTAATGGGAATTATTTTCCAAGAAGGGTGAGATTTGACAAGACAAAAACAGAGGAAGGAAAAATCAAGACATCAAATATTTGAGGTCCTGGGAACAATAAGAGCTGTTTTTGAAGAATTAGTGTAGTTTCACCCATTACCTCAGAAATTCATAGCTTCTGTCCTTTTAAGCATATGGGCCCTTAGTTTCTTGGCGGGAGTGGGAGACGATTCTTTGTGTGTGCACAACTCATTTATCAACTTATTACCCGCCTACATGTACCAGCCTTTGAAGTTCTGCATTTTGATTTCTGCTCCTGTCGCAGAGGCCTAATATGGTTTAGCCCTGGCTTTTGTGAATGGCCACCTCCACTAAAAGGCAGTTTGAGAAGAAGGCCGGGAAGTTAGGTGGAGTGAAACTGGGCATGTTTGTGAGTGTTGTTCTCATAGTTGACTTAGCTTTATTCTCACAGTCCATGCCTGCCTGTCAATTTAGGATGTGTGTGGTTGACAGCCAAATAATTTGCCTTACCAGAACCTCTTATCCTTCGCTTTTGCTATCTGTGATTATCATTGTAATCAGATCAATTTTACTGAATGCTGTCAAACACTGCCTTTGACAGCATTTGGACTAAAAATTTTTTAAAGAACTTTTTTAATCCAGCCGTGATCTTGCTGATAATGCCAAATAAATGAAAATCACTTTAATGTCAGTTCAGCAACTTCATCACCAGGCTATTGAGTCAGAGTGTTGAATTTTTAAGCATCACTTGAATCATTTGGTTGATCATAACAAAACAAGACATTTTATTAGATCGTTAATAGGAATACTTATCAGAAATAAGTGTCCCTGGATAGATGCAAATCAGCCTTCTGGGGCCATTTATAACAGATGAGAGAATCGCACTGCTCGACTTTAATAATTCACCAAGGAGCAGAGAATAAACAGCAGCAAACATTAATTTTATAGGCCAGTTTCATACGGTTTATGTTTTGAAATAAAAGGAATATGACTTGTGACTCTTGCCTGAAACTAAAGCACTAGAAATGGAGCCTTTTGTGCTGCTGGCTTCTCTAACTGGAGAACTCATACTAAGAAGACACATTTGTCATCAACTGGCACCCTTCGCAAAAAGATTAAAATTTTGTATTTTACCATGTTCTTTGGTGTATGGCTATGAAATTCTTCATAATCACGCATTTTACTTGTTTAGAACAGGAAGCAAAATTAAATTTAAGAAAAGAAGGACACTTCTTATGACCATGGCTTTTCAGAGCTGAGTAAGGATTCAGTTGCAGGGTCCATCTCTGACTCAGGAAAGAGGAGGCCTCATTTTTAACTGTGAGCCCAAAGACTAGAGTGAGGATTGCTCTACTCTCTTTCCAAGAAATGAGGGACACTATGGAACTGGAAATGAAAGGTTAGCGGTGGGTTCTCCACCCCAGTTAAAAAAAAAAAGATGAGAAGATGGAGCCATTCTAGTCCAGGTCTTTTGACCATGGCCCTGGCCCCAAGGGCAGTCCCCTAGCCCCTGGTCTACTTAGCTCTGTGATCAGATGTGACCTTCCCTTCTGCCTCTGTATTTGGCATTCCTCATAACCTACTGAGTGTCCCCGCCTCCCATCAAACAGAGGCATAGATCCTGGAGAGCCACTTGCTCCAATAGGAGCCCCTGGTCTGGGAGAAGGTGATAAAAGGTGGTCATGTGCCTGAAATGACTGACTTTGGGAGCTGAAAGTAACAGTGCTTATCTGCAGATCCTCCCCTCTCACCTTGCACCTGAGATATTTGAAGCCTAAATAGTTACGGGAGCAACGTATGGTCACACGCCAGGTACCCGAGAACCTATGTTTTCCCTGCTTCTTATCTGGTGTTTCCTTTTGCCACCTGTGACCTTGCCACATGGCAAACTTCAGTCTGTAGAGTTACTGATACTAGAAGGTGGTTTTTTTGTGTGTGACCATGTAGAGAGGGCCTTTCAAGAACAGGAAAATAAATGGTAACCACTATGAAAATAGTAGTAATAATTCCTGCCACGTATTGAGTACTTATATTTATACGTTGCTTTACATGCACTGATTTGGTAATCCTGTTACACCTTGTGCGGTAGATACTTTGATTACTTTCATTCAGGGAAGTGAAGTTCATTGTCCAAAGATAAGAGCTAGTTAACAGTTCAGCAGGGTGATAGCGTTAAAATAGATTCTTGCTCCAATTTATATTCTTTCTGCTACTACAGGACTCCTTTCACATGGAGGAAATTGATATTTGAGGGTGAGACTAATTACCCACATGCCAGGTGGGCCCTAGAGCAGGAAGTTCTAAGTGGCAGAATGAGTGCAGGGGGTGTGACCTCGGAAGCGGCTGTGTTGATGCGGGGCGAGAGGCTGGACCCTATTCCAGGAAGGGTAGTACTTACCATGCATGGAGTACTTACCATGTGCCAAGCACTGTTCTAAGCTTATATATTTTAGCTTAATTGATCTTCACAACAACCTATGTGGCTGGCTCTATTAGTACGCCATTTTACAGACACAGGGACTGAGGGACAGAGGCACCTCTGTGCCCTAGGAAATGGTAGAACCAGGATTCGAATCCAGACAGTCTGACTCCAGAATGAATCACCCCACCATGCCGCGTCCTGAAGGGTGGAGCAGTGGACGTTGTAGCAACCTGCAGAGGGAGGCTGTTGAGCTCCCCCTTACCCTGTGGGTAAGCCTGAGAGACCTTCCCCAAAATATTGCCTGGCCCATATTTTATGCTGGGACCCAGAATTGTCAGCCACCCTACTCATAGGGCAGTTTGGGACTTGGGATGCAGAGAAAAAGACTTTTCTTTTCTCTCCCATATATGGGTGTCTTCTTATGAGGCCTGCAGTAATCAGGGCTGTGGGAAGTGGTTTGCTGTACTGAAAAGTCCGTTAGTTCTAACCACCTCAGAGAAATGTGTCAGCACCCCCAGGGACCTCCTTTTTATTACCTAACCAAAACACAGTCTGTTTTTTTCCCCTTCATTGATCCGCCGGATTCTCTCGCCTAGTACCACGTGTGTGAGTCACCCACTTTGGCCGGGTGCATGCTGGAGAGGACGGTGGCAGGAGCCTGCTGTGGCTCCTGAAGTTCACAGCACTGGATGTCGTAAATCAGGACAGTCTTCCTCTGGCCCTTGTTTACTGGCCCTGACAGCTGAGAAGCCGGAGAATGGGTTTGAGGGTGTCTCTTCTGACAGAAGAGAACCTAAAGCCATTTCTTCTCCCAGCCTTCCCAGTGCTTTTATTTTTGTTTTGAAGTGGCTTGGTCTCCTGACACATACTCACTTCTTCTGAGACATCCAGTTGAACTTTGTCTGTTCACTATGCCTCACTATTGTGAGAAGCTGTAACAATAAATCCCTGTTTCCAGAAAGAGAGTATTGGGTCATGAACAAGTACAGGGGTTCAGCCTTCCAGAACATCTTGAACTTTGAGTCTGCACTGACTTCATCTAGGCCGCATTGAGGAAAGCTCACTGGGCCTCCGCCTCCCTCCTGTGACATTCCTGAATCATTAGGGCAGTCCAGTGATGCAGGCCAAGGCTGTTGCCTGCATTTAAGGACTGTTCTGAATTTGCAAATACCTGAAACTACTGGCAATTTTGTATGTTGAATTTGCTTTTCCTCAAAGAGCATGTATCCCTTTGGGAGCGACACTTAAGCTTATTTGTTTTCAAAACACAGTTTGAATCCTAGATATCTAGGGGAATTCCTCTAGTTTAATAGATGAAGAAACTTTTGAACCCGTCTACGATTTTGAATTTGGCATTCTCATTAGGGAGAGCTGAAAACCACTGGGTAGCTTGATCTCTGGCCGTATGAATCACTGAGATGGACAGTGTTTAATGAACTAGGTATAGATATAGGGTACAAATCTGTCTCAGTGATTTTTTAGATATTCAAAAAATCTAACATAAATATGTCTATGTGGATATATGTCTGTGTGTGCAGTCCTGATTACACGGCAATTCCTGGTTCTTAAATATATGAGCAAAACAAGGCACTAGGCAGATAACATATTTCAATACATAAATAATGTCATAAAAGGCCATGTTTGTGAACATCCACCTTGTACATTTTATTCTTTATTGCATGTGTGTTTGATACATAAAGCCTTAGGCTTTCAGGGAATGTGTGCTATGGATACACGGGACAGGGTGGTTCAGACCATAGGGCTGCAGGTTTATCTTTGGTTGTGAAAAGCTGGCATCAATATGAGTAAAGTTAAAACAAACAAACAAAAACCAGTGAGCTTGAACATTTCACCGATGCTCTTAGAAATACGAACATAGCTTATAATAGACTTTGGTCCTTTAGTTTAAATTGTTCAAACACTTACTGTAATGCTACTTCTACTTAGCAGTATTGGTTAGAAACAAGTGACCTCAGCGAGAATATAGAAGTTAAAAAAAAAAAAAAATGTGAGCAGTGACTCACGTTGTCTTGATCCCCGGGTAAATCTCAAATTAGGCTCTTGGTTTTTAAGGATATTGTCCTCCATTATTAGGCCTAGTTCACGAATAATATAGCAGATGATGATAATTAGAAATGCATCACTCTGCTGAGGGTTTTGCAAGCGGCTGGTACATTTGTGATGTGCTTGGAGTGTTCGTTTTAATGGGATCCCGGGTGAAGGTCGCTGCTGTGAGCTGTGCCTGCCCTGTGCCCGCCAGGAAGTTCTTGGGCTGGAGTTTTGCTGGCAGTTGGGAATTCCCCTTCTCTGTGAGTCACGCAGCTGGCCTGTTGCCCTGGCCACTCTAAGATGAGGTTTCTGCTGCTCACACGTGTCACCTCGTTCGTTAATGGCTGCTTGGAACCTTGGTCCTAAGGTCCAGCTTAAACATTAACCACTCCTGTTTTCTTCTGTCAGTAGCATTAATGGGTCAGGTTTTCAGGGCCAGGGAGGTGAGAGGAAAAAACTATTTTTTTTCTTTTTGCCATTTTTAAAGTACCTGTGACTAGTTCCAGATTTACTAACACTTTTCTTTAGTACTAATTATTGAGTTTATAAAATAATACCATATTACTTTTTTTTTTCTAAGGGACTTGGTTCAAAAGGAGGCAACACATAATTTAAAATAACATCAGTTTTAAAATTACATGTTTTCATGAGAAGAGTCTGCCATGAGTTTTCACCTTAAAGCTATGTTCTTCATCTCTGAAGTAACTATGTTCCTAGAAGAAATCTACTGATGCTCATGGTGGAGATTACCTGAAAAAATTTCAAAGTGTGGATGTGGCCGATTGCCTACCTGTGACTCACTGCTTCCACCTTGTACCTCATTGACACGACTTTTCACCCTCTGCACTCGGGCTGTTCTGCATCCTAGCCACCGGAACTTCTAGTTCTGTGGCCAGAGGCCCTAGCCCCGGCCCTCCCCACTGTTCTCCATTCTCTCTCGCCCCCTCTGTTAGTTGGTATCCTTACTTTGCCCTGTGGTCTCCATTACTTGGAAAGACCTGGCCCAATGTGTGTTGGAGACAGGCCTCTGGGCATCTTTGTCCTGTGCCAACACCTGGTACCTGCTGGTTCTGGAGGCATCTCCTGAGCTGCCCGGCTGACAAACAAAGCTCACAGCTCTCTTCCTGTACTTGTTAGAAGCAGACTTCCTAGTTGCCATCCTAACTGGTGGCTGGAGCTACCCCAGGGGTGGAAGAAACAGAAGCAGAGAAAGGCAACTGCAAGCGAGTCAGGACTGTTTGGTAACAGACCTCAGGGAAGCGCCTGGTGTGGGAAGTGATTATTCCGGGTACTTCCATTTATTGACCCTAAAGTAAATATATTACGCGAGTGAAACCTTTATTATGGAAACTTACCTTGTGGAATTGTACAGTGAATGCTTCTGAGATAGTTGCAAAGCTTTAATGTGTGACACTAGATGGCTTTGATTATCGTTTAATTTTAATATGTTCCTGTGCCATGTATATGGTAGGGGATGGTGAAATTGAATTTAACACGACACCAAAGAGAGGATGGGCAGGCACTCTCACTCCCCCCGGGAGCTGTAGCCCTTGAAGTGGGTCGTGCTGTGACCCTAAAATCTCAGCATTGGCAACAACAGAGGTTTGGTTTTCGCTCACACTGCATATCCATCAAGGGTCAGCTGTACCTCTGCTCCATATTGTCAGGTACGTTGGCCGATTTCTCTGATTTCATGGGAGAAGGAAGAGAGCTGGACAACAAAGCATTTGCTCATAATCTCTTCTGCTCAGGCATTCTGGCACATGTCACTTCTGTCACATTGTATTGGCTGAAGCAAGTCCCATGGTCAGGCCTAATGTCAATGGGGTGGAAAATTTAACCCTCCTCCAGGGAGAGAATATTCGAAAGAATAATACAGTCATCACAAGAGCTTCCTCAGAAGCTTCTAGTCAAGAAGAGATTCTTGTTCTAGTTGATTCTTGGGTTTGGGGTTGTTTTATGGGTTTACGAGAGACTCAGAAATAACAGATGGCATAATCCTCTCCATTTATCATGTTTTGGGCCGTTGGAAGGGAACCTGGCTCGTGGCATTATATCTTGTGAACAAGCAGTTATTCTTTCTGCCTCTGTATAGAAGGGACTGGAAAGCCTGCAGTTGCTGTAAGAATGAACGTCAGTGCTCCCCAGCGCTGAGAGGCTGCCCAGCTGTCCACTTAGATGAGCCAGAGCCCCTCCTCTGAGGGTTATTTATTCACAGAGTTGAGTCACTTAAACAGAGGACATTTGGAATCTCCCCTCCATGACACCAAGGAGTTCTTGGAGAAGGAAATTACGTATCTTGATTTTTATATATAAGTTCTTTGTTTTCCACCCTTTCTTTTCTCCATTGAAACTCTGCTTTCTTATGGATCCTGAAAAGACTAATGAAGCTCGCTATGACTTATATTTTGCCTGAGTCACAGGATTCATTATGAATGTAACAAATAATTTGTATTTAAAATTATATAAAACAGTGACATTAAAAGGCAACTCTTCAAGTTCTTATTCCATTTAGAAAAAGAAAAAAATGTTTTGATCACAGTATGTATAGGGCCTAGGCATCTTGCCCCTGGCTCATAGGACCTGAGCTATGCAAAGAAAGACTTGCCTACTAGAGATTTTTAGATGATGACATTTGTAAAAGGAAAAAAGTTATAAGATGTGTAAGTGGGCTTGAGAAATTTTAAAGAATGGTTTAGTATTTAGAAAATAGGGCCAGACGATGGGGCCTGCTCTCTGGCTCCTGTCACCTAAGGATGGGAGTGTAAAAATGACCCCTCTAGAAAAGGTGCCCAGAAAGCAGATTGATTGGATATGGGAGGAGTTGGAATAGATATCAAGAAAGAAATATGTGACTGTCCAGGACCAGTGAATTAAGGAACAAACTTGACAATGAGCAGGACCTCCCCGGATTCTCCAGGCCCAGAGAAGAGGCTCATTCTGGTAGTCTGGAGAGCAGGGCCCTTGCTGCCCTGGGGGGGGTGGGGGGGAGGGTGGGGCACCAGGAAACAGGCTCGGGGAGAGGGAGCCGGGCTGGGGTCAGGTAGTCGCCAGAATGCCTGAAATTATGTAGGTCACCTTGGTAAGTTCCTTGAGTTTCCCTGATAGTTGGAGTGGCCAAGGCTACTATGTAGGTCACCTTGGTAAGTTCCTTGAGTTTCCCTGATAGTTGGAGTGGCCAAGGCTACCTGAGCATGTACCAAATGGCTAGCCCAACTCTGGGGGAGGGGATTTGAGAGAAGTAAAGGCCATGTGGCCAAACTTGCAGTTTTTTGAGGCAAAGTCAAAGACCCTCAGGTAGAGGTAAGTAAAATTAACAGCAAATGAACTCCCAGTCTTAATAACCAGGGAGCCCCATTTTGCTATTCCTAGAATAGAAATTGCTGAAAATAAAAGCCGACTTCAGTCTGTGATCCACAGAAACTGCTGGGACCCCAGGAGAGGCAGGGCGAAGGTCCTGTCAGCTCTGACAAGTTGGATTCTACATTCTCTCAGCCTCCAGAGCAGGGTTCTCACCCTTGAAGCTGCTGACACTGCTTCGTCCTTAGGGGCTGGCTGGGCACAGCAGGTGAGCAGCCACCTCGGCCTCTAACCAGTAGATACCAGTAGCCCCACACCCCACTTCCCCAAGATGTGAGATCCCAGAATGTCTCCAGACATTGCCAGATGTCCCCTGGGAGGGGCGGGGAGAGGAGCAAAGTGACCCCTGGTTGAGAACCACAGCATGAGAGTTTTCTGGGGGAGAGTCATGGGTGGGATGGAGGGGTTTATTACCAGGATCAAGGAAAGGATGTTGGCAATAAGCAGGAAGTGTTGAGCATGTGGAGACTGTAGCTCAAAGAACAGTATAACGGTTACTGCATGTGGACCCTCTTCTTGAATACGTCCAAGATGTCTGCATTTCTGTAGTCACTATGTTTTAGAGAGTGGCCAGGGTAGATGATTTTTTTAAAAAGTCGTGCAAGGTGCTGAGCTTTCGGTACCAGCCCTGCCCCTGCAGCTCTAAAGCTGCTTCTGTGCTCCAGAGAGAAGGTCCTGAGTGTGTGGGGCTCCTTCATGCCCTGCCAGGATTGTCGGACGACACATGAGCTGGAGGAACAGCTGGCTTCCCTGCAGAATCACTGGTCCCTGTGCCTTACGTAGCTCTGGGAGCTGTGCCAAGGACAGGTGGTCTGGCTCTGTCCTGATGAGCTGGGCCACACTCCTCGCCTCCTCTCTCGGGTCCCTCCCTCCCCAGCACCGAGGAACTACTCTGGCAGGCCAGTCTCACAGAATGTGAGGCTTCCTTCCTCCTGACTCTCAGAGGTCACTTTGAATCTCCTGGCAACTGTGAATGCAGTTTCTGGCAAAACCTCCAGAAAGTTTGATTCAGTGTGTGGGGACCAGGAACTTATGCTTTTTTAAACAACTGGCTTAGGTGTCCCCCCGCCCAGGGGATGGGGGGTGGTCCAGGGACCACACTTGAAGCAGCAGTACTCTAGAGGGTCTTTCCAATGTTTGGAAAGCAGAAGCACTTACAGTCTCCCACCTAATGCTCTTATCATTCCATAAGACATGGGATGGAGATACATTAAGGCACCTTTGTGTGGCTTATATATATATCTGAGGGAGATGGAGATGATGAAAATAGGTATTAGCCAAGGATCTACCAGTGACAGAGAAGCAAAATACATTCTTTTAAGAAGTGTACTGATTATTTGGTACACATAGGTCAGTGTAGTAAATTTATTATTAACAATAGGAATTGATGTTTTGGGTTACTAAACCACAGATATTTTAAGCTAATCACGTGATAATGATTTATAATAGCGAATGTATATCGAGCACAGTGAATTGGAAGCTATGGAGATTTATATACACTTTCTCCTTTAATCCCCATGGCAGCCCTTGTGAGAAAGATGCTGTTAGCTTTATTTTGCAGATGAGGAAACTGAGGCTGGCAGAGCTTAAATATTAATAGCCTTAGGACTCACAACTGTTCAGTGGCAGAGTTGAGATTAGATCCCAGGTCTGTTTACAAAGCTCTTGAAACACTCCGTCCCAATTTGCACTGGTTAGTGCCCTTTTGCCAGCAGTTGCCCAGTGCCTAATGCTCCCTCCAGACTGGCTGAGGTGGAGAGCAAGGCTAGAGAGAAGCGTCAGCATCCCAGGTTGGTCCTTTCTGAAAGGGAGGGCCCTGAAGTTGGAGGAGGGATGGCCCTTCCTTCTTGTTACACAGATTTTTCCTTATCATGATAATCTGCCCTCTCGTGGTTCAAGTAAATCATCCCAGGTAGGGCCACCTCTCCTTGAAGGTGTAGCTCTTTCCCTAGGTCTGCTGGTCTTTGTGTATTTTCATAAGCTACATATAAAATGTTCCATTTCAAAGAAACAGCAAACGTTTCTTAGAAGTAAAATCCATTTGGTAAAGGTTCCTTTAGCTTCTAGGGGTGGCATCTCTCAGGACAGGGCTTCTCAATGGTGGCATCAGAATTCACGCATACAGTTCTTCAGAAAACAGCCTCCTAGCCACTTCCTCACAATTAGGATTCTTTAGGACCAAAGAAGACCCTGTGCATGTTCTGTGTGTTTCTCCCCTCTTCTACACACGCATGCACATGCACACATATGTATGCATATATATGTCTGTGTAAAATTATTCTAATTCTGAGGTGCAGCCTCAGTCACATTCCTCCCAAATATGATGCAATAGAAATTACATAGCATCATCTACCAAGAATCCTCACCAAAAATATTTAAGCTGAGTCTAACTTAGCCTTTAGATTTAACCTCCAGTTTCTGTAACATAGAGGATAGTGAACAATTTTAAATGCCCTCATGAGGAAATAGACCAGTCCAGATTGTTGGATGTCCTATAGGACAACCGGCCTGGTAGCTTCGAAAAAAGTCAGTGTGAAGGGGGAAAATGTGGGCAGGGCGGGAATAGGTTAGAATTGGAAGGACTGTTTTTGACTAAAAGAAATTGAAGACATAACTAAATGCAATGCATGAGCCTTGATTGAGTCACGGTTTCAAGAAAACAGCTATAAAAAATGGGGCAGGGTAGGGAAATCTGAGTGTGGACTAAGCTTTGGATATAAGAGAATTACTGTCAGTTTTCTTGGGTGTGTTCATTTTTTTGTGGTTATGTAGGAAAATATCCTTACTTTTAGGAGGTGTATGCTAAAATATTTAGAGGTGAAATATCATGCCATCTGCGACTCGTTTTCAAACAGTCCAGAGGGGGCGGGTGGGGAAAGTCCGTGTATGGTATTAGTGTGAGTGAGTATACCATAGAGCGACAGAACAAATATGGCAAAATGCTAACAGATGTTCAATCTGGGTGTTCATCGTCTATTTTAAACTTATATCCATGTTTGTAAATTTTCATCACGTTGAAAAACAACCCAGGTGAGTAAGCAAAGCAGTGTTGTTCAGAACTGTGTTTGTCAGGGCCTCGTTCGTGGGCTTTGCAGCTATTGGAGTGGTGGACAGTACTGGCTTTTGATGCAGCTTTGACTCAAGTCCGTTCACTTTGCCTCCACCATTCTAGGTAAATGTGAACTTGGCTCCTGGGTTTCTGTTAGGGAATCTCCTAGCCAGCTGGCACTGGGTGGCTCTGTCTGACATGCCCTTTCTTCCCTTCTCGCTGACAGCAGGAAGCTGCCAAGGATAGGGAAAGGTGGAAGTTGCTAATCCGGTCCAACTCTGGGCAGCACCTTCACCCTTCTTTAAATATCAGGGCTCTGTGGAGAGCATGTAAATGACCGACCCCCACGGACCAACCATTTATTTGTATTCTGACTATAGGATTACTCTAGATTTCTATAGCTTTTTTTCTATTTTTAAATTTCTTTCTAAGAGGCTTGACTATGAGAATCATAGCATCATTTGCTGACAGTCAGAGGGCCTTCTGGATTATCCACAACAATCACGTGTCCTGGAGGGGAAATGCATTGAGTGGCCTATGAATAGAAGACTTTTATATGGAATATCAGTGAGGGCCTGGTTTTATTAAGTGAACTTTGGAGGAGCGAGGATTACGGTGAATAGCAGTGGGTACTGTGCTGAGCTTTGTGCCCAAATCTCTGTGGTTAACAAGATCTGTATACAGGAGCTGCTTCCCCTTTGATGCAGACGTCGTCCCAGCAGGCATCCCAGCGCATGGGGCATGGCCGAACTGGGACACTTGACAGAGCACACACCACTAAAGAGCCCCCTGCTGCAATTCCAGATTTTCCCTGAAGATTTTTCTTGGGTCCTCAGTTTTTGTCAGCTTTGTGTATCCTAGCATTCCTCTTCTAGCAGTAATTAGCAGCTTGCTGGGGAGACCAAAGCCTCTTATCTCCCAGTTCAAACAGAGAAGAATAAAGGCCCCATTCCAGCCACTCAGGCATGGACATGAGAATCTGGTACAGTGGATGAGGGATCATTTTAGCCCAAATAGACACGGAACTATATTTTCTAATCTTAACTATGTGGGCCCCTAAATCATCCTGCCTTAAATTTTCCATGGACCATTTTGCTAAGCCTGAATGTGCCGTCTTTCCTTCTGGAGTTTCACATTCTTGCTCTTCAGAAGTTGCAACCAAATTGCATTTCTGACTTAGAGCAAAGCTCGCTGACCAGGACAGTGGACACTTGGCATATCCAATAAGATCCAGGTCACCTGAGAGGGTAGTAGAGTCCTGAGGTTCTGCAAGAGGAAAAATATGTAGAGGTTTTATATTCACATTGAAAAATTGCCATTAAACAGCAGAAGAGCAGGGCTGGAGGTCAGCAGGGCATAACAGTAAATTAGCTTTCTAATCAAATTGGAAGACTTTGTTGAAGCCTCATTTTCCCCTAACAGGCTGGGTTCTCTACCTCCCAGTTGGTTCAGAGTGCTTATGAGTGAGCCTGGAGGGCAGGTGCAGCCTTTCTAGCCTCCAGGCCTCTGTATTTTCTTGTTCTCATTCAGAATGGCTGTTTTCATTATAGTCTCCTTCAAAGCTCTTTTGTATTGGTAAGTTTTCCTTCAAAAGGCATTTCTATTTGGTCATATTTGGGGAGGGGGTGAGAATGAGTGAGTGAGAGTGGGTTATACTTCTGGCCTAATGTTAATTTAGTTTCCACAGTTGAGTTTGGCAGCTGGGTCAGGCAGTGGGGAAACAGGAAGTCAGACCAGGACCCCGCCCTGAAAGCCCACCAGGGAAGCTTAGACACCAGTGACCTCATCCATCTCTAAATAGCCTGTGTTTAATCTTTTTCTGCATGTAATGGCCAAGTTTCTGTTATCTGTTGAGCAACTCCATCAGTTAAACTGTTGTCTGACCAGCGTCATCCATGTTAGGGAGAAGCCTCTGAGGGAAAGGAGTTGGTATTTATTGAGTGTTTACTATGCCACACACTGAGCAAAGTGCTTTAACAGGTTCCTGTATATTCCTCACGATACTGTAAGGCAGGGTACCCTTACTGTGGTCGATGAGGAAGCCGAAAGCTGAGGAAGCTGAAGCTCTGAGAAGTTAGATGTCGCACAGTCAGTCAGTGGCGCAGTTGGATTTGGAACCTAGACTCGGTGGATTCCAAAACTCTTGCAGTGGAACATACCACCTCTGCCCTCCCCGATGTTCCACGCAGCCTCATTATACACACCTCGACAGTTATTAAGAGCCCGTGTTCCTAGAATTATGCTAATTTCACAAAACACCACCTTGTATAACTATGGTAGTATGAGGATTTTTTTTAACGTGTTGTGTTTTATGAGACAAACAGTCACCTCTCTCTAGGATGTCAGCAGCATGGTGTAGAAACTTTGACACTGGGTTTCCATATTTCCTCACTTCCCTCCATCTTTGATAACTCCCTGCCCCACCCCGATGCCATGAGTTCTTTGTAGTTCTTATGGAGTTGACAAGACCTGGGTTAATACAATCTAATCATTCAGAACAGAGCCATGTACCCAGGTGTCAGATGTGAGCTGTGCAATTCTTCCTGACCTTGGGGACAGGGCAGAAAATGGGGCTGCTGACGAGTACTGGGGGCCCTGTTTCAGGGTTCAGGCCCCTCTGAAGGAGGTTTAAGACGTTACAGAAAAGCCCTCTGGTAATGAAGCCATTTGTCCTTGAGAACAGAATGAGTCCTTGTGAGATCGGAAACAATGGGCATGTTGAGTTCCAGACCAGGGGTGAATGGAAGCCCAGGCAGAGGCACATGTGATTAATGGGGACAGTTCAAGGGATGCATTCTTTATAGGCAAGTGTCTGTTGTCAACAAGTCCACTCAGTGGTAATGATGCTTAGTTCGATGGTCATTTTTGAATAACTTCCCCAAGTGACTAAGTCATGCATTCAAGCTTTTTTGTCCCTCCTCCTCTTTGAGTTTTAGGGTAGTTTATTTTGTTTAAAAATCACCTTCTGAGGAATGGATGAGAAATAAGTTTGGGTAATAATGTTTTGTTGTTTTGATAGCATTGCTTTTTATATTTTCATTTACCCTGTGAAGCAAATACTCTTACATCGGCTAGCAATCTGAATCCTAGGCAATACAATTTGATGTTGCTACTCCCTACTGTTACGCAAAACTTTTGGTGCAAGTTTTTCAAAACTTAGCTGGTCTAGTATCAAAACAGCAGGCAAAGAGTCCCGTAAACTTTAAAAAGCATAGTATGCAGGCTGTTGGTGGTTCACTGCCAGTAATATCTAGATCTGTCAGGATCCCTGTGCTGTTTGACTTTCAAAAAGATGAGAGCCAGAGCTCTTCTACAGCAGGATGCCCCCGGGGTGGGTGCAAGGACTGGCATGGGCCCCTCGCCTCTGTCATGCTGTCTAGAAATAAGGGCAAGCACCACAGCCAGTTTTGGGAGTCTGGGAAAGGAGAACTAGAAACAAAGAAAAGCAGCAAAGGGGCTAAGAACGGCCACGTGCTGGCTGGGGACCAGGGTCTGCGCTAGCGAGGTTCTGTGGGGACCGGAGTGGCAGCCTGGGCAGGAAGGGTGGGCTGTGAGCGCGCAGGGAGTCAGGCTGCGGGACAGCCTTGTCGCAAGCGCGATTGGGTTTGGGGGACCAGCAACTTTGCCGGCGGCGGCAGCGGCGCGGCAGGGGCGGGGCCAGGCGCTGCTGACCGCCTCCGCCCTTCTCTCCCGTAGGTGAGGCTGGCAGCTGCGCTCCCGAGCTCCGAGCTCCGACATGGCAGCATGACAGCCCAGGACGGCGCCGCCAGCGGCTGGGAGAAAGGAGCCCCCGGCTGTGGGAGTGAGTACCCCGAGCAGCAGCGACTTCCTTCTGAAGCCCTCTGAGCTTCCTTCCCCATCGGCTTCTTTAATTATTAACCCCGTGGACTCCTCTTTTTCCGCCTTGAACATCAATATGTGTCATGTCATTGTCACCTGTCGCTCGATGCTCTGGACCCTTCTGAGTATTGTAGTGGCCTTTGCAGAGCTCATTGCCTTCATGAGCGCAGACTGGTTGATTGGAAAAGCCAAGACTCGCGGCAGCGTGGAGCCGGATGAGCCCGGCAGCGGCCCCTCGGAGCCCTACCACCCCACCCTGGGCATCTACGCCCGCTGCATCCGCAACCCCGGGGTGCAGCATGTCCCGCGGGAGACGCTTTGTGGGCCCTACGCTGAGAACTTCGGGGAGATTGCCAGCGGCTTCTGGCAGGCCACTGCGATCTTCTTAGCCGTGGGCATCTTCATCCTCTGCATGGTGGCCTTGGTGTCCGTCTTCACGATGTGTGTGCAGAGCATCATGAAGAAAAGTATTTTCAACGTCTGCGGGCTGTTGCAAGGAATTGCAGGTAAGTGTACATAGGAGGGAAGGGGCCCGACAGCGGGATGGGCTCTGCGTGTGCAGCGCCCACGTATTTACTCTTTTACTGAGGGTTTTGAAGACCATCTCTGCCTGCTAAGGTTGGCTTTGCGAAGGTATGTTCTCAGCAAGAGGAGCGCGCTGCCCTCACCACTTCGTTTTCCCTTTTTTACTCTCCTGTAATGGAGAGAAGTGTGTTTCTGCTCTCACAAGTTCCTCTCCATTGCTTATTTCCTGGGGTTCAAAGTTGTTCGGCTTTGTTGGAGCAACTACTCTTACTCTTTGCTTTTCCATTAAATTAAAAGCATGCTTTCCATGTAGTGCATCCACTGAGGAGCCAGGTCCCACCTGAGGCAAGCAGTCTGTGCTAAGAAGGAATGTGAGTGCGGGGTGTTCATTCAGACCGAGTCTGCCGGCCCTGCCACCCACTCCCAGCCCCAACCCCAACCACAGGATGACTTCAGCTTAGGGAGGGGAAGAAGCAAGCTGGGAAGGAATTAGTATCAGCTGCTCTGTGTTTAATAATGTTCTGGTTTAAACTGTTTGTCTCCTGGAGCCTGAGAGAATGTTCTGTGTACTCAGATCAGAAGATACAAACTAACTCTTCCACTTTCTGGGAATGTCTCACTAATGAGCTGGTTAGAAGTCTAGAAAGAGATGTATGAGCTCTTTACAGTGATGGAGACGGGAAGCTGTGAGCTGCAAGAAAACTTCCAAGGCCACCAGTTCTTTCATAGACTTTTCCCATTTGGGTTTGAAAGGTGGACCCTGAACCAAAAGGGCATCTGTCTAGGCTCAAGGGTCTTGTACCAGACAGCAAAAATAGACATCCTCAAGAAAGTGCAGGAATAGACTCGCTTTGATTTTCAGGAAAAAATTTAACTACTTAATTATAATCAAGGTATTTATTAATCTGAATTCTTAACAGGAGAAACATTAATCCACCTATAACCCTAACTAGAGAGCACAAGTGACTCATCCCTCAGCAAACCCTAAAGCTGCATGCACTGAAGATAAGCTCTGAGCCCAGGGTCCAGGCCTGTAAAGAAACAGCCCAAATGCATTCGCTCGAGTCTGCCTTATAGCAAACTCTTGAGCTCAGCAGGGCTATCTTCCAAATAACAGATCAAACCACATTCTCGCCCCCCTCCAACAGCTGATAAGTTAATTTTTTTTGTTCCTTAAATGTTGGGGGGGGGGCAGACGTGGTATATATGTGTTGGGAGGCAGATAACAGGCCCAGAGAAATGACAGGAGGACCTGCTCTCCAATCCTGCTGTGTCTGCATGAGTGATATACTTCTGACAAGTCTCAGGACCCTTGTTTCTTTCTCTGCTAGGATCAGCCATACCATGGGTGACCCAGGCACTGATAGGCACTCACGGAATTTGGGAGGCCAGGATTCTAATTTTCAGCTTTCCTCCTAACTTACAGTTTCACTTGAGATAAACACATCATCTCTCTGGACCTTCGCATGCCTCTTCTGAAAAATAGATTAGAAAGCATGACCTTACCTTAGTTTTTTTTTTTTTTTTAATCTTAGATTTTTTGATTCTGTGAAGCTCACAGTCCCCTTTAAGATTCAATTCTGAAATCTGAAGTTTACCCCCTTCGGCTTGGCATGTCACCTCCTGAAAATGTTAAATACGATATGATGGGTGTCGTGCCCATTCATCTGGTCAGGAAGATGACCCACCTTGATTCCACTCAGATACACCGTGCTTCAAGCACATGCGTCTTCAAACTTTTGCTGGGAAATGTTACCAAGGGCTTTTGGAAAGTCACAGTGAACGTGCAGATGGATGGAAGCCAGCACACACAATCTGTTAGTCCCGATGAAGAACTCTGGTTGACCAGAGAGGCAGATTTCCCTTACTATGATGCATTTGCTCATCCTTAATGATTTCATGCCTTTATTATGAGTTTTATCAATACAATTGTATGCAGGTGAAATTCCTGGTTTGTCATCCCTAGGAATGCTTTTCATCTTGAGAAACTTAGTGTCTTCTAGCAAATCAGTGGCTATTTAAAGTAAGAGGTGGGACATCTTAGGCTGTGATACCACAACCTGTCTTTTATAGTCATGCCGAAGCAACTTGTAGATACATACCCTTTAGTCTTAAATATGATTTGTATACAGTTTTTAATAAGATGTTTAGTCCAGTAAATTGCATCTCTAAGAATGTGGATTAGCCCAACAAATCTTTTGGTGCCGCTGTTTGCTATTTCATATAAATGGCAAGAACGTTCATTTTGACACAAAGATTAGTATGTATCTTTGGTATTATTCATGCACTCCAGTGAGTGACTCCTGACTTTCTCCTCTCCCCCTCCCCTCAACTCTCTCTTGGCATCAGGCCTCTGAGGAGGAGGGTTGAGGAGAAGGAAGTAGCAGCACACCTCTGGGTGTTAGTCTGTTGGCCACATGTCTCCTCAAAGTTTGGAATTTATAAAAAAAAAAAATCTTAACTTTCTTCCCCCCTCACATCACTTTTGTTCCCCATGAATACTTATAGCATACAAGTCTGAAATTACTCAAAATTTTAAATTGGCAGGAGGCAGAGATTCCTGTATACTAAAACTATCTCTGGGGCACACTGATCTAAATGTAAGCACTGAAATACAGAGAAGAAGCAGTTGCCTTTCTCCTTCCAGCTGAATAGCCATTCCTCTGAGAAGAAATCCTGGGAAAGAACTAAGCATCAGTCAGCCAACTCCCTCGTAGTGGGGGTAGGGAAGGTCATCTGTAAGGGATGCTCAGTGGTCCCTTTCTTCCCTAACGGAGGTGTACACCGGGCAGTTCAAGCCAACATAAATGGCAGTCATGGTCCCTGGACCTGTGGTTGAGAAAGTCTGTGTGTCTGAAGCAGCTGACTTGCTTTCTCTCCTCTTGGCCAGTCTGTAATAGCATCTGGTCAGCCCCAGCCTCAGCCAAGAACTTGTTGCAGCTGTGAACATCAGTCTTTTCTCTCCCCATGCCCCCTTTCTAACAACCCTGCCTGGCTGGATCTATTTGACACTGAAACAGATGGTGAGAAAAGAGGCTGTTGCCAGAGCAACAGAAGGATAGTCTTTGGAAATATATTCAGACTATGTTTATTCTGACAACTTTCATTTTGGCAAAAACGACATTTTTGTAAAATGCAAGTAGATGAAAAATTACAGGATACTGTAAGCATATTCCTTTACTACACCTAATTTTAAAGAATAAATAGGCCACAGACTTGTATAGCCTTCGTTGTCTATAAAAAGTATAACATAAATCATCAAAATCTTGATATTTTGATTTTAGAAGTTGGGTGAGAATCTGCTACCTCACTGGTAATCTAAAAAATCTGGCAACTAAAAAAAACAATAAAATACAATTCTCGACTATTAAGTTAACCCAGGTAGCAGGACTTGCCTTCGAGGCCTAGCCTAATGGCGGCGCCCAGCCGACATTTCCTAAGCACTTGTGCACAGATGCCCTCGGTGTTCAGTAGCAATTAGAGTTCAAGCCTCACCTGGCCCTGGACCAGTCCTCACCTTAATGCGGCTGTGAAACGTTGACCAACTGACCTCACTTCTCTAAGCCAGTTTTCTCACTTGTAAAATGAGTATAATAATAGTACACATATACCTCGGGGTTGTTTTGAGGATTAAACTAGATACTGTATGAGATAGGCTTAAGCACAGTGCTATAGTAAATAATAACTGGTAGCTATATGACTATTAAAGTATTTCTGCTTTCTTGGCAGGTTTTAGGATAGTTTTTATGTTTCCTAGAGATAGGGGTATCTTTTATAGTCTTTAGAGTTGACTTTGTTCTATTAAAATCAAACATATATTCAGTGCTATTCCCTGGCCCCTTAAAAGCCTGCCTGTGCGGGAGCTGGAGAGTATAGAGCAGTCCTGTGACTTTGGTGGGACTGTGGGTTTCCTTGGAGCATTTTTTTCTTTAAGTGGAAGCTAGCAGTTGAATTGACAGGAAAACCAAGAATTTCTTCCTTTCACTCCTTTCCCCCCTGACATATGCGTTCTCCATCCCTTTCCCTTCTGGAGGCAGCTTCTAGCAGCTGAGTCTTGACTGCAGGTGGCTTCACAGACTCTCCTTGCAGAATAAATCACAGGCTGATTGGTCTTCACTAGATGAAGACTTGTCCAGAGCTTGGCAGAGCCAGAAACGCACATCGGTTCACAGCCCTCTGGGATTCATTACAAAAGCTGGGTGATGGGCCAGAAGGGTGGTTTTTGCCAGCTGTCTTTCTTAGGTTGTGACCTGGATGTAATCCATAGTGAAACCGTAGAATGCAAGGATCCAGGTTTTCCATGACGGCATCATGCAGTTTGTTTCTGGAAATGCATGAAGGGCTCTCTTAGAAGTCCGTGGAATCCCCAGTGACTCAGGTTTGGGACAGAAGCCATTAAAATGAGCTCAGGATTTGGCTCACTTATGCTGGCTTGGACTATTCCACTGGGGATGCCGTGAGAGTTGAACGAGCACATGAGATGCCGGGCTTGGATGCTTGCTGTCTTCCAGTCCCTCATATGCTTGCTCGCTTCTTTGTGTCTGGTTAGCTCTCACACGTTCTACTCCCCGTAGCCCTCTATCTGTCCACATCCATCTCGATCCAGCAGGATTGCCTCAGCAAGCTGTTCTACCAGTCTGACCTGATAGATTACTGTGGGGCTGAACTGTGCCTCTGCTGGGCTGGGGTGGAGGGTGTGCTCATGGGAATTGCTGTCTGCTGTGGCGGGTCAAGGGCTGGTGTGTGCAGACTCAGCTTTCTTGGAAGTGAGCAATGACAGAGGATGAAGGAGGACAATACACAAAAAGAATGGAAAGGGAAAGGAATAAAAGCGGAAGAATCTGAGAGAGAAGAGTGGAGGGTTTGCCTTTACTGCTTGTGGAATTGGTCTGTCATAAATAGGAGTGCATGTAGAAGGAGAGAGAGGCATATGAAATATACCATGATTACTATCTAGGACTTGGCATTCTAACTGCTGTTTTTCACAGGATGAAAACTAACCTTAGCATCAGGAAGGTAACCAGAACTCAACCTGATCCCAGCATCCATTTTCATTTTTCCCATGCTCTACCCATTCATTCCCAGACCAAAAGGACCAGATCAGGCATTGTGGAGGGGAGAGGAGTAAGGAGACAGGTTTGGAAAGCATAAAGAAATGAGAGAAGATTCCTACTTTCACAGAGACTTTGCCTGCTAAATTTACACCTGAGAAGTCCACCTGGCTTTCTCTGAGAAGGTAGTGTGACCTTGGTTGCCCACCTTCAAAATACCATCAGAGAAAAAGGCATGAGAAAAGTAGAAGGAGCATCCCCTGCTTTTCCTTCTTAGAAAGAGGCACTGGAAGCTTCTAGCTATCAAAAGGAGACTCTTGATTTCTGACAGATAATGCCTCTGCCAGAAGTCAGTTCTAACAGATCAGTGTAAGAACACCACTGACTATGACACATTTACTAATTCATCAACTTTTAGTAATCCTGTTGTAAAAACTAAAGAAAGCAAAAATGTTATAAGGCGGCCAGAATTTAATTTCAATTCAAGGTGTTTTTACTGGTTGCCTACAAAGTGCAAAGACCTGTAGACTCAGGTCCACAGTTTCTTGAGCTTCCACTCCCAAGCCATATTAGAGTAATCGTTTTATAAACTATACCCTAGAGAAGCAAAAAATATATGTATCATCAGATATGAAGAGAACAAAGAATTCAACCATATAATTAGGTGAAAAACTACTGCCTAAAAGCGTGGATCAAGCAGGCATTAATTTAAGTAAATCTAGGAACTGGGATCTATTTTTAAAGAATTAGTAGGAAGATTTAGAAGAAAACTGCAAACTCTCTTAAAATTCAGATATAGCAATTGATATGCAAATAAAATGTGGAAAGTGGTTTGCCATGGAAACCACTTAATTGTAGCATAAATTATCATGGAGCCATGGATGGTCTATGTTCAGATTCCATTAACAAATAATCACTTAAGTATGGCTCTGAATATTTATGCAAGCAGTTCAAGCACTCCATTTTAAGAGCTCAATGCAATGGTGGTATTCTAAGCGGCGATGCTACTTCAGAAGTAATCTGCAGCCCCTATGAAGAACTGTGTGCAGAGGCAGCCATATGCATGAGTTTAGTTACTGTATACAATCTTCCCAGTAGGTTTATTAAATGGTCAGCAATCTTTTTTTTTTTTAATATAGCACCCAGTACAGACACAATCTAAAATACACATATTGAAAAAACGAAACCAGTATTAAAAATTTCAAACCAAAATGCACAGTGGTTATATGTTCACTGTTTCAAGGCCAACCTCAGGGACTTCATGTTGAAAAGATGACACGTTGTGGGAATTATTTAACATTATCTGGACCCCAAGACCTTAGCAAGAAATTTACTTATTGTCCTGCAAATTTTATAGCTTAATGACTCAATTTCTCTAACGTGTCTTTTGCTCTGCTATATACTTCATTTTACTTACTTCGAATCATCGATTTATTTTGGTTATAGTCAAACAGAAGCACTTTCTTAATCCTACATTTCTGATGAATAATATATCAAGAATATATTTCATAAATTTCTCCCAGTTATATGTAAACAGTTTGGAAAACAGCCTCTCACTTGGAATGTGAAGAACAGCTTTATCATGAACTCATGAGAAAGGATAATCTGGCTCAGTTAGTTTGTTGGGATGCATTTTAACAGGAGTTAAGGCCGCAGAAACTGCCAGTGAAGTAATGTGCATATAAACATGAATTACTGCTGAGACTTAGGCTTCTACAAGGGAGAAGTGCATCTTTCTATAGATTGTTTCGCCACATAGTCTAAGGGCATCTGACAATTCTTAATTGATGGTCCTTAATTCCGAGTAACTGTAACAGAAGCTTCCTCCCAGGGCCTTGGACTTAAAAGTAAGGCCTTTTTAGGACAACCATGCTCTGATTGTCTTCCAAAGCCGCCTCTTTATGTTGCTCTGTCATCTGCTCTCCAGCCCCCACCCTGGAAGAGTACTTTTCTTGCCAATTATAATTCCGTGGGAGTGTTTTTAGGAGAAAACGAGTACCCTGCTAGACTCTCCCAGGGAGATGACATGAGCTTTCAGACAGGCATTTTTTAAAAAAATTGACACTTTATCCTTCACCTTTCCTCTCTCCCCTCAAAAGATCTTGCTGGTTCAAAACCTCTGATATCATTGATCATGTACTAAGCTGACATGTAGATATAATCTGCTCTACAAAGACACTGTAGTCGTCAGCTGAAAACCCTTTTCATTACCAGTGAACCCTCTGACCTCCAGTTCCTGATCTGGCTCTCAAAGCAGTTATTAAATGTCAAAGCTGGGCCCAGTCTAGCTTGGCCATAAACTCTTGAAACTTTAAAATGAGGCGTAATGAGAACAAGTTCAGATTCTGAGCTCCAAAGAGACAGAGAACTCAACGAGCCTCCTTACGCTACCCTGTGTTACTTGTGCCATACACAGGATTCTGACAAAGGGGCCCCCATCCTAACAGAGGCACCTTCCACAACCCCTGCCCCGAGGGGCCTCTCAGTAGTTACTCTCCCAATAATTAATGCCTTTGAACGAGTTCAGGTCCACACTGTGCTAAGGTTTCTACCAGTCCACAACAGAAACTAGAAAGATAAGGGCAATGTAGTAAGATTTCATAGAGCAAAATGTATTCAATTTAAAGAACTCTCCTTTATTCTTAGAGTACAGCCTTTTTTTGTGTTTAAAACATCAGTTGATATGATGATGAGGAGATAATGGTTATTTTCAGTGTCCTCATATTAGCAAAATAAAAAGATTGACCTCTCAATAATTTTTCTGGCTATTATACTAGTGTATACAATCCAGAAGTGTGGGAACCACTGTTTTAGAGCACTGGTCCCTAACCTTTCTGGTACCAGGGACCGGTGCTCCTATGAGACTAATGCCTAATGGTCTGAGGTAGAGCTGAGGCAGTGATGTTGGCGCTGGAGAGCAGCTGCAAATACAGATGAAGCTTCACTCACTGGCCCTCCACTCACCACCTACTGTGCAGCCCTGTTCCTAACAGGCCACAGACTAGTACTAGTCCGTGGCCCAAGAGTTGAGGACCCTGTTCTAAAGTATATGAAGGGGTGTAGGTTCTATCTTTCCTAGTTTTATTTCTAGTGGTCAGAATGGGGCCTGCTACAGACATAATAGGTGCTCAGTAAATGTCTGTTCACTAACAGAAACATGAGCTGGGCTATTCTGATGAATCTGTGCTAGCACAGCTGTTAAGTTCCTAGGTATTTGGAATAGAGTAAAAGAGTTAGCAAATACTGGTCTCAATTCTGACATGGACTCTGTCCTCCCAGACAGAGGATAATTAATTAATTAATAGAGCCATCATATGAAAAACCAATAAGAACCATTTAAGAACTGGCAGTCACTAAAGCCAAATTCTGTTTGGGCTTTGTAGGATAAATGTCATTAAAAAATTGAAAAACCTTAATGGGGCAAAGTGATTTCAAAGGTATAGATTAACTAAAGGTGGCAATTCTTGGGCAGAAATCTTTGATTCATGTTTTAATATTTTACATGACTCTTATTTATAAGTACTGTTCCAATATCCCTGACTCTGAATGGCTAACTGAAATTTTGGTACCAAGGCCATTGGTCCATCCTGGCAAGTGGAAAAGTCAAGCAGGCTGGATTATCATTGCTCATCAGCCTTGGGAGGCAGGGGACCAGGGCTCTCCTTGGGTGGAAGGAAGAGGCCTGGGGGCCACTATTCTGGCATCTGCAGTTGTCATAAGCAGGATTTCATGAGCGCCGGATGCCTAAGATTGAGAGCAGCATCCCCTGCATGTGGACATTTGGACAAGCAGAGCTCTGTAAACACAGGATTAACTCAAACCTACCATGTATGAGTAGTGGCTCATGGATTCAGGGGTAGGAGGAGGTCAGGAAAGATCATCAGCTCTGTTCTATGAATTAAGAAAGGGTACTTGGAGGAGGCGAGATGGCTAAACAACAGCCTGACCTGCTGGAGGAGGTATGTAATTTTGGGGTTGTCTGAGAATGTTATCAGTGCTGGATTGTGTCTAATCGGCTACAGATGTCTGTCCTGGAGAGGGCACAGGGTGTGTTTTTTTGTGGATGGCATTAGTGTTCTAGGTGGATGTGCAATTTCAGATGGTTCCGACGCATCCAGAATCTCAGGGCAAAGACTAAAATATAAGCAGATTATATGGCTTACATATTTTTCCTCTGGTCTGATGGGTTTAGTGCTTTATCTTGTTTTCTGCTCATACAGGTGTCCTGCAGAAGAGGACATCATAGGAAACCTTACATTGTTCAGACTTGTTCTCTAAGTTTTCTCTCTAGAAGTTGCTTTGGTCAAGGGCAGCAATTCCAAAGTGACATCTATATTGTAATAAGTAGGCTGGTAACACTTAGATTGCTATGAAAGAGAAGGTGGGCTGGAACGTCTTTATTTTCTTGTCTCGCTGTAATGTTAGCAAATCAACCTGCCTGACAGTAGATGACCCTTTATTTTGGTGCAGCCTTCCCCTCCCTATCATCCCTTCATGGCACTTCTGTGGTTTTCTCACTCGATAGTCTTCATCTGCTCTCTAACCTGTCATAGGTATAAGTAAGCCAGCTTTTGAGTACATATCAATCTCGCCTCTTCAGCTGGACAAACACTTCTGTCTTAGAAACTAGACAGTCTCTGGTTTGTAATACAGCAGCAGTCTAGTATGATGACTCAGGAGGGGAGTCTGGAGCCTTATTGCCTGGATTTAAGTCCCAGCTCCACTAATGCTTAGTTTTGTAACCTTAATCCCTCTGTGGCTCAGTTTCCTCCTCTCTCAAATGACGATATTACTAGACCCAACCTCGTAAGAATGTTACAGGGACTGAATGAGTTATATTTAAAGTGCTTAGTCAATGCCTGGCACATTGTAGCGCTTATAAGCGTTAACCACGGCTGCTGGTATAATATTGGTATGATCGTTAAAGGTTCTAATCACCTGCACAAACTTCCAGCTTTAGTTAAAGTATTACTTGTGGAGGTATAAAATTGGAGGAAGGTGTTTATCCCTTCAACTCCATGTCATCTTTACTTGGAATCTACCATTTTTACCATAGAAGACTTCTCTAAAGGTTCTTCCAAAGACTGAAGACTAGAAAGGAAATGGCATTCTGAAATGACGTGAAGTTGGTCATCAACAAAGTATGTGAAGTGTGTCATAGGCACTGAGTGTAGATTTGGGATGGAGACATAGACGCCAAGGAATAGGGAACACACCCTTTACCCCTGTCAACAGCTTTACTATCGAATGGGAGTTCATATGAGCCAAAAGTACGTGCTTTGAGGCATCTAGGAGGCCTTGGAATCAATGCTATTTTATTATGGGACAAATGTGTATTATGTGATGGTAAAACTTTGTTTTTTTGCTGCCATTGTTCTGGATAGTTTTCCAGATAGCTAGTTTACCATTTACTTGCCATTTTTATTTAAACTGTTTACCCATGAAATTCTAAGGTACAGCTCTTTTTAAAAAACAAAACAAAACACAGAATCTAGTTTAGCCCTGTCCTGGTGACTGAGAATTATCACTACAGAATATCTCCAAAGTCCCTGCACATGAGAATTGTACAGGTTCACACCATGATCTTGGAAAAGAATAGCCTGATGACAAATTCAGTTAATAATATCTGACAGTTTGCCTTGGGGTATTGTAAAAGAGAAAATGTCCCTACCTAACAACAGTTGACTGACAAATAGCTATTAGAGACTGCCAAAATGATTTCCAAATCTCAGCATGAAAGACGATTTTGGGAAAAATAAAAATTTAGAAAAGAGAAGTAAGCATACAGATAAATGTTAACTAGCTTGCATAAGGCTGTGTAACACTCTATACATCAACTATTGTGCCACATGATGGTCCTAGACTTAGAGTTGAATAACTAAACATGGTATTCCTCTGCTGGAAGCAGAGAAACATCCCCCGGCCCGCCTCCCCCGCCACACGCACCAGAGACTGATGTGGACACTGCCCTCAGGGCTTCCGATAGCAGTGGGTATTTTCTGGGCTGTAGAGCAGTTCTGCATTCCCTGCCTTCAGTGCTGGCACCTTCTGTTGGTTTTCCCATTCTCCAGGCTCACGCCGTTTCTACACACCATCCTTCCTTACCTCTTCTGGAAACTGCCACGGCTCATCTTTACTTCCCCTTGTACTTCTGCCTGCTGCCATTTGCCTGGGTGGTTCCCATAAGTCAGCCACAGCCTGTCTTTTCAGCTCTCTGCAGGCAGTCAGGCATAGTTGGAACCAATTTCAGAGTTTTGAGGCTACACTAAGGGTGATCTCTAGAAAACTGAAAATTTATTATATTTAATTTACTTAACTACTTTTTTCGATGTGATCTCCTAGCAAACAGCCATTTTCTGTAGCCAGAAAGTTTTTAGTGCATGTGGTCAAGTAGAAGGCCATCCCATGGTCTGGACCCTATGTGTGTTTTATTAGTAAGGGTGGTTGGTGTTCTGTAGCCAAAATTTGCCAATCCCTGGGATTCATGTTATCAAATGAAAACTTTCCTCCAACCATTTAAAACACTTGGCAAGAACTTTCCACATTCGCTTCATTGAAAAATGTAACAATCTATTTTACAGTACTTTAGCTTTTCATTCATTCAACAAGTATTTATTGAACACCTTATGGCATGACAGATACTGTTTTAGTCAACTGGGATACATAAAGAATAAACTGCACAAAGTTCTCTATTCTCATGGAGTTTACATTCAGACTGGTGGAGACAGGAAACCAAATGAGTAAATTATATAGTATGTTAAAAAGTGATGGGCGATGGGACGAACAGGTATAGCCCGGGGTAAGAAAGGCTGAGAATGCTGGGGTGATAATGGGGGAAGTCGAAATATTGAATAGGGAAGTCAGGGTAGGATTCAGGGAGAAGAGATTTAACCAAAGACTTGAAGGAAGGAGATCAAGGAGTTGGCTGTGTGGGCAGTCGGGGGGGAAGAGCTTCTAGGCAAAGGGAACAGCTAGAACGAAGGCCAGTAGGTTTGCTAAATAGAGTACTGAGGGCTCTGAGAGAGAAGAGTTAAAGATGATTTTGAGTTTTTTACCTTAGCGGGTATAAGAATTGAACTGCCATTTGCTGAGACGAGATCCACAGCGTGAAGTCCAAGTTTTAAAGTAGGGAGTGGGAATCAGGAATTAGGTTGGGACATAATTTTCAAGTACCTTGTTAGACATCCAAGTGGAGATCAAGTAAGCAGTTGGATATGCAAATCTGCAGTTCAGAGTTGGAGATCAAAATTCAGGAGATGTCAGCCGAGCGGTAATATTTAAAGCCACGGGGCTAAGTGTGATTGGTAAGGAGAATGTAGAGAAGAAGACAAGGATTGAGCCTGTGCACTCGGTTGTCTAGAGATTGGGAAGGTAAGGAAAAACAGCAAAGGATGCTGAGAAGGAAAAGCAATAGGTTTCCTTCCCACTCACTGGCAGATATACTAAAATTCATGCAAGAAAGACTGTTCTATTTTTACCTTTAACCCAGTACTCTCAGTACTTTTTGAACTTGTTGATTGAAGCTATCACCCCCAGTAAGCCTGTCCCATACTTGTCCCAGAATGGGGATGGGATACAGGAAGCTAGTCACTCTCTTGCCTGATGTACTTTGCTTCCCATTAGAGAGCTGCCTATGGCAAGGGGATGCGGGGTAGAGGGGTTGGTAGCAGGGGCAGCCTCCTGGCATTATGCTGTAGGGAACTGAGCGAGGTAAACAAAATTGGACCTCAGGCTTAGGCCCGTGTCCCAAACCTAAGTCACGGGGTGGGCCTGATAGGGATAAACAACATGCAGTGATTTTTTTTCCCCATTTTTTTCAGAGAGATGTCGAAGGGGAATAGATGTTTAATAGTCTGTGTTCCTAAGTGAGTCAGTCAGTGGCTGTTTCAAAGCCAGAAATAAGTTGAACTTGACCTTTCCTACCCAAGGTTAACTGTGACATACTCACAAGGTTTATAGTAAACGCTAAGACAAAACTGTGACATATACCAAGAGAATAAAACTTTTTGCTCTCAAGAGACTCAGTCCTGCTACATCGTCAGGGCTAAGAATAATGCCTGGCACTAAGTAGGTAACTCAGTAAATAGTTGTTGAATAAACAAAAATAACAGTGTGGTAAAGTGCTAAAGAGGGATGTGAACAGGGCAGTGGCGGTGCACAGAGAAGAACATTCTGACAAATGCTTCACATAGCGGTGACACTGGAATTGGGATGAGGGGGATACGTCTAGGTGGATGAGTGCCCAGGGAGTCCGCATGAGTAAGAGCCCCTTGTTCCCCGAATGGCGATGTGTGTAGTGTGGCCAGATTCCTTGAATATCACTGGCCTGAAAGTATTTGAAGCCTCTGTAACCCGGCCACCATCCCACTCTTCTGCCCCCGTCATGGCTGCTCATTACTGTGCCGGGCGCCAGGAAAAGCACCTGGGGTACTCTCAATGGACACTCCTCTGTTGTAGTCCAAATTTATCAAAAGACACTAAACCTACTATCAACTGTCTGCTGTAAACTCACTTTCCAGAAATAGGATACTTTATCGCTTTGGAATGAGCTCCCTGACTATGACCCCGTGGAGGCGAAGTGCTGTGTCCCTCTTACCGGGGCTTCTCCACAGGCTGCTGGTAGCAGCAACAGATGGCCTTGTTTTCTTCCTGTCCTTAGTAAATTCTCTTTGCAAATCAAGGTCTAGTTAGTCTTTACTATTTAGTCTAGAAGTCTGTCTGAAGAAGTGTGATGTCCAAAGTCCAAATACTTGCTTGTTATTCTATAGAAAGGAACCAGCCTTTAGTTCTTACACTTTTCAGACCAGGAACAATGGCCTTTTTCTGTATCCACACACACAAAAATTTTGAGTCCATTCTCTTGGCCAGCAGGCTGTGAAAGTGTGGCGATTTGTGACTGATCTGGAGGGTAGGACTGTGAAACGGCCATGTAGCCTTTGCCCACTTCCTTCACAAACTGAAAAGCCGTGGTTCAGAGTTGGCTCCCCCATTCCTAGCTTCCCATAATCTTAAAGCTTGAGCCAGTCATCCTTAGACCAAGTAAAATATTAATGTATTTAGCAATGCCTCATCTTTCCAAAACTAGGGGCTTGGCTGGATTCTGGAGATGTTTTTCTTCCCACCTAAGAGATTTGATTAAAACTTGTATTTGATATCACATTGTTTGATTCCAGGTCAGTAGCAAGAAAATTGCCTAAGACTTATATTTTGTAGCTGGTCTAATCACAGTTGGTACTGAATGTTGATCAGAAAGCAGGAAGACTATGACTTGACTTTTTCTGGTTTATTTCATTTTTTTTTTTTTTTTTAGCACCTTCTGTGTTTTTTGGCTCTGGAAAAGCAATGATGAGATACAGCTCATGGACTCTAATTATTTAAGTTAAACCCAAACCACATGTTTAGGTTGCCCATTGAGACTCTGAAAATTCCTGTGCAGCAAGGTAGAACTGCTGGGAACCCAGGGTTGAGTCTGAACGTTAGTTTCAGGTAGTGGAAAATACCATTCAGCGAGCAGAGGGGCGTGGTAGGCGTTGCACTGCAATAGCTGGCACCCCGCCTCTTGTGAGAGCCAGTGCTGTGCGGCGGGCCTCGGGGCTCCGGCTCCAGGCTGTGGTGGCATCTGTAGGGTAGTCCAAGTGACTAACCATTAGTTTCGTTTCATTTACCTTTTTTCCTCCCACAGATAAGGGTTGAGTCATCCCTCAGGTGACCTCATGGTGAGATGCTGGCCTCTAATCCTCTTGGTACAGTGAATCGGGAGGCTGTTAGCAAGAAAAAGATAGGGCGGAAGGATAAGGATATCTTTTAAGGTTGTGGAAAATGGTACCATCCTCCCAAGTCGAGCCAGGACAGAGGTTACCAGCTGTCTGAGTTACTTATGGTTTCTTTCAGTGGTACCTATTTTCTTTGGATACTGGCCAGGATCATTTTCTTTGTTTTTCCTCCTCTTCCCAGCTGGGCCTGCTATGCTCAGCCAGGTACCAGGGAGAGATGCCAGTCAAAAGAAAAGTGAATGCTCATTGGCTTGGTTCTTTACATTCTCTGTCACCCACCACAAAACATACACCAAAACAATAATGCATTAAGGTAAGGCGATAGAAAGCCCTCAGAGATCACTACAGGTTAGCCTAACTTCAGGAATTGCCTTTTTAATAGGTGCAGAGGGAGATCAGACCATTTTGTGGTTTGACTCTTGTGTGAAACTCAATCCAGAGCACACCTCACCTCCCATTTGGGTGGTGGATATAACCCATAACCAAGCTGATAGTCCCTGAATACTCCAAATTGAGGACCAGAAAAACCATGCCCAGTTGGTGGTAGACTTGGTATATCTTGCTGTATTCTCTTTGCTTATTAAGTCATGGACTTTAATTCTATCTCATTAATTGGTGTCATCAAACCCATTTGGGGCACAACTTTGCTTCTAAACCATGGGATTTTCAGGCCTAGAACAGGACAGTGTAACAGGATAAGTCAGCCAGCTAAGAGTCTCCATTTCCTTTCCTGCTGGCACATTTCATTCTTACTGATTGGTCTCTGTCAGTTATTTTACCATTTTTCCCCAGGGGCGCTATGTTTTAGAAATATTGCAAAACAAATTGCAGTGACATTTAAGTTTTATTAAGTGCCTACTATGTGCCAGGCACTATTCTGAACACTAGCTTTATAGTAGTAAATGAGATAGACAAAAATCCATGCCCCTGTGGAACTTAGTCTAAGATGGAGGTAGATGAACAATCAAAATAAGTAAAAACAGTAGGTCGAACCAAGTGAAATGGCCATTTCTTAGGTAAAAATAAGGTCACATATTAGCAATAAGTGCTTTAAAGACATAATAAAGCAAGCAAGGGGGGGTAGCATGGGGGGAGAAGTAGGTGGTTGAAATTTTAAATAGACTGGAATGGAAGGTCTCACTGAGGAGGTGGCATTTGAAGATGACCTGAAAGCTCTGTGGTAGGAGAGCACTACAGGTGAGAGAAATAGCAAGTGCAAAGATCCAAGCAGGCCTGATGTGTCCAAGGAAAAGCCCGAGGGCCAGTGCAGCGGAGCAGAGAGAACAAGGGTGCGAAATGTAGAGGTGCGTTCAGACAGGTACTAAGGAGCTGGGTCACGTGGGGCCTTGAAGGCCAGGGAGAGGAAGCTTGATTTTACTCTGAGAGATGGGAAACCTTTATGCGCTATTTCTCAGTAATTTTACTAGGAAGCAGAAGAATCTGTTCTGGTGATGATTGTGCTTCACTGAGGGATACTTACGAAGGCCCAGGAACCACTGCTGAGACACTGCTCTGAGCCCTAAAAACAGTGGTAAGGCCTAAGAGTGGCAGTCACCAGAGAGGGCCACCCAAATCACTAAACTATCTGGAATTCTTTTGGTAGAAGAGCCTTTTTATAAATACCCAGAAAGATGAAAAGTGTGAGTTTAATTTTTGCATACCTGAAGGCCCATTCTTTTCTTTTTCTAAGAAATAGGTCTTCCATTTTCATGGCATTACCCATGCTGATGACAACTCTGAGGAGTGCTGGGAGGAAAGGCCCACCAGCCAGGGCAGGGTAGACAGTGGCAGCTTCCTCCCCCTGACCCGCTGAGAATTCAGATAAGGTACTCTTGTGTTTGTCTAGGCTGGCTGCCCAGGCTGGGAGCATGTGGTTTCACAGCACACATCCCTCTTGGAGACAAACCACAGCCTGATTTTTATTATCCTCCCACAAGGAATGCCCTGTGGATTTATAAATATTTAAGCTGAGGATTTTGACAGACTCATAAGCGTGGCACCCTTATACAATAAGTCTCCCTACTGTCATTCACAAATTGGCCAGTAGTAGCCACTAGATTTTAAAACTTTGAGCTATCAGAAAAGGGAGCACCTGAGACGGCTAGAGAGATGTACTGAAGTGAATGTTCTTAGGTGTGCTGTGAAAAGGGGTCTGATATTAAAATAAGGATTAGATCTATTTTAAACCTTGTGTACTTCCCAGAAGGATGAGACAACCAGATTCAGGTACTTTGTGAGCCCAGCACTGGGCAGCAGAGGTGCTATGTGACAACAAACTGCATGCTTTCTGTCCCTATCATAATGAAATTAATGCATTTTATTAATTTTAAACCATGTAATACAAACAATGCAGTTAATATTTAATTAGAGCCACAATTCAAACACAAACTGGTCTTTTAAAGGGAAGAGCAGCTCATGCCCCCTTGCCTAGGGCCTGCAGTAGAGTTTGGCAATAGTGGCTATATGCCAGAGAGAACCTCTGAATCCTTAAATAAGCCCCAGCGATGGTGCCTCATGATTCCCAGGGCAGTTAACCTAGCACCTGAGGGAGAATGCAAGGTTCCATGCACCGTGGGTGAGATTTCCTGAGGAACAAGGTAGGGATTAATTAGGATTTATCATAGGCCTTGGAAATATAAAAATTAGCTCAATTTTTAGATCCCCCCACCCCTCTCCAAGAGTAAGATCCGTTCAGCTAGGGATGGTTATTCTTTCAAGGGTATTAATTGTAGCCTGGGTTCTCCTCTCCCCAAATTATTACACCTATAAGCTGACCTGCTTATTCATAACTGGTAAACTTTAAACGGCTTGTACTTACGTATGGGAAGGGTCTGTGAACGGCTTTAACCCATTTTCAGGTGCTAGTCTTCTGTCCCAGTGTTGTTATTGCTGCTGTTATGGATGCAGAAAGGACTCTTTATAGACTTCAGTACTCACAACCATGTTGAGTTGAGTATTAGCCCATTTTACAGGTGAGGAATCATACTTAGGTTAAGAGACTTTTCTAAGGTTACCCAGCTCAGAGGCAGCAGAACTTGGATTCAAACATGTCTTACTCCCAATTCTGAGCTCTTAACTGACCCATCTCTTAATTTAGTGAGTCTTTGCTGTGGTCCATTATCTTGCTGGTTTGTGTTTTAGCTCACACTAGCTATAGAGGCTTTTCTAACTATGTGATTTCTAGCCTTTGAATTGACTCCACACTCCCAAACCAAGATTGCTGGTTCAAGACCTTGCATATTCCAGAGTACTAACACATTCTCCACTGGCTGTCTTAGCTTTGGGGGAATTACTCTAGTCATTTCTAACAGCATCTCTCCACGATGCCTCGGTCTGCTGCTCCTTTCACTTATGCTAACACTGGATACTATTTCCCCAGCTACACATCACCGCCTCTCTGCTCCCAGCACTCCAACTACCTCCAGAGGAATAGAGGGCTACAGGGTTACAAAGCTGCTTTTGTGATGTACCATTCTTCAGAAAATGAGCTTATGAACAGATTTCCTCCATTCTTCCTCTGCTAGAAAGTCTCCTGAGGCCTTCACAGTGAAACAATGGGATTAACTTGGGAAGTAGAGACAATTAAACCCAAAAACCCACTACAGTAGTGAATGAACTGTCAGGCTTGGTGAGAACATGCTTTCACAGGATGAAGACAGCGCTATGAAAGTTGTGATTTGTAGTTTCAAATACTGTCCCTGATCTGATCTTTCAAACCTAATACTATCACATATTCAGTAACGTCCTTTTTGTGGGCAAGTTGCTTTTTGGAAGCTCTGAGTAAACCTGGAGAATTTTAATAACAGTATGAAAAAATTAAGCCAAGATTTATGCCAAGAAATGCTACTCTATAGTATTTAAAAAACAGGTCTTTTTGGTTATACATTAGCAATCTTGATTCTGTAGGTGTCATATTTGAGAGAAAATTGTCTTTTTTTCTGCCACATAGAATGACTCTGTCCCCTTGCAGCATCCCCTCTACAAAAAGTTTTCTTAGATTTGGGGGCCCTTAGTTGCCTTTGCCATTTCAGGTTCTGGACTTCCCCATAAGTAGCTCTGCTATGTGGCTGGCTAGGGCCAGGACTAAGGCAAGGCAAGCAACTCGCTCTCAGGTTCCCACAAGTAAAGGACGGATACTTAAAAGTGACTGTCTCCTAGCATTTTGTGCGTCACTTACCTTAGTCCTGGCCCTTGGAGGAGCTCCTCACTCACCAGGCTGGCTGGAAAAATAACTCTCAATTACACAGTGGGCAATAAAGCTGTAAAGAATAGAAAGATATACATTAAGTATGACAGGGCAGTGGGGTCAGTGAAATAGAAACATCTTATTAGTGTCTACCCCAGGCCGAGTTCACTTAACAGCATTCAGACAAAAAATTCTTATGAAGTTTGCAAATGCTGGCAAACTCTTTCTGTAAAAGGCCACACAGTAACTATTTCAGATTTGGCAGGCCATAGGATCGGTAGCAACTACTTATTGCAACACAAGAGCAGCTATAGGCAGTCCATAAACAAATGGGACTAGCTGATTTCCAGTAAAACATTATTTACAAAAACAAGGCCACATTTACAAGGCTTTAGTATATATGCTCACCTCAGTAAGAAGTTCATTTGCTTTTCTAGAAGAGAATTTATCCGTGGATACATATTTCAACATGTACAAAAGCAGCTAAAAATATTTCTAATAAAGTGATGATGTATCTTGACCAGGTCAGGTTAGTGGTATAACAGTCCCTAACACTTGCTATTGCAGAATGGATTCCATAACCCAAAGCATGCAATCAGGTAACAAGTACACTATCTGTACAGGTACTCACTTTACAGTGTGGAGCCATGGGAGTTTTCACCTCTTTTCTCTTCTGCCCTGCAGGCCTGTTCCTTATCCTTGGTTTGATACTCTACCCTGCTGGCTGGGGCTGCCAGAAGGCCATCGCCTACTGTGGACACTATGCATCAGCCTACAAACCTGGAGACTGCTCCTTGGGCTGGGCCTTTTATACTGCCATCGGTGGAACAGTCCTCACCTTCATCTGTGCCATCTTTTCTGCACAAGCAGAAATTGCAACCTCCAGTGACAAAGTTCAGGAAGAAATCGAAGAGGGGAAAAACCTTATCTGCCTCCTTTAATTTGGAAGAGACAAAAATGCCATTTTCTTCCTTGTGAAACAGTCCACCTCTGGTTTTGTTTGAGTCAAGTAAAGAACTAGGTTTTACCTACAAAAGCCACATTCCACAGCCTGGAGCCTTAACAGTACCAATGAGAGGCAACATCTAGCTACGCAAAGTGACTGCACATGAGGACCACAATGCAAATTGTGAGATAGAACATGACATGACAACAGTACATAAACAGATGTGTAGTTAACAAGTTCAGCTACACTGCATCTCCCCCAAGGCTCAGTGAAGGATATTGATCTCAACTATTAAATAGCATTTCTCTTGTAACGGAAGAGACTGTTAGCCAGGTTTGCTGGTCTGAGTTGTGTTTCTACCACAGAGTTGCAAGCTTGTGAGCATCTCTGCCTCAGAATGAGGTTTGGGGGTTGGTGATACTGTTTGCTCCTAGTTCTTTCAAGTTGTCTCAACTAGAGACTACAATGAAGACCACTCTTACTGGGGATAGGGTGTATACTAAAGGGCAGAGCAAGGTATTGTCTCTTGCTTATTAGCACACCAAAAGAGGGGCAGTGGGGAATCCTATTGTGGAATTTAATTCTAGACTGAATTCCAGGGTAAGGTGAATCAACTGAACTGCCACTCAAAGAATAAGGACTGATAGGATCCTGAGAATAAAATGTGTCTCCTGCTAGTGGAGACAAATTCATTCTGCTTCCACCAGAGATCACCTTTTTCTCCTTGCATTGGAACTGGGCTTTGACTGCCAAAAGAAACCTCATCCCAGGGACAGAGAGGTCTCCAAGCCAGCTGTGCCTCATTCACATGTTCACTGAGAGAACTTACCAGAATCTCAGCAGTTGTGGGGAGACCTTTTCCCACTGTTTGTTTGGTAACCATGCTGTAGTCAGCTGTATTTTCAACCCCAACAGCAGCAAAATGCCATTCTGTGCATAAAAAAAAAGGGGGGGAGCTAATCACAGGGCTTGAGTTTTTCTAGTTACTGGTGTTGATACTGAAATAACATGAAATTGTTGTAACCGGTGAGTTGCATCAAAGGCTTCATTCCCAGGAAAGCATAGAGTAGAAAAGTGAATGCAAAAAAAAAGAGGTAGCTCATGGCATCTGCCTATACCTGTTTTCCAAAAGAATTGACTACCACTGTTAAAAAGGGTTCAAGAGCTTTGAATCAAATTTCTATAAATTACCAATATCATTGGTTCAGGAAAATAGTATTAACCATCACCTCAAATTTACTTTAGAATGATCAATGTGGCCAGAAAGAACCTAGTCTGGTATTTGCCTTGAGCTCAGAATTGAAGAATGATATAGAAATACTCCACAGCAATGTAAGCAACTAGAGTGGAGTTGCCAGATTTCCGGAAGAATTTAGTGTCTATGGGTTTGTGAATCTGCTCACTTGAGGGCTTGCTTTGTTTTGAAAATTTAACAAATAATTACGTACCTTGTTCGGGCATGGTATTGTTAAGTGCCACCTGATTCAGATTTTACAACCTTGCCATAGTGAATCATCTTAAAGCAGTGAGTTCTGCCTTGCCTTGGTGCAGAACAACTAATTGCTTTACATCTAAATGGAATGGACCAACTCAAGTTTTACTCCATTCTGGCCTTTGGCCTATACCAGAAACCATCTTAAGAGCTAACGGCAGGAGGGGCAAGGGTGTGGAACCAGGCCTTAATGAGTTCACCATTCTTAGGGCGAAGTTCAGAACAAGCAAAATGTAAATCCTCTGACTTTGAAAAGAGAAGGAGTAAATATATATACTAATAGCAGCCTTGTGTAAGCACTTGGGAGACACTAACTCTATTCCTGACAAAGATTTTGGCAGCCACTGGATGAGGCCTCCTATATCTGACTGGGCATTTATATGCTCTAACCAAGTCCTGATGCCACCATAGCAAATACTTTTTAAGCCCTGGCAATAATTTGCATGAAAAAAAAAATTTGCTTCATCAGGCAATTCTTGATAAAAACATTTTTTTTCTTAAATGTGTCAGAAGATTCACTCTTTTCTGTACAAGATAGAGAACTCAAACACCAATTTTAAACTGTCACTGTCCTTACAGACAAGTCATAAGCCAAGCCCAGAGGATCCTCTGAGCAATCCATCATCTTTACTGCCTGTCTTTGCTAAGGTGGTGGGTGTCCCTAGATAACAAGAGTCACAAGTGAAAATGTGACTTCTCTTGGCCAGAAGAAAGTCACTTGACACTGTTTACTTCACTATTCTGAATGCAACAGAAGACCAAAAGCGCATATACACACAAAACCCCAAACCACTAAAAACTACTTACACACTGAGTAAGCAAGAGCAGAGATGGAATTTCTCTAGTAAAGAATAAGAGGTAATGTTGGGCCTTTTAACCTTTGGTGCATTACAAGGCTTCGGGTGAGATGAATGGAACATCCAAAATCATGCTAGTCTAGACCCAACTGCAGAAGCTATTTAAAAACCACTGAATATATGAGGAATATGTTAGAAGTATGTTAAAAATGATTAGACTGATTATTGACCCACACCTATTTTTCTAATAAATTTCTATTAATCACCTAATTGCCTCAGTCTAAAAATCTAATATACCTGGACGATTACTACTACCAGAAAAGTCTTATTTATTTTTGCTTGCATTTGTGCTTAAAAGTTTTGTGATGGGCTGGGCTTCTCAAGGAACTCCAAGAAGGCAGAAATATTTGCCTTGGATTCTGTGGATTCTTTAAACCTGTGTGCTAATTCAACAATGTTACATTAATCGTGTAAGGGTTTTTGTATAGTTTTCAAACATCTGTGGTGTAATGATCTTTGTTAAACATGTATTCTGTAAAGTGCCATAGTCTTTTTATGTGTAGCATATTTAAAATATATATATATTATACATACACAAGTCTGTGTGAAAGATGTGCAATAACAAAGGTGTATGTATGTTTTGTTTTTTTGGAAACTGGACAGGAGTCAGAACAGGGGTTGTTTCTGTTTTGGCAAAGGAAGAGTTAAACATTTTTGCCTTCATGGCCTAGTCATTAACCCAAAACAATTTTAATGCTACACAAACCTATGTGAAGAAAAGACTGGTATAAATTTTTTTTTCTGGGTCTAAATTAAAATAATCACTAGTTTTATGTGAAACTTAAGCCAGCAAGCCAGGCCCAGTTAATGCTAGTCTTTCATGTGAAATGTGAAGCTGCCCTGTTGCCTTTTCTGTTAGTGTGATAACTAGTAGCTGGTACATAATCACTAAGGAGCTATTTCTTAACATGCTTTGGTAGACCATGTTAATGCTAGACCACTAAGAGCTGACCTTACACCTTCTTAGCCATGAGAGTCTGGCTTAGAACAGACCTCTTTGTGCAATAACATGTTGGCCACTGGAAATCCCTGGCCTGAGTTTGTATTTGGGCAGCAATGACTCCCAAGGGCCAAAAGAGTTAAAGGCATGACTGGGATTTCTTCTGAGACTGTGGTGAAATTCCTTCAACAGCCACTTGAGCCAAATATAAAATTGTATTTACTCCTGATGGACTCAACTTGAGCCTTCAAATTTGTGGTTATCTTATTATATTGTAAACTAATACATTGTTTATCTAGCATTGATTAAGTTCCTGTGCCTATGTATTTTAACAATGTGCTCCCTTCCTCTCCCCAGATCTGAATTAAACCAGATTTTGCAAACTTATTTGAATTCTTTCAAATCTAAGATATTGGTTTCAATATGATATGTATAATTTGATTAAGAAAATACCTATCAGTCAAATTTTATTTTAAACACTTAACTTACAGGTAACATTGACCACAGGAAAAAAGATATTCAGGTGTTTTAACTATTCTATTCACTAGTAACATATCCCTACCTTAGGCTATCCCTACCTTAGGCTTAGTACTTCAAGATAAGTACTGTATATATTTCTTCCTTGGAGAAGCATCAAGATAATAATAAAAACTCTATACAACTATCTTAAAGTAAAATGAAGAAATATGAAAATGCTTGAAAGCATTTAAAAAGGTTTTATAAATATATACCCATACATATTTATACATACATACACACACACACACATACAAGGAAGTATGTATAATGATCAAGAAAAAAAACTGAAGGGCACATTCTGCTCCTCCAACAAAAATCCAGAATTAAAAGCCAATTGTAAAGCAGTTCCACATCCAAATTTCCTGAAGGTAATCCTGCCCATATAAAGCCTCATCTAGGTAACACTGAAGCTAGAAGCAGAATTCTAATTTATAAATGTAAAGATGACACTATCGACCCTTTTCATAAACTTTTACTCTCCATATTCCATGAAGTGCTTATCTGATAGAATAAACAAAAATGGCTATTTTCCTGATCTGGAGCCTGTGACAGCTGAAACTACACTTATGCTTTGATTTCTAAACATACCTGCCAGGTTTCTAATAGAAATCAAAATTACAAACTGATGAAATTATCCAAATCACTAAAGAAAAATTTTCCAAACATTATGACCTAAATAAGCCAAGCAAATTAGAAAATTTCAGTTGCTTTTTTTTTAGCTGTTATTACATCTTTTTCAAGAGTTAACCCACAAGAGAGAGAAAGGACCCTGGCTTTAAATGTCAGCGGAGGCTGGGGAACCGTCAAGTGTGCTTCCCACTTCATCCGTAGTTTTTACTTGGCAATTTTACTACTGGGTAAACTTTCCATGATACTATTCCCGGAACACATCACATTCAACTTATTCCTAGCCCTCCTTAAAGTCTCTGTTTAACATACCACTTAAAAACAGTCTTATCTTGGACATTCCCTTTAAGTGGGTTATTTCAGTAGTTTTCAATAATTTAGTATCTTTATCACTTCTGCCACTAAAGAATAACAGCATCAAAGCAAACTTTTAGCCCACTCTTCATAGCAGCAAGAACCAATAACTGTCTTCATTCAGAAGCTTTATCAGCTGCTGAGTCATTTGTCTGAGCCATCCTACTGCTGTCCCTACTACTATCTTTTCCTTACAGCTTCCTCCTCACCCTGAAGAGTTCTGCAAAATAAGTCTTTAAGATATGAACTGCTCATTTTGCTTAGGTACACAGGATGTAGATAACAGCATAAATAAATAAGAGGAAGTAGCAAAACCACAAGGGAAAGAAAAATCAATCAAAAAACATGTACATAATTGTAGCTTTTTGGCTTTTTGTAGCCAAACAGCCTAAAAAAGTCTTTAACACCTACAAGCAGGCAGTCCTCCAACTGCCTATGTTCTGGGGAAACCATTATGGTCCATTCTCTAGAGAAGAAAGCCTAAGTTAAGGAAGGTGATAGTGAAGACAATGAGATGGATCAGACATTAGGGAGAAAGAATGGACAGCCTAGTGACTGATTCGAAGAGAAGAGAGGAAAGAGTCCAGGATGACTTTCAGGTATCTGATTTGGGCACAGCATGGAAAGTGATGCCACCACCAAGATCGGGAAGCTAAGAGAAGCAGAGACAGGGAAGGTAGGAAGGTTCAGCTTAGGCTGCCAATGGCGAAGTCCTGAGTGCAGCTTGGAATATACTGTGGAGAGGAGACCAGGTTGGAGACAGAAATTTGGAAGTCATCAATACACGTGTGCAGACAATAGAGTTTTTAATTATTGTACGCTTCGTGCAGGTACTGTGCTAAGCACTTCGTATCATTCATTTATTCATCAAAACCCTATGAATAGAAACTATCATCCTCATTTTATAGGTAAATCAATTGTCACTAAGTACGCTGAGATTAAGTAATTTGTCCCAAGTTAAAAAGCTAGTAAGTAGCAAAGTCAAGGCTCAAATGATTTGACACCAAAGTCTATATTCTTGAATACCTGTAGTTTCTTTCAGTCTTGAATGTACAGGGTGAGAAGGCAGCCAATACAAACCCCAGGGGGAACCGCCATCTCTGCGTATTTAACTCAGACTAACTTCCAAGTATAACTCCAAAAAGACCATACTATAAGATGACAACTGATGAAAACACTGATCTTGCCTTCCTTTCAAAGAAAAACCTGGTAATTTTTCATACTTTCAAAGATGACACCTGTGTTGCAATTCACTTAATCCTGAAAACAGACACTAAAAACTCATCAGCGATATGACGGTGGTAAAACAAATGACAGTTTGAGTTTTTCTTATTATTACAACTAATCCCTCATCCAGGATAAGCATCTATGATTACATAAGAGGCAAATTTTCTTCATAGTTTAAATAAGGCTTTGTCTTCACCTAAAGTTTCTCCAAACACACACACAAAAGCCAAAGACCATTAGTAAGTTAACACTGCTGAAAAGCAAACTGCAGGTACTCACCCACATGTTGTGGAGCAAGGCCTTGGTCTTGAGACATCAAAAACACATGCTGTAATTTTTTCTCGATTTTATTTCTAGGATCCGTTGTTCCTAAAAGATGGAAATGAATTACTGGAAATGTGGAAGGACAGAAAAACAACAGAATTGGAGAGAGGTAGCAGCATGTGGCAGAAGCGGCCCTACATTTGGCAGGAGCCAGGGGACATGGTTCTAACTGCCCATCCTTAGCCCTTCATCACCATTCTCACTGAGTGACTGGGATAATTTCCTACTCTTCTGTAAAAATGCAGACAACAGAAATTACATCATAGATTTGGTTATGAGGATGAAGTGATATATGTAAAGCATTTAGTATAGTCTCTGATATATAGTGTCTTCAACAAGTCAAAGTTATTAGAAGAAAGTTAGAGAATCTTGTCCGCCCATTTAGACTACCATTTAGAACTGATCTCAAAATTTAAGGTTGCTCTAAAAAATCGTTAAGAATAGCATAACCTGTTGTTTAAACCAATCTAATTTTATTGAGGGAGGCTACCCAAGGCCACCGTTTCTTTTTCCATCCTGTACTAATCACCTTTAGCTTCGGGTTCTAAGGACGTGGAAGATTTCTCTGTAGATACAGGATATACGGTCACTCCTAGTTAGCAAAAACAAAAAAATAAACAGGTAGTGTTAAGCAAGCCCGTTATGGGAAACCAGAATGCTCAGAAAGCAAACCTCCTGATTACTTGTCAAAACCTACTGATGGCAAAGACTTTTTAGGAAAGGGGCATCCAATGCCGGCAGATAAAGAGGCCCTTTTGACACTGCTGATGGAGGCATAAATTGATAGAATTGTCTGGAGAGCAGTTTGGCTATGCACATCAAAGGCCTTAAACATATGCTTATGCTTTGACCCAGCAACTTGTTCTAAGAAAAGAAAAAAAGCCTGAGCCCCCAAATTTAGCAATAATATACTTCTTGATATTTATTTTAAAAAATTAAAAATAACCTGAAAGAATAAGACTTTGAAAAATGATTTATGATATATGCATATAAAGGTAGCTATACAGTTACTAACTGTTATAGAAATATATTCAGCAATAAGAAAAAAGTTCAACATATAATTGAAAACGATTACAAACCTTTATATGTTAAAATTCTCCAGTTGACAGCAACAGGAAACCAATTCAAAGAAGCTCAGGGAGAAAAAAGAGTAAGAATATTACTGGGATAATGGGATGAGATATGGATGAGCAGTCGGGCGCCATATAGGATATGGAAAGCTATTAAGATCTTTTCTACGTCCTACATGTCTTGTTCAGCTTTTTGGTGACTCCTTCCCTCATGGCAGAGTATGGCTACCCATATGTTCCAATTCTGCAACACTATAGATCTGCATAAATCTACATTCAGGATAAAAATTTAATGAGCCAAGCATGAGTCCACTATGGCTAGATAACATCTAATACCAAGTAGGTTTTTATGGGCCCAAAGAAATGATGCCATGAAGGATCTATTATAAGGAAAAAGAGAAAAATCTTTTTTTTCATTTTAGAAAAAAGTTGCCTTCCTAGAAAATTAGAAATATAAACCAAATGTTAATAGTAGTTACTTATGGGTTTGTAAAATTGGGAGCAACTTCATCTTCTTTTGCTCATATTTTCTCTAAGTTATATTAAAGTATATTAATTTTAAAAATTAAAAGTTAATCTTAAAAGCTAAACTATCAAGTCATTATGATATAATGCTAAGTGGAAGGAAAATAAGATTTTAAACATCCAGTTTATATTCCTTAACTCTATAAAATACATGTGTAGAAAAAGAATGGCAAACAAATCCAATAAAACAGCAGTGATATCCCTAGATGACAGAATTATTTATTATTAGATTCTATCATTTCCATATTTTTCAGTTCTACACAGGTATATATTACTTTCATACTAGAAAAAAATTAGTTTGTATGCCCAATAGACTCAGTTTTTATGTAGGTGACTCTATATTATAGTTACTGTGATGACCAGATAAAAGACAGTGATTTGGGGAATTTTTTTTCCTGGCTCCCAAACACCTAAAGAATATTACAAACTGCCAACATTAACAACTACCACAACCATGATTTATCTTGAGAATTACTGGCCCACAAAACATTATAAAAGTTCTGGAGAATTCTAGGATTGTATCTAAGTGATGAAAACACCTAAAGAGTTAAAAAAAAAAATCTGCACGCTATGATTCTACAAATTAGGACTATTTAAATATAGAGAAGATAATACTCAGAATAATTTGATATAAGTATATGAAACTTTACTAGGTAAAAGAAGATTAACTATTTTCTGTTCCTATTAAAGAAAAAAATGAGTTTTAGTGGCAAGATGGTTTTAGCTACATCATTAGCCACACCAAGCCCAGAAAAATGAGCTGAAAACCAAACCAAGATTCTGATAAACACAAAATTTAACACTCATTGCATTGCTACACAGTGACTCCCATGTCCCTTGCCATTTGAAAACACAAACAGTATTTTCAAATGAAAATTCTACAGGTTAAATTTTGTCCTACCCAAACCACAAAGTTAAATTGTAAATATGGAACCCACAGAAAGGGTATGAACACCGGAGAAGAGTCTTTTCCTATTTTCCTAGAATCTTTAAATTAAAGATATCTACTTAGGACAGATTAGTGGCAATACCTGGCTTAGAAATTTCTACAGATTTTTTCCTAGCTCTCTATATTCTGTGATAAAGTCCATAATAATACCCACCAATACAAAAAGCAGGATATTTTGTAAAATGTACCCTAATTCTAGTGAAATACTTCACTCTCCGTAATATTTAACCATTGAGATACAATTTTAGTTTAATAAACAAGTATTTAAACCAACTCTAATGTTTGAAAATATATTATTCTACTCTAAATAAATTTATACTATGGTACTTGACAATCTATGAAATAGGTATTCTTTTATTTTTAACCATCTTCAATTATTTCTACATTAACCACTTTTATTTCACCTTTAAAGGTCTTAATCACATGGAATCAACAAATTCCTCTAAACATTTCCTTAAAGAAAAAATGAAATGAGATACAGTGAAATGGTGTTTAACAGTCATGGTAATTCTAAAAGGAAAATATTCACAAAAATGTAACGAGTTCTGAATATGAACAGTCTGAACACAGATTTTACCAATATAGATAAAATTAAATGCTAATGTCAGTGTTTTCAGGAAAAGATATCACAATAGTTGTAAAAGTATTATGCTACTACAAATGATTTACAGCAACAACTCAAAAAATTTAACATAAATTCCCTCTAATATGCAAACCATACATTATCTCAACACGATTTATAGGAGTTACATCCAATGACAATCCAAACTCATTTTTATGTATTTTTCAAAATAAGATTCACCAGGAACATTATTTTAGATTATAGTTTTACATCCTCTTTAAATAACCAAGTGAAAGATCCAACAATACACAGCAAGGTACTTTTATCAATACATAAAACAGCATTAGGTAGCGATGTTAGGGAATAGAACGCAAGTTCAATCAAATCAATACAATACTAGTAAAAAGGCATCCATTTTAAACTACTAGGAAAAAATCTGAGCCGCAAAACACGTTTTCCATTTTGAATCTAACTTCTAGACAGTCTGTGTATTTTGACCTTAAAGTGGTCAAAAGGTTTAATATGAGTGAAGCTCACGTTTCACTACCTACAAAAGTCTAATGCAACAGAAAAATTGTCATTTCATGTTGCTGAGAGTTTTTAACTATGTCTTTTATATATTTTGTTTAGCGCGTGATAGAATTAAACAGATTTTTTTTTTAATCAAATGTGGAATTTTATACACATTAAACCCTCAGGATAATTTCGGCCTCTGAAGTGCTAATATAGTGTTTAAAATTATACAAACAAACATCCAGTAAACAGCATTTTATTTTATGACACTCTGTGTTAATACAATAAATATACAAAACTTCCAAACCACTGAAAACATGCAACATTAGAGGGACAGATGGAGAGCACTTATATAGAACTATGACAGTCACCATGACGACAGCGCAGTATTACTCACTGACAACATATACAAACATCCCTAGATAAATAATCCAAGTCCCAAATTACAAATCACTGAGCAATGATTTTCCAGTGTTTAAACATCAGTTTGAAATAAAATAGCCACAACTTAATATTGCAAACTGAAAAATGACATGGATGCTTACAATGTCAAGACCATTTCATGATTCTGATTCTGGGTAATGTTAATATTAAATGTAAAACACGAATACTAATCTTTTGCTGAATGAAAACATGACATTTTACTAATTATTAAAAGAATAAAAATATAGGAATTTAAAACCCCTATATCTTATCAAACTAGAAGCATTGCCATCATTTTAATGCACATTTGTTTTTAAAAAACAATTTTCTCCCATAAGCTTGTATTAACCCAAATAACTGGATTTTATAACATTTTCTCCAGCCACATAAAAAAAGGTACTGTTGGTTGTAATTATTCTTCGCTATTTAACAGTGCTACCTTTGGGGATTTCTACAGAATAAAGAAATTCTTGAAAAAACCTCAGAATTTTTTTTTTAAAGTCTGTATGATATATCTTTCATTTGTACTTTCAAGAAATATAAAAATGGACTTGAGATATAAATTAATGATGGACATAAGTGTTCTAGTATTTATTTTGTGGTTAATGTTTTAAATGTTTTTTTAAATCCACACTTAATAGAGTAAACTGATAAAACAGATTTTCAGTAAGATAGATTCTGAAAAACTTGAACTGACTTATTTCATTGAGAAAGTAGGTGGAGATTATCACTAATCAGAAATATTCATAAAGAGCTTTAAACTCATATTCTGAATCCTATTTTCATCAAACTAAAAGAAATACAAGTATATTACTTCAATACTGAGGTCCCAAATAAATCAAATGTAAACACCATCTGGATAGATTAGCATTACCAAGTATCACTATCGTGCGAAGCTTCTTTCATAAGTAGTGATAATTTACCATCCCACCCCCAGAATGAAACGCATTTTAACTCCAGATTTAGAGAGAAAAATGAAAGCGATTTAACCATTTGTGCCCATCCAATTTTTTTTTAAAAAAGGATTTGCAGTCTCAAATAATATAATCCAATTGACTATCCTCACTTAAAATCAAGTTGAATAACTCACTACCTATTATTCTGTAATCTTAAAATAGCTAATGACTTTCAAAACACAGTATCATCACCTTACAAATGTCTTTTGGTCATTTAATCAATATTAAAAATGATTCAAACTTTCAACCCAAATACACTATAAGAATGAACTCCTGTGCTGAATAGTAACAATTTTAATGTTATTATATTCATAATTAATGCATTCAACTGTATATTTTCTTACTTGGTGCAAGTTAACTGTTTTATTTTTTCTATTGCTGAAAAATTTTAATGGATTCAGTCTGCCTTTAAAATTGAAAGACTGAAGTGCATTAGGGATTCAAGAATATGTAAAATGCCAGGATCTTTTTATTTTTAATGCCATTAGAGATGAGTGGCTAAAAGAAAAATCCCTCAAATACTGTATGTTCTTTTTGGACAAGGAGTTAGGCTAGACTTTTAATACCTCTGTTAAAAATTATACATACACCCCCAAAAAGAGCTGCCAAACACAATCTCAGTTCAATTAAAAAGAGTAGCCACGAGAATATACCAAAGTTTCCATACAGTAATATTTTACTATGATATGAATACTGAAAAAAATTTTAAAAAGGTATTATCACTACAGTCTATTCCACCAATTTTCTACCTTTCTTTTGGATAATGCACTGCAAATTATATTCTTGTATTGCAGATGATAAATTTTTATTTAAAAGAAAGAATTACAGAAAATCCTCTATGATTCAATAAAGTCCCCAAACTTATAACCATAAGCAGTGCAGAACCCAAAACACTAATTCTTTCAATTTCAGAAATATGGTGCCCATGCAAGATCAGAGACTGATATCAAACTATCGACTACTCTAAAAAAAGAAGGTAAAAAGATAAAATTTACATTATCTACTACAAAACGCACATAGGCTCTTCATTGGTGACTGAAACGGCTAAAAAGCAAGTCAATCTAAATGTCCATAAGTCTCTGATGGCCTATTTCTGTCAATATAAATAAGGAAAAAGGAATAAAGCATCAATTTACTGCTCCAATGTGTAATCTTTAAATCTAAGATTCTTCGAAGAATGACTGTAACTAGTACTAAATGCATTTTTAATCATAAGTACCATATTAATTTCAGTCTCACCACTGAAATAATTTGAACATTCATCCCCCAAAAATATGGAGAATATTTATTTAGCATGTAATATTTTTTTCTGCAGGGGGCACTAAAATATTAAGAAACTATTAGGTAAATAATAAGACGAGGAAGTTTTTCTGTTTTTGCCCATGCATAAGTGAATTGGAAACATACATGCTGTGTTTACTGTGTGTTTTGAACATAAAAATATTTATAGAATACAGTAACTGGAGAAAAAAGTACAGTCAAAAGGTAACAGTGTATTGTTTGAAGATTCTCTAAATTTGGTTACCCTTGAAAGCATTCTGAGCTGCACTAGTTGCTGCAGTTGAAGCTGCATTTGCAGCTGCGGTCTGGACGGTTTTGTTGGACATCACACCTGTTGCAAACTCTTGTTGGGCCTTCTCAAAACTAGCACCTGTTGTGCGATATAGTCCATGTACCTACAGAGGCACAATAAGGTGGGAGAAGATAAGTGGTCAGCAACACATTTTCAGCAGCTCTTCAAGCAGCCTCAACATTACTCAGAGATAAAATGACTAAAATTCTAAGCATGAGTCCCAAGATCAAGAACATTAGGCATCACACTGGCACATACTGTGTTTAAATATTTTCTTAACACAGGTTTATCCTTTTCATCCCCAATGCAGAAGAGATAATTATGTCTATGCCAAATGAAAAAATAATTTAAAGAATTTAACCAAATGTAAAAAGCTATGTTTTCTGCTGTACCTAATTAGTTAATTAAGATATTACTGCATTATAAGAAAATGGTTTAACAAGAGACATTCTAATGTTAATACATTTACTACCCTAGACAAGTTAAATACCTTATCTATTTTTGTGTTAGCTACGTATATACCACTGATCATATTATAATCAAATGATCTTATGATTTAATGTATGAAGCACTATTCCTTCCACTACCCACTCTGTATACCATTTAACCTTTGGGATGTGGTCACTTTTAAAGGATCTACAGAGAAACACTTCCATAAACTGTCCATACTGATTCATAATTCAAATCTTGGGATTTATTTTCATGAGTAAGGTTCAAAAATACTCTATTAGTATATGTATTAAGGTTCAAAAATACTCTATTAGTATATGTATTAAGATGAACTATGAAGTGCATCTATATATATATGACATTGGCCACTCAATACAAATTTGAGGAAGAAAATAATAAAGCAAATTAGAACAAATATTTACTATATGCTTACAAACTTGTGGGGGAGGAAAGAAGAAAATGCACTATGATTAGGTCTAAATTAGAAGCCTGACTGGCATGCAATCAGAGCAGGTTTGCAGAATGGGGCAGTGCACCCCAGTCAGTCCTTTTCCCAAACCTGGTAGAAACTGGTAACTATGGAGTAAACGAGGAATAAGGAAAAGTAGAATGCAGAATGAATCAAAGACATTCAAGCCAAGTTTGGATACTGGGAAGTCATTTCAAAGATAGAGAGGATAGGCTGGTTTAGCAGGGAAAAGAGATGCTAGGTTAAGTTCTAAATATTCATACATTCCACAAATGTTTACTAAATACCTACTCTAGGTCTGCTACAGCAGGCAGGTGAAGATTTGGTTTGGAACTCGGGAAAGGAATGGGCCAGAGACATAGACTTGGAAACCACTGACACCTAAATGGTAGCTGCAACTCTGATATAAATGAAACTTTCCAAGAAGAATGCACAAATTAGAAAGAGAAGAGAATCAAATACCAAAGCTGATTTAAAACACCAATATTTAAGAGGTATCCACAAGAGGAAATGATTAGGAAAGGAATGGGAAAAACCAGGGACCTTCTCAGATGTCAAGGGAAGAAAGCATGTTAAGGAATGAAGAGCTGTCAAGGTAAAAGATAAAAATACCCAGACAGTTCTGAGTTCTTCTGATACAGTGGTGTGAGCAAATGCCATATTACCATGGATCCAAGTATAAAAGAATTAGGGAGAAAAAGAGAGGACTGATAAGCACATAAACTGGCAAACCCTAAAAGTTTTTTTCTTCTAGTAACCATAGCTCTAGCATAAGCATAAAAGGAATTATTTTTATTCCCTTTTCAAAACCAAATTTTCTATGGAACATTAAAAATACAGATAAAATCACTACTCTTATGTTCAAGAAAATTATCACAATGAGTACATACGAGTAGATTCTAGAAAATGAAGTGCATTCTAGAAATCTATTAAGCCTCCTTTACTTACTAAGACCATCAGAGCAATCTAATTACAGGCCCACTTGTCTCTCTCTTCCCCTTTCCCATGTTTATGGGCATGTAATAAATAAACATCTGTTATAATTTGCTTTGTTATTTCCTTTTCTAATTTGTTTTGAGTACCTGACGTATTATATTTATGGGCTTCATAGTTTAATTACTTAAAATGAAATTCATATCCCAGCAGGGCAGAGACAAAATAAGGTAGGAATAGCACACACTTCTCAACAGTTTACATCTACATAGACTCAGAGAGCCACCTAGAGGGAAAAGACTACAAAAGATTCAGTGTCCAGTGCTCAAATACTGTATTAAACCCACCACATCCATGTGAAACGGGTGATTATTTCAGTGTTCTAGCAAAATGACAGGCTAATTATATGAATCAACAACACAAAAAAGCTTATCATTTCCCTATGTTTCACAGTGGTATCTATTGATGATTCATATTCCTTATGAAACCAGGAACAAAGTTTAAAGATAAATTACTGTAATTTAAAGAAACGAACAACTTAAATACTTGTTATCTCTTCTACTTATGAGAACTGCATTAACCTAAATATTTAGATCTAGGTGTATCACAGAAAGATCACGAGGTTTGTTATCTACTGATTCCACTACGCTCCAGCTGGCTGGTCACCACTCAAGTTTACTTCCCATAAAACAGGAATATTTGTTGGCCTGTCTCTGGGAGTCCTCCTAAGAATCAAATGATAATACATAAATGTGTTGCATTAAAAAAGATTAAAATTAATGTTTAAATCTCTGCAGAATTATCATAGCCAAGATGCAACCCCAGAAATTGTTCTGCTTCCTTAACGTATCTTCATAATGATCTTAGTGTACACTGGGGTGACACATGACACACAATTGTATACTATAGGAAGCAAATAACTATGGTACTTTACTTAATCAAAATAATCCACACATACATTTCCATTAAAGCTTACAGATACCATGTCAAGAATTCATGCTTTTATTAATAGAAGATCCTGGTCTTACCAAAATTATTTTAACTTTTTTAAAAGTTGAGGAAATACAAACAAGTGAGTTTTTGACATTTTTATTCTTGTTTTGAAATTTCAATAAACTCGTGAATCCCTGAGCCTAAATTTTTCAATTAACCGTTTCCTAGAAACCCTCTATGTACTCTCCTGCCCATAGATCTGGGTCAGTATAACTCTTTTGTAACCTCTTAAAGTACCACTCTAGTTTCACACTATTGAAATCCCGCTCATCCTTTACGGTTTATCTCAAATACCGCTGTCCTCTTTCTGCCAGAACTAGCTGTGGCTCTTTCTGTTGAGTGCACCTCCAAATCTTTGTATATCTTTTAGGGATGCATATTGTCCTGCTTCTGTAAGGTTTACCTACTGGTCTTATACCCCAAAAGCTTTTAGTTCCTTGAGAAGATGAGCTAATGTCCACTCATTGTTACATTTCCTAAAAGACATAGTAACCTGTGGTAGAAGCCACTGAATAATTGTTTCTTTTTCTGCTAGGAACTAAACAAATGGCCCCAAATTATCCTCATTTTTTTTTAAAGTTACCAAATAAGTACAATACTGCTTTAGCAAACTATATCTGTTACAAAATAAAATGTTTAGGTTGCAATTATCTCAGAGGTTAATTTTTTTAAAAGTGAAGTTACTACTTCACACCTACTAGGATAGCTATGATCAGAAAAATGATAAATAACAAGTGTTGACAAAAATGTGGAGAAACTGGAATCCTTTTACATTGCTGGAGGAAACGTAAAACAGTGTGGCCACTGTGGACAACAGTTTGGTGGTTCTTCAAAAAGCTAAACATACAATTACCATATGACCACCAAGCAATTCCACTCCTATGTACATACCCAAAAGAAGTGAAAGCAGAGGCTCCAACAAATACTTGTATACCAGTATTCATCATAATGGCATTATTCACATTAGCCAAAAGTAGGAAACAACCTGAGTGTCTATTCAATAGACTAATAACACAATGTAGTCTATACATGTGATGTAATATTATTCAGCCATAAAAAGGAAACTCTGATTCATACCATAACATGGATGAACCTTGAAAACTTTATGCTAAGTGAAATAAGTCAGACACAAAAGAAAAATACTGTATGATTCCAGAATTAGTAGACTCACTGAGACAGAAAGTAGATTAGAGATCACCAGGGGCTGGGGAAGGGGAATGGAAAGTAACTACTATTGACTGCAGAGTTTCTACTTGGGGTGATGAAGTTGTGGAAATAGACAGTGTTGACAGTTACACAACACTGTGAATACAATTAATGCCATGGAATCGTACACCTAAAATGACTAAAATGCAAATTTTATGTTATATATATATATTTGCCATAATTTTAAAAGATTAATAATGAAATATATCAAACACCATTGACTTGTATACTTTAAATGAATTGACTGCATATATGAATTATCTCGGCGAAGCTTTAAAAATGTACACAGATGATTTAGATGAAAAAATCATATGTCCAGCATTATAAAAACAAGCAGACCTGCCAAATTTGAAGATGCCTAGGTAAATATACAATAGTTTAGTTATATTAACCTAGATTTGGAATGTATTAAGTAGCCTAGTACTTACAGAAAAGGAAAACAAAATAAAAATTTGGAACAATAAAAAAAAATGAACATACTAAGAATAGCAACTAAGGACAGGATGTAAACGACCTGCTCAGAGGGATATAGCATACCTATGTGTGACTACAGAAAGCCAGTAGAGTAAAATAGTCAGCATTCTGTCCCAGATCCAAAATAAAGCTGGGGGCGGGGGAGGTGTGAACAACAATGCTTTCAAAGAAAGTGAGAGTCACTTAATCTAAGAAGGTGATCCCTTTATATAATAATAGAATACTGTCACAAAGCGTTTACTGTAATATACTGTTTTCATAAATTAGACTTATCATTACTTTGGATTGAACAGTCAAATTCTACACCCACACAGAAGAGTATTTGCAGAATAGCTAACTTAGTATACAAAAAGAATTTTTTTTAACACTTAAGGAAACCTGTTTTTTTAAAGAGGTGAAAAATCTTTTTCTAAAATTCTTCCAAAATGCCGACTATTAATAATTATTTTATGAACCCATAGATAAAAGTCTAAGAACAATTTTTTAAATTAAATGGAATAATCATTCAAAACTAGGTCCCGAAAGGAATACAAATTATTTATTTATCTCTTCGGTACTAAGTTATTCTAGCTCTTATACCAGCTAAAAAAAGGGGGAAATCTTGGATTCCCCTCAGAAATAGCTTCCTGTGATTCATTCATTTATTACTATTTGAACCATTTATACTACTTCCCCTTTAGCCTCAAACTATTATTCAATTCAAATAGTTTACTATAGAAATATCTTTTTATAAAAAGACCATTTAGAAATAATCTGAGAGGAAATTTAAGAAATCTGTGAAAAGAAAAATTGAACTATTAAGAGTTTTAAGAAACATATATTATTGCATTTTAATTATTTTAAATTTGGATTTTAAGATGAGGCCAGAGTAGTGGTGGGAACAAAGTTAAATTACCATAGAGCTCCTACTGGGAGCTCTACACACCAAGGATTACCTGTTCCAATTATGCAAGACTTCAGAATGCCGATGAAATCCTCAAAATTGTATATACTGTAATTAAAATAAACATATGCCACGGAGCACGTTTAGCTGGGGACGGAGACACAGAATAGCCTAAAAAGTCACAATTCTACAGTCAAAATAATGTGCACAGATAATTTTTAGAGGGCATAACTGTTTATGAAGAGCCTGACCCCTAGCGGTTATAAACTATGGCTACATACTCCCAAAGGATTAAAAAAAAAAAAAAAAAAAATCCAGTTTTGAGCAAGTGTGGGGGAAAAAAGAAAGATCAGATGTTTTGATTGAATCTCAATTTCTATTAAAGAGAAATCAATGCCATTACAATAGGAAAGCTGGCTCAAATTGCATTTTAGCTTAAATTATCCCCATTTATTGTACTTCATAAAATCGTACAGAAAATCTCATCTAAATTCCTATTTCATAGATAAAGAATATGAGATTCTGAGAAGTTTAAGAACTTGTACAGCACTGACAGACAATGAACACATATAGAAAGAGGTAACTGGTAAGTCTTTAACTATAAAGTCAAAAAAGTCAACCAAAATTGAGTATGCTGCACAATTTTCATATCAGTGCTTTTATTTGGGAAGCAGTCATGTTTCTTTTGAATGCCTGGCACACAACAAGCACAACTCTAAATTTTTCCTTTCATAGATGGGATCCTGAAGGACTGTGCACCTGGCGGGGGCGAAGGCCTGCAAGTCAAAGACTTCAGAGTGCTGCACACAATAGCCAGTCACATAGCAGCTGCGGAACAAACACTCCCTCCACATCCTGACTCTATTAATCATCTGTGCCACATATTCCCCACCACCACCACTGCTGGTTAAAACTCCTTCCTTATTCTTCCCTCAGCAGATTCTCAAATGTTGGGAGTGTTTGACCATAGGCCCTCTTCTCACTCCATATCCACTTTCTGGACTTCATTTTCATCAAGAACTCAATACTTTCCACATCTTAAAAACCAGCCTAAAGCTCTTTTCTTTGTTCCCAACTTACATATCCAAAAGCCTACCAAGTGTTTATACTTTAATGTCCCACCAGTATTTTAAACTCTCCACATTCAAAGTTGAAAACATCTTGATGCCCAAATCTGTTCTTCTTTCTGTACCTTCTTCCTGAATGACCCATCATCTAAAAACCTGGATGTCATCCTTGAGATTTCCTCATCCTCTACTCCCAGGACCAAGTCGAATCAATTGCTACCTGCTCATTTTCCCTTACTACAGTTACTTTATACTGTCACTTTCTTAGTCTAGACTACCACTGTTACTAACCAGCTTCCTAGCTTGTCTCTCAGTCTTAATTTCTCCAAGTACCACACCCCTGCCCCACATATCTCAGATGTTTTTATGGAAGTCTTTCTAAAGTTCAAATTGGATCAATTCAGCTACTCTCCTCTTTGAACCTCTTCTATGGCTCACTAGAAGATCCCAACTTCTTAACAAGGTTTCCTACAGGATATACTACACTAAGGTGTTCGGTCTCATCTTTACCTGCCCACCACCACCACCAGCCCACTTTTCTCCCTGTGAGACTCAAGCACCAAGTTTATTTCCCATCCATTCTGAGTTACTTTCAACTCCCCGAATATGCCGTCTTATTCCTAGCAACTAGGTATGAACGTGGCATCCCTGCTGCCTGGTGCTACTTATCTTCTCCCTTCACACTTATTCCTTTACTTAGACAACTCCTGTTCATCATACCTCACCCCAAGGCAATGCAAAATGAACTCACTTCTAAAAAAATCTCCAAAACTTGGTTAGCTGTCCCTCCTGTATGCTCCCTATACTTGCCCCTATAATAGCTACTAAATCAATGAACTGTGGTGCCCATTCATTTGTTTCTCCTTCCACAACAAAATGTTAGCTACTTGAGCTTACAGTACAGTACCTGGCATGTAATACATGCTCTTCAATGGTTGTTTAACAAACAAATGGAATCTGCAATATACCACAAAACTCTCTACTATACTCTAAACTTATTACGATTCTAGTTTTATAAAGCACCCCCAGTGATCCATCTGGAATAATAAAGGAATTTCTGAAGAGATATAATGGTCGGGTTTATTTGGCTAGGCTACAGTCTCCAGTTACTAATCAAATGCTAATCTAGGTCTTGGTGTGAAGGTATTTTGTATATGTGATTAGCATCTATAACTAGTTCACTTTAAGAAGTATCCTGACTGATCTGGGTAGGCCTGATCCAATTAGTTAAAAGGCCTTAATAACAGAACTGAGGTTTCTCTGAGAAAGAAGAAATCCCACCTGTGGACTGCAGTCCAGCTTCTGCTTGAGAGTTTCCAAAGCTTCCTGACTGCCTGCCCCATGGGTTTCAGACTACCTAGCCAGCCCCGACACCCACATAAGCCAATTCTTTTCAATAAATCTCTTCATTCCATTCTGCTTCCCTGATGGAACATTAATACAGGCACTTACTAAACAGAAGTATACACCAAACCATACTCTGAATATAAACTTATCAAGAAACTACAAAGACCAGGAAATTAATTTTAACTGAGGCCCTGTGCTATGCAATTTACATTCATTGTTTCAGTTAATCCTCACACCAATCCTATGTAAGTATTTATTCTCATTCCTCCACTCATTCAACACATATTTGAGTGCCTATCACATGCCAATCGCTGCCAGTCACTGTTTTAGAAGTGAGGAATACAACCCGAAATCACACAGACTAGGTCCCTGCTCTCACAGGCCTTGGAGTACAGGTGAAGACACTGAACCTTAGTGGTTACAGAGCCTGTCTCAGCTCAGACAGCTGTATGCAAAGGTGCCCGAACTTCAACCTGAGTTATAAGGTTCCACAACTCTTGCTCTACTCATTGAATTCCAATACTAAAAGACATATTTGACCTGGAGAGCTTAAGCTGGGTACCCAGAATATGTGCACTATACGGTATAGAAAGTGGCTTATGCCCAGGTCCCACAGTGAATAATACAGACAGCAAGTTTCCCAAGAAAATTAAGGATGGCATAATCCCTAAGACATGGGGTAAGAGGCTGGAAGATTTGAGCAAGGTCCTGAAAGAACACTAGCAGGTCTTCAACTGGCAGAGAAGATAAAGCAACCCAGAAGAGGCACAGCATGAACAAAAACTGGAACAAAGGAATGTACATGATGCAAAGAAAATGAGTAGTACAGTTTGACTAGAGCAGAAAGTGTGGATCCAGGATGTGAAAGAAACTAGCCCCCTATTTCCCGCTGTCACCACAATGTCATCCCCCACCCTATGTCCACTTCAAAAATCTTTAGTGCTAGGTCTGTATGGGTTTTTTCAGATCAACATAGTAACAACACATAAAATGGAGTGAAGAAAGTGGGTTCAGGGTGTGACTGACCTGTAAAAAAATTCTAGATTAGCTGAGGTTAGGAATGAAAAGGAAGAGAAGGATAGAACGATAGCTAAAAAAAAAAAAAAAAAAAAACCCTAGGAAATTGACTAAAAAAGTAATGAAAGTCTCATAGAAGTAGTGAAAGTGCTGACACGAATGTTAAAAGGACTCATTTGAGGAAGTACTTAGTGCCACATCATTTACAGTAAGTACTTAATAAATGTTCCTTTAAAAAAAAGCTTAACATTTGTATACTGTACAATTCATGGTTTTTAGTATATTAACAGTGTTGTGAATATATCACCCATACAACTGATTTTCAGAACATTTTCATCATTCCAAAAAAGAAATTCTGAACCAATTGACAGCCCCTCTCCATCCTACCCCAGCCACAGACAGTCACTAATCTACTTTCTGTCTCTATAGGTTTACCTGTTTTGGACATTTCATGTAAATGGAATCATACAATATGTAGTCTTAATAAATGCTTTTGAATATGATTCAGAACTTCTGGAAGGAGGGCTAATTGAGAAGAAAATGATGAGTTTATGATGCATTACTGTAAGCTGATGATACCAATCAACTGGAGATGTAAACAGTCACCTGAAGATGCAACCAAATGTTTACGCAAAGCATTATATCTTCCGACTCCCAGATTCTAGGTCACGCAGGTAGAGAAAAAACTGAAACAATGAGGATTTTTTCCCCAAGGAAAAAGACTGAAACAATGAGGATTTTTTCCCCAAGGAAAAAGACTGCACAGCACAAAAAGCAAAGAGCTGACTGCAGTTAAGATGACCTTTACTTATAAGCTGGACAAAGAAATGAAAGCGAAAGAATAGCTTCAGAGGCAGGAGAATCAACACAATTACGAAGACTGAGGAACAGGAGGAGCCACCTGCAGTGTAGAAGGCTATAGAGTTTGAAGAGTAGGAAGACTGAAAAGACCATAGGATTTAGTAACTTTAGAAAGCTGATTTCAATTGTATGTGTGTGTAGTTTAGAAAAGTAAAAGCTTTTATAATGGAAAACGAGCAGCAAAATTTGGACAGAAAAACACAGTCTAGCCTACAAAGTTGAGAATAAAAGGCAAATGTACAAGTAAAATATTTAAAGAGCACGAAGTGTCCTTAAATATAAGTTACAGTTATTTCTACATATTCCTTGTGCATATTCTCAAGTTACAAGACAGAAAAAAATAAAGAAAAGAATGTTGTAAGGACTTATTTTCTTTAAAGTGAGACCCACCAAAAAGTCTTTATCGTTTTAAAACACAGGTGTTATTCCCAGGGCTTCTATGTCATGTTTAAGCACATGCAGAATATCAAAAATATATATCCGAGCCACAATTAAACTTTATATAAACAAATAAAAGCACTGCTTTCTCTTCCACTCTATGTAATGATTTTCTTTGCAGGCTGAGAAAACAGCCATGGGAATTCTCTAGAAAAAAGTATAGATAATTGGGTAGTCGCTAAAAACAAAATTCATGTCATAACCCAGCCTGAACCTGCCACCAGCTCACTTTATATTGTTAGATAAATAATTTAGTGTCTTTAAATTTTAAATACAAATAAAATGCACATACCACACAACAGTTTTACTTCTATTTATTAATCGGGTTAATATGCTTAATATTCAAAAAAGAAACTGGACTGTATAAAAATAATCTAAATTTTTAAAATGAGGCTGATTCTTCAATTCATGAAAAAAGCCTTCAGTTAACAGGATTTTAAAATATTTCCTTTTTATGGGAATTTAAAAATGTGATGCAATTTTTAAAAATGTATCTATTATAACTTTTAATTGTAAAAAGTAATCTTTGGAGAGCAAACTTGCACAAGAATATCAAAATGACTTGAGGTTACACTGAAGTAAGAGCAAAATGGGAAAATGAGAACTGAACACTATAATAATTTACAGACAAAATGTCACTTACCTTTTTAAACATAACTAGTGAGATGACTGCTGATGCTGTGAAAAGTGCTGCTATGATTATCATCATGATTCCAACAGGAATACTTTTGTTGAGGCCAGTAAGGGATGAAATCCAACCACTAGAAAGTAATAAAAGGAAAGTATAATTAGGTAAATAAATCAACGCACACTTTTAAAAAATAATATAACGACTAACACATATTCAGCTCTTAGGAGTTCAAGTTCTTTATGTATGTTAACTCATTTAATTCTCACTGTCCCATAAGATAATGCTGTTTTTAATCCCTATTGTACAGATGAGGAACTAAGTCACGGTAATATTCAGTACTTGCCCCAGGTCACAGAGATAATAAATGGCATAGTCTGAATTCAAACCCAGACACCAAACTCCGGCCTTAAGTGGGTACCACCAGATTTTGTATTTTTTAAGCCTATGAGTTCATTATTACTTTCTCTTAAAGTTAATTTTAACGTCTGCTTAATTGTGGAAGAAAACCATAGACCCAACAGTTAGAATCCAGAACCTATAAAAAACTTTCAAAGCTCAACAGTTAAAAAAACTTTTCAATTAGAAAATGGGCAAAAGACATGAAGAGACATTTCACCAAGAGGATACAAGGATGGCAAATAAGCACATGAAAAAATGTTCAACATCAAATACAAATTAAAACCTCAATTAGATATCACCACACTCCTATCAGGATGGCTAAAATAAAAACAGTGACGACACCAAATGACAGTGAGAATGTAGAGGCTGAATCACTAATATATTGTTAGTGGGGTTGTAAAATGGTACAGCCGTTTTAAAAAACAGGCTGTTGGTTTCTTTAAAAAAAAAAAACAATAAATGTGCAACTTCCATAAGAACCAGCAATTATAATCTTGGGTATTTATCATGGAGAAATGAAAACTTATTTTCACATGAAAGTCTATTCACAAATGTTCAGCTTTATTCATAATAGCCCTAAACCAGAAACTCCAGAGTCCTTTAACTGGTAACTGGTTAAACAAATTGTGGTACATCCATACTATGAAATACTACTCAGGAATAAAAAGGAATAAACTATTAATATGCATGCCAACCTGGATGAATCTCTGGAGAACTACACACTGAGTGAAAAAAGCCAAACGTTACACACTATATGATTCCATTTTTACAGCATTCTTGAAACCACAAAATAACAAATGATGACAGATTAGTGACTGTTGGAGCTGAGGCGTGAATGGGGGCAGGATGGAAGTGAATGTAGCTATAAAAGGGCAACATGAGGGATCCTTTGGTAATGGAAATGTTCCTCATCTTCATTGTATCTATGTCAAGATCTTGGTTTTGATATTGTAGCATAGTTTTGCAAAATGTTACCATTGGGAAACACTGGGCAAAGGGTACCTGGGATGTCTCTGCATTATTTCTTATAACGGTATGTAAATCTACAATTACCTGAAACAGTTTAACTTCTTTATGGCTATTTTTTTATTTATTAGATTTTACTTAATTAGATATTTTTATTATTGAAATTTTGGGGTGACACTGGTTAATAAAATTGAGTAGGCTTCGTGTACAATTCAATAATACATCATGTGTATATTGCATTTTGTGTTCACCATCCAAAATAAAATTTCCTTCCACCACCAAATATTTGACCCCCTTTTCTCCTATCAACCTCCCCACTGCCCCCTCCTTTCCTCTGGTAACCACTTTTTAAAAAATCTGCTCATTTACATGAGGTCTATCTTAAAACAGGTTGTTCTGTATACACCCTTCGCTAGCAGATTCCTGTCCTATTTCATCATTGCATACGCCCTTAAGTTCAATTTTAACACTTTTTTCTACATTTGTACTAAAAAGCAAAAGAAATTACTTCAATTTCATATGAAAAAAAACTTGTGCTATAACATAAGCAGTATAATTTTTTAACTAAACATTTAAAACACTTCCTTTCCCTCAAATGCCAAAGACTAAACACTATTTAAAAAGATGACAAAAGCTACTTTTTTTGATAACTGATTTGAAACGTCTATATAAATGCTCTGCATGTCTATATGTCCATTAGATCTGCAAAGCTACCGACAGTTGCCTGATTGCCAATTCAGTAGGAGCATACTAAATATTAAGTCCTTAATACACTCCAATTATATGCTCATTTTAGTTTATGTACACAGTGAGGCAAAGTTGCCTGTATGTGCTTTTAGCTTACAAGAATTCAACTGTATGCCACTCAGTTATAAGAGGAAGAGAGGAATAGTTTTAGAGATACGTACTCTTCCACCTGCCATTTCATTCAAGGAATGTTTGCTCTAGAATGTATAAAACGAGATATAAATCTGCAATTACCTCCTAGCCTGGATCTAAGTAGTCTCAGTTTCTGAAGATCCCCAACTGAGTAACCATTCTGCCATCTGAGAATGATTCTGTTATTTAAAGATACATGTATATATGTGTATTCAGTGATTTCACTTTTCAAAGACTTTTGTCCATGTACCTGTGTGTGTGTGTGTGTGGAAACATGTTTGTATACCTAAAATAGTGCTTTACACACAATAGGCGCCCTTTTCCTTAAAATCTTTAAATTTTTGTCTCTCCCTTCCATGATTGTTGGCCATCCTACTATCTGACCACTCCTCAGTCTCCTCTTTTACTCTTCCTCTTAGTGCCCATTACAGACACACTTTACTTAAACTAGATATAATGTGCTGTTAAAAATAGGAACAATTTTCAAATAGAATGGTTTGTCCAAAAGTTATTTATACCTTAAAAATGTTTAAATAGTAAAAAATGCAATTTTTACTTTTGTTTACTTTTGCTAATCTGACTTTTTTGTTAACTAGTTTTAGGAAGCCAAAAATTATATAAAGATACTAGATGAACAGATTAACTAGAGTAAATGACTTACCAGTTGCCCCAGTTGTGAAATCCTGCAGCCTGTAGTACATGTACAGCAAACTGACAAATATAGACGAAGAAGAATACAAAAAATCTGAATGAACTGTCACTCCTTTTAAAAAATAAAATGGGGAGGGGAAGAAGAGGAAAATGTCATTTTTCTCAAATATCTTTACATTCACATGAAGACTGACACTCAAGCAATAAAAAATAAAAATATTTTTTAAAATACCAGTGCCAACTACCCGAGGCTTGAAATTACAACACTAACATAATAATGTATGTGAACCCTTTATCCAAATGCTACAGAATAGTTATTATTCCAACCTCACTCTATCCTTTCGATTTCCAACTGCACCACAAAATATCTTGGCAAAAAAACTATTTTCCTTTTATTTTATTAAATAGCTTCACTGAGTTATAATTTACAATTAACTGAAAATATTTAAAATATACAATTCGATAGTCTGACATATACCCATGAATCTTTTCCAATGAAAAGAAAAAATATATTCCGAGTTTTCTTGTCCATGTGAGTAATCCCTCCTTCCCCTCCCTAACCATTGCTTTCTGTCACTAATTTTAATATTTGAGTTTTATATAAATAGAATCATACAGTATATATATTTTTTCTTGTCTGCTTTCTTCCACTCAACACAATTATTGTGAGATGCACTCATATTGTTGCAAGTATCGAAAAGTTCATTCCTTTTCATTGCTGGGTAGTATTCTATTATATATACACCAGTCTTATTCATTTACCTATGACAGACATTTAAGATGTTTCTAGTTTTATTATTATAAAGCTGCTATAAGCATTCATGTATAAGTCTTCATATGAACACATATTTCCTTTTCTCTTGGATAGCTACCTAACTAGAAGTGGAATGGCTACAATACATGGTAAGTATATGTTAAACTTCTTAAGAAACTGCCAAACTGTTTTTCAAAGTGGCTATTTCCTTTTTTATTCCCACTGGCAGTGTATGAGTGTTCCAGTTCCTCTACATCTAATAGTATTGTCAATTCTTTAAATCTGAGCAATTCTAACAGGTATATAGTGGTATCTCATTTGATTTTAATTCGCATTTTCCAGTAATGAATGTTGGTGAACACTTCTCTGTGTGCTTTTTGTCATCCATGTATCATCTTTGGTGAACTGTTAAAATCTTTTTCTGAGGATTTAATTGGGTTATTTCCCCTACTGATGAATATTGAAAGTTTGAATATGCAAGTCCTTTATCAGATACATGCTTGGCAGGATTATCTCCCAGTCTGTGGCCTGTCATTTCAATATCTTAATAGTATCTTTTAAAGAGAAGTTTTGCCTTTTTATAAACTGCAATTTATTAGTTTGTTCTTTTATGGGTTTTGATTTTACCGTTGTATCTACGAAATCTTTGCTAAAGCCAAGGACACAAAGATTTTCTGTTCTTCCTCTAGAAGTTTTATACTTTTTGGTTTTATATTGAAGTCTATGTTCCTTTTTGAGTTAATTTTTTAAATATAATTTGAGAAATGAGTTAAAGCTTTGGGGTTTTTTTGCATACAGATATCCAATTGTTCCAACATCAGTTCTTAAAGAGTCTGTCCTTTCTACATTGCACTACCTTTGTATCTTTTTAAAAAATCAGTAATCTATGTATGAGTAGGTTTATTTCAAAATACTCTATTATGTCCCATTGTTCTATTTGTCTACCTTTTTGTCAATATCACAGTATGATTACTGGGATTTTCTAATAAGTCTTCGAATTTTCTAATTTGTTTTGAATATTCTAGGTTTTTACATTCTATATACCTCTTAGAATCACCTTAGTATTTCTATAAAACCACCTGCTGGGATTTTTATTTGAATTGCATTACATCTGTAGATGCATTTGAGATACAGAGGCACAACATAATAATACTGAGTCTTCCATCCACTAACAAGGTGGATGGAAGACTCTCTCCATTTATATTTTCTACATAGTTGATCATGTGATTTGTAAGTAAAGTTTATCTTCTTCCTTTCTATTCTAGAAGACTTTTATTTCTTTTTCTTGCCTGTTTATACTGGCCAGGACTTCCACTACAATATTGAAGAGAAGAGATAAGAATGAAGATCCTTATCTTTTCTTGATCACAGGCAGAAAGCTTTGTCCTTCATCATTAAGTATGAAGTCAGCTGTTGCAGTTTTTCATAGATGCTTATTATCAAGTTGACAAAGGCCCCTTTCATGCCAAGTTTACTGAGTGTTTTTATCATGAAAAGTGATTAAGTGTAGGATTCTGTCAAATGCTTTTTCTATACCAATTAAGATGACCATACGGTTTTTCTATTTTAGTTTGTAATATGGTAAATTATACTAATTTTCTAATGCTAAACCAACCTTGAATTCCTGGGATAAGCTCTACCCACTTGATTATGACATAGTATCACTTTAACATATTGTTGGATTTGATCTGTTTGGCAAGATTTTACTCCATTTTCTGTTCATCATAGTGACTATTCCAACCTCCAAAACACATTTTTCAAGGCTCTTAACATTTTAACTTAATCTTAGCATAAAACTGTTTCCTTCACCAGAGATAAAAACTGAAGCCATATAAATAGACCTCTTCAACTACCTACTCCCTACAATGACTAAGTTTATATATATCACCAGCCTTTCTTACTGCTTAACTGTGAAGAGGCAGCATCTCTTTTTTCAAAATTAACATTTGCATAAGAAATTTTTAGCCCACATTCTAGGTCCTCTGGAGCATCATACTTCAGTCGTTACTAATCCTCTCCCCTAACTTGTCTTCGCCTCTTTCACTAGGTTCTTGCCTTCAGTGTATAAACACATACAAATCTTTCTCATCTTTGAAGAGCCCTCCTTTAACCCTGTCTCCACTGCTAAAACTTCTACTTCCTCTATCTCCTTCTTTCCCATCAATAATACAAATCTTGAAGTTATACTACTGATTTCCTCTACTTCCCTCTTCTCATTCACTCCTCATCCACTGTAACTTGACTTTTCACATATTCCCCTCCAGAGGTACATCAAAGTCATAGGTAATCAATGCATTTCCAAGCCAAATTTCTCAAGCCTCTCTTTACTTCTTCTTGTGGCATTTGGCACTGAATATCTTTCTTAAACACTCTTTGGCTTTGGTTTCTGCAATACTGCTCACTTGTCACTTCTCTGCTATAAGCTGAGAAGCAGTTTATAAACTGCTTCAGTCTCTTAATTCGAGATCCACCTCCTTTATGTCATATTGTAAAACTTTTTTTACTGGAACACTCCCTAGATGATTCTTGTATCTTTTAATGTTTGAAAACCACTGACTATAGGAAGAAATCCAAATACTGTAACACAACATATAAACCTCTTCATGATATATATGCACAACCCCTGCTGCAGCCGCTCTAAATTGGAGGAACGTGTCTTGCTATCTCTACCTCAATGTCTTTATTAATACTCTGCCTAGAATGCTTAACATAGTCCAGTCCTCTCCTCCATCTCGCAAACATATACTCAGCTTATAAGATGAGTCACTAAGTCCACCTCGCACTCAAACAGAGAACAATTAAGTTCTACCTCCTAGAAAGAGTAGAATCCACATTTACTATTTGGAAGTCTCTTGTAAGGAAGATTTGTCTCTTCGGCTCCATTTATTGTTTTTCAGCAGTATAGGTTCATGGATAATTATTTTACTCTTTGGGTTAAAATTAAACACTATAATTATTTATTTTGTTGCTCAAATTTGTTCAGCTTTAGCCTTTTAGAATCTGTTTACTTAAGCACTTGATCTACATTCATCTCATAGTTTCCCTGTCCCAGGTCTAGGATCGGCCATTTCTCCAAAACTCAAAAAAGCAGATTTTAATGGTTCATAAATTATGTTTCTAAATCAGTCAGATTTAAATCAAATGGCATCACCTTATATATTAATTCTATCAGCAACATATTACTTAATGACCATCAAACTTAGAAAAATTATCATAAAAAATAATCAATGACAACAAAGTCTACAATCTAAAATGCTATTTTTATTAATAGAAACCCCATGTCTGCTTCCTCTCTCCAGGCTCACTAGGTAAACAAATATCATTTGTAATACTCAATTTTCTTACTGTTTTGAAGTAGATATTTCTAAATTACATTTCTATTTCCCTGTCCCTTTGGTAGAGAAGGAAGACTATACTTAACATTCTTTTTACTTGCTAAAGTTTTTACTTTATTATGTGTGTACAGAGAAAATAAAAATATCAACATCATTAAAACTTTGTGTTACACTCTGAATAAGGACCTCATACATAATGTCTAAAGGCTTCACAACTGCTACTACCTATGAAGGACCTTTCTACTTAGTTCCAAACTCACAGATACAGTCTAGAAGCTGAAACTGCCTAAAAACAACTTCCAGCTGAGAAATCTATTAGAAGGTACAGAATATGTTTTTGAAAATTAAGCAGTCCTACTTAAAAGAAAATATTTCTAAAATATTGCTTTCAAATACAAAGGGAAGAACTGCCTTCCTCTCCTATATGCATTGTTAGTATGTATAATTGTACAGTTAGATACTAAATTGATCAAATGGAAACCTCGAAGTCTTTGAAACCCACTTTGTCTACCTTTACTCTACAAGCAGGGTAAATATCTTTCTCAATAGACCTTTTCTGTTTCCAGACAAGGAGACGGTAAAATTCATTTCACTGTACACTTATCATGCTAATATAAATAATTGTTTTAAAACACTTCAAATCTGAGATATAAACTCTATATACCAGCATTTACTTAACTATCTGGACTATCTAATCTGTACAAATGCAAAATCAGTCTAATTCAAATTTTAAAAAGGTGGTCTCATTTTTAACTATAGAAGTAGTCAGTGAAAAGAATTATTTATATCAGAACGATTTTAAAAGTAAAATCTAACTCTCTTGTGAAAACAATTTTACACTATGGGGTTGCATTCTCCACCAAAAGCCTAAAATTTATTAAGAATTTATATGCGAAAAACTGAGCTAGTCACAGTGCTAAAAAGCATATTAAGTATAAATAGGTTCCCATGTACCAAACAGTGGAAAACCCTGTAATGTGTAAATTAACAAACAAGTAATACAATCATCACATAAATATCAAGTTCATTTAAGATGCTTGAGGGGGGATCAAAGAAAGGCTGAGGAGCTCTGAAAGGACCAGAACACTCCCAGGTGCCAGGCTGTAGCTGAGCCAGAATCAAAAAGGCCAGAAGAAAAGAACATCATCAGGAGGTATAAAAGGATTTCTACTGGCATCCAGAAACAAAGATGGTGAGTCTTACATACAGGAACAGATTAGGAAGCAGACTGTTTATATAACCCAGCTTGTACGCAGCCATTTTAAGTCAAAGAAGAGTAGCAATATCGTTAGAAAAACTCTCAACTGACTTAAACTACATCTTTTTAAATTGTAACCTACACCTCAGTTTAAAATTAAGTATTTATGAAATTAAATATTTATTTATAATAAATTTACCTGTTTCCCATAAATGAATGAATGAATGAATGAATGAATGAATGAAGCAAGCAAGTTTCCTATTACTTGACATCCTGGCTCTTCCAGATCAAAGCCTAACTGGAAAACAAGATCTTAAATAAGCCAGTTATTTTTGGTTTTATGTCTTCAAATAATATACTGCTAAGTTACAGTACATCTTTAATTTTAAAAAAAATCCATCAAACTAGCATAATAAATCTCAGAAAATAAACTTGTATCTTATAAAGTTTATGTCACATATCATATCACTATCGGAGATATTAATACAACTATAGTTTAGGGAAGCAGAGAAGACAAGGTATTTCGTTATTTCAAAAGAGCTAACAGAAACTTTACTTTTAACAAGACATAAGGGGCCATGCTTCACTAAAATACTAATAAACATTTTACCTTTGGTAATTAATTCAGTGTAGCAGTTCAGAGCATGTAGCTTTAGAGACAGACTTGGGTTTGAATCCAGATTCTCCCACATAAAGTTGTATAACTTCAAGCAAAACCTAAGCCTAAATCTGAGATTTTCTATTTGCAAAATGGAAACAAGTGTGGAATTTGCTTTTATATGGATGAAATAATACATGTAAAGTGCTCAGCAGGAGATCTGCAGGCACACAGTAAGCAAACAATAAGTGTTACCTGTTGGTACCTCTATTAACACTAACACAATTCTGCATTAAAACTATTTTGCTCGCAGAATTAATACTCTGCCTACAGAGATGATATCTGGCTTCTGATAAGATCTTGAAGATTTCTGGGACATGGTTGGTAACTTCATTACTACTGCTAGAACCAAGTGATACATAAAATTTTTGACGATGTAAAGACATTAGAATAAAAAAAGAATCTACGAAGTATGGCTGTTTTCCTTGTCTTAATTACTTCGGGATGTAATATTACTTAAACCTATCCCATTTTCTTTCTAATAAATTTCGTGCTGAAATAAATTCTTTCTCCAAGAACACAGGCTCCATAGATATGCTTTAAAAGGCAGCACCATGAATCCACATATGTCCATAAAATTTTGCACCTGTGTATTTTTCTTTGGAAGAGGACTCAAAAATTTTAGATTTAAATGGAGGAGTCTATAATGTAAAAACAATTAAGAACCACTCACTAGACTAGTGTAAATGAAAAAGCATAGGACTGGGATGGAAGAGACCCTAGACTTGTCTTCTGCCCATTCCCATCTATGTTTTGCCAAAAGCAGAAGAGCATAATAAGTTTGCATGCAATGAAATTTTAAAATTGGACAATTCAAAAAATATACCATAACCTAGATTCAGGCTCTGGGTCCTCTACGCTTAACTGACTCTATGTTTTATAATAATAGCTAACATTTGTTAAACATATGTGCCAGGGACCATGGCAAACACATGCATTACAATACCCTCATGAGGTAGGCACTAATATTAACTCCATTTTACTGATGCATAAACAGATTCAGAGAAGTTAAGTGATCCAAATACAGAGTTGGTAACAAAAATGTTGGGACTTATCTGTGTATCTGTAAAGCTAATGTTTTTAACCATGTGATAAAACTATCTCTAGGATATTATTTCAATTCTATCTTGTCCAAGAATTACCACTATCTAAATTAAATTGATCCCGAATGCTCAATATAATGTTTCTTATATAAGGGGAGATTTTAAATCTTCATCTGTAATAATTTAGATTCTTTAAAATACTTCCTTTTAAAGAGTCAGGGAAGATAAACAGATAAAATAGTATTTTGCAGCTAATAATAACTTGATTGGGTAAAATGCTCAAGTGACTATATAACCTCACAATTAAATTGCCATTCAATTTAGAAAGCATAAACAGCTAAAGTCTGCCAGTCACCAACCACTTTCAATTACCTTTAAACAAAACTAATTTAAAAAATAAAAGTAAACATTGGTTAGATCCTAGGTTACAAACTGTTTTCAGCATGTTACAAAGGCTATACTTTTATCAAACAGAAAACTTATGAACATGTTGTTTTCTACAAATATGCCTCTAAGACATTTTTCTCAACTGAGAGTACTGAACAATACAACTTGAGTTTTGACATACCTAGAACATAGTTCATCAGAAAGGTATTCTCATGCTTTGCCTTTTGTCACAAAGAATCTTTATATTAAACTTTTACTTTACAGTCCTATCATTCTTACAAATTGCCTAACTACTTAATCATCTACATTGAAATATCCCCTTTTCCTCTAAACTCCTCCATTAAGTGTTCACATATAGTTAAATTCTAAATCAACCATCTTAACTTCATATTGTAGGTCAAGTTAATAAGTATGTCCTACTTCTTTCTTATAGTAAAATGCCATAGGAAAAGACAGTATTATCTCATGGAATATTACCCAAAACAACTTTTATTTAATAAACTAAAAACTTTGACTTTATCACCAGTACCAATTCATCTTGAATTTCTTACTAAAAGGTTATGATCCTCTAAATTATATTAGTTTAAATCACTTTGCTTCCACCTTAGATTGTGACTTGCAGAAAAAAATACACAGAAGTCTTTCCTTGCATCATCATCTTACCACATGCAATATATGGTTTCTTCTTGTTTACTGTTCAAAAGCTAAACTCAGAGCGTGTTTTTATTTGGTTAATAGCTAAAGAGCATGCTAATGATAAGAGAAATAATCATAAGACCATTTATAATTATTTCCATCAACATTGTATATACATACACATACTGAAAATATATTTTTATCCTACATATTTTATTATCTCTACATTACGTATATTTACTTGTATTTCCATAAATATATGTGTATCATTCTGCTCTGTTCTACACCCAAACTACTCATAGCTACACCATATATAAATGTTTCTTACATACCTACTTTTGCCATTCTAGAGACGATGCTACTCAGATTATTTGTATTTCCTTTTAATGCCAAGTGTGTGCAAAATAATAAGCCAAGAGAATACGCACAGAATCTAGAACTCACTCATCAAAAAATATTTTTAAAACGTCTGTCTCATGTACCCTATATTTTTTCTGTATTTACTGCAAACCTCAAATATTAAGTGCTAAAAATTTTTAAACTCCAAAGCTAACGTTTCCTCTACATCTCAGCTAGTCTTTAAGACAGTACTGATTTATTTTGAAATGCAAATTATGCCAAATAGCACAACAGGATATCTTCAGAAAAAAAGGTCTGCCTTAAAAATAATAGGTTATTAAAGGTAACAATGAAATGTAAGAAAAAACATTTATAAATGGTGAAAAGAAAAACTGAGGAGTCTTACAACTTCTTTACATAAAAAAAAAAAAAAAAAAAAAAGAATAAAGACCAAAGGAATAAGTCTCATGTCTAAGGAACTTTCCTATCGCTCTCAAATTAAAACAAAAAGGTAGTTGGGGAAAGGCTTTTGTTTAGGATACAGAAAACTGGAAAAAGCACACTACTTTCAACCCTAAGAACAAAACAATAGCAAAATCATAACTGTACCGTCAACCTATTAAATGGCAACCAACCAACCCAAAAACTCAAGGACAGACAATAGACCAGCACTTGTTTACCTGGAACAGACACTGAATGACATACAAGCAGGAAAGAAGAATTCAGCAAAAGCTCATTAGTGAAGGCTGAAAGCTGGTTAGAGTGTGAGTACAGAACTCTTTGGAGCCAAAAGCACAAGGGGAATTCACCCTCACCCATAGGCTCTGCTCCAAAGACCTCACCATGTGCTCAGAAGAAAGCTTGGAGGCAGGCCTCACTCTAGGTACATGTCTGAAGGAGGGGAGCAGCGAGCGGTACCTGTAAACTTTCCAAACTTCCCTCAAAACAAAAGCCTGCACTAAATGGGAAGGGAGGATAGGCAAACATCATCTTCCTCAGGGACTGGTGAAGAGCCAGTGCAGCTGGGGAAAGGGTGCAGAAAAAAACCTTCTAACAGTAGAGGAGGGTCAAGAATATGTCTTGGCCCAGAATACTACAGAAACTTTACAGAGAGGGAGGGGCAGGATCATCAAGAAAGCTGGACCATCCCACCCCAGAGTCACAGCTAGACCCCTACGCTCCCACCAAAACTGGAGAGACAGGTGAATACATAATCAGAACAAAAAATCATGAGCAGAAACTTCCCTAGAAACCAGTGCCACGGTAGAAAAATCTGAACTATAAGTGATGAATTTCTAGAGGTTCAGAGTGGACAACTCTGAGTTAAAAACTCCAAGGAAGCTCCACACATTTGTGAGTTTTACCACCAACAGCTCAACCTGGTTCTTAGAGTGAATATTGGAGGGAAATCCCCTCATGCTTCCAGCAGGAAGAAAGGGGAAAAGAACTACTTGGAAATGAAGAACACTCTATTCTTAACAAGGTCTGCCATCAGGAGAAACTAATTAGCAATAGCTTAATATGCTGGGGTTATATGTAAACAAATAATATAAATGGAGTCACTTTAAAATGAAGTTAGAGCTGCCGTCCCAGAGAAACCTCCTTGTACATATATGCATCGAACCTTTGAAATGTTAAAACAGGACAAAATGACCTATGGACTAGGACCAAAACAACACTGTGTCCCAAAGAACTGTTTGCAAAGATAACAAGAAAACATATTATGACTACCAGACTAAAAATTTTAAACATTGTTTAGAATTACTGTCATTGTGTTAGCCTACCTGCACCAATAGAAATGCCTTTCTTCTATTTATGTAATTGTTCCTCTTCCTGTTCTCATAAGTACCCCTTGCTTTTGTCTACTAATCAGAACACTATTTGGGTTTCCATCTGAATCAGTGCTTCCCAAATCTATTCTTTTTTCATCTCAAATAAATGCTAGTTGCCTCACTCTGGCCTTCTATTTTTAGGTTAACAGCTACATGGGGAAAAGGAAATACCAAACTCTCACTCTAGCTCTTCTGCCCTATCTAAGGAAGAGCAGGGACTGAGAAGCACTGAAGTTCACGGTCCAAAGTCACAGGTACAAGTAAAAACTACGTGGCATACTCAAATGCAAAAACAAAGCAAAACAGTTTGAAGAGAGAGCAAGCATAAGAACCAGAGTCAAATATAGCTGGAATGTTGGGACTATCAAATTAGAGATTTACAACTATGACTGATTTCTGTGCTAAGGGCTATAATAAATAACATGCAAAAACAGATTAGTAATATAAGCAGAGATACGGAAATTCCAAGAAAGAACCAAACCAGTGCCAGAGATCAAAAACACTGGAAATGAAGACTGTCTTTGATGGGCTTGTTAGTAGATTGGACATGGTGACGAAAGACTCGAGCTTGAGGATATCTCAACAGCAACTTTCAAAACTGAAAAGCAAAGAGAAAAAAACTGGAAAAAAATATCCAAGGACTGTGGTACAAATGCATAGCAAGAATAGCAGAAGAAGAAGGGGAGAAAGGAACAGAAGAAATGTTAGAAACGATAATGACAAGAATCTCCCCAAATTAATGTCAGATACCAGAAAACAGATCCAGGAAGGTTAGAAAATACCAAACAGGTCTATACCTAGGTAAATCATATTCAAACCACAGAAAATCAAAGCTAAAAGAAAAAATACAGAAAGAAAACAGAGCAGGGGTGGGAATGGGGGTGGGGGGAAACCCTAACTATAGAGGAGCAAAGATAAAAATGACATCTGACACTTCTTCAGAAATCATGCAAACACAGAGTATAGTAGAATATTTATTGCTGAGGGGAACTACACCAACCTAGAATTCTGAACCCAGCACAATTATTCCTCAATAGTGAAGGAGAAAAAAAGGCTTTCTCAAACAAAAATTGAGAAGAATTTGTTGCCAGTAGATCTGCCTTGCAAGAAATGTTAAGAGAAGTTCTATAGAGAAAAGGAAAATACAGGTCATAGACTTGGATCTACGTAAAGGAAGAGAATCAAAGAAGGAATAAATGAAAGTAAAATAAAAACTATTTTTTATTCTTAATCTAAGTCTGTTCAAAATAACAACACTGTATTTGATTATATATGCTTATGTATGTGTGTATATGTGTATGTGTGTACAAGCTCACATGTATGTGAAGTAAATGGCAGCAATGATGAAAATGAAAGGAGGGAGAAATTCGGCTTATTTTACATTATAAGGTACTCGTGCTACCCAAGATGTAGTACCATGTTATTTAAAAGTGGGTGTGGATTAGTTGTAAATGTGTACTGTAATCTCTAGGAATTAACAGATGCAGAAAAAGCACTTGACAAAATCCATGGCCCATTCATGATATAAACTCTCGGTACATAAGAATAGAAGGAAAACTTCCTCAAGTTGATAATGAATATTTACAAAATCCTATAACTAGCATTGTGAGAAACCAGAAGCTTTCCCTCTAAAATCAGGAATAAGGCAAGTACAATCCCTTACACCACAGCTCTTCAACATCGTACCATTAAGTCCAAGCTAGTGCAGTAAGACAAGAAAAAGAAATAAAAAGTATAAAGATGGGAAAGGCAGTAACAAAACTGTCTTTGTTCACAGATGACATGATTGTCCATGTAGAAAATCCAAAAGACTTGGCCAAAAAACAAAAACAAAACAAAAAAACAAAACCTCCTGGAACTAGCAAGCGAATATAACAAAGTTGCAGGGTACAAAGTTAATGAAAAAAAAATAATTAATTGCTTTGGTATATAGCAGCAATGAACAAGTGGAATTTGAACTAAAAGCACAATACCACCCCAAAAATGAAACACTTAGGCATATCTTAACAAAATATGTACAAGATCAACATGAAGCGATCTATAAAACTCTTCTACTTCAGGCATATTATGAGAAGGCAGGGTTCTTTGGAAAGGACAATACTACTGGGAAAAAAGACTGCAAGAAAAGAGGAAGATCAAGTATGTGATGAATTGACTTCATAAAAGAAGACATGGGCATGAGTCTACAGGAGCTGAGCAGGGCTGCTGGGGACAAGACACTGTGAACATCACTCATTCATAGGGCCACCAGGAGTTGGTTTAAATCAGCGGCACATAACAAAACTAATGAAATAACTCAAGGAAATAAATGGAGTGTATTTCATGTTTATGGACAGGAGTCAATATTGTCAGTTCTTCCCAGCTTGATCGATTTCTTTACTCAAAGGAGCTAAAAACTTATGTCCGTGCAAAAACCTGCGCACAGATGCTGATAGCAGCTTTATTCGTAATTGCCCAAAATACAGAAGCAACCAAGATGTTCTCAGTAGCTGAATGAATAAACTGTTATATCCAGACAATGGATTATGTAACACTAAAAAGAAATGAGTTATCGAGCCATGAAATGGCACAGAGGAAACAAATATACATTACTAAGTGAAAAAAGCTAATTTGAAAAGGCTATTTAATATATGATTCCAACTATATGAAATTCTGGAAAAGGCTAAACTATGGAGAATATAAAAAGATCAGTAGTTGCCAGAGGTTAGGGGGAGAGAGGGATAAACAGGCAGAGCACAGGCGATTTTTAAGGCAGTGAAACCACTCTATGAAATTATAATGGTAGCGGACACATATCATTATGTTTGTCCAAACCTCTAAAATGTAAAACAACAGTGAACCCTAATATAAAATATGGTCTTTGGGTGATAATAATGTGTCAATGCAGATTCATTAACTGGAACAAAAGTTACTGCTCTAGTGCGGATGCTTATAATGGAGGAAGCAATGTGTGTGTAGCGGCAAGGGGCATATAGGAAATCTTTGTACCTTCTCGATTTTTTTTGTGAACCTAAAACTACTATAAAAAGTAAAGTTTATTAACAAAAAGTAAAAATAAATAAAATACACCTGGATGTCCAGTTCAACCTAATGGGTTTAACATAGAAGTTTACCTCTACTACCTCCCGAAGTGCCACTAAAATGGCAATCTTTTTTTAACATATGAACTACAGGAACAAAAACAGAGAGATGATGGTAACAAAATTTTGTAAGCTAAAAAGGAGATGAGCAAGTAGTAAGTGATTCAACAAAGAAAATTGAAATCACAAAGAAAAGTATGCAAATTGTTTGAAACTGACTAAACTTTAGAAAAGGTAAAAAATTACAAAGAAACACAGCTACTTCTGCAAAGTAATATGCAGGCCGGGGTAAAAACAGACTGGTTGAAAGTCTGTATAAGTAATTTTACCCTAAATCCTTGGTCCCCATTCCTACAGAAAAAATGTCATTTTATAACCTAGGCAGAAGACTGGACACGTACTTTCTGGAGAACCTGAACCAAAGGAATTCCAAAACCAGGATGCTAGAACTAGATGAGCATAATCATACTGAAAATAGGAAATTAAGTGAACGTTCGTTGTCTAAATGATAAGATGCTCAGTCTCCTGTCTTCGCTCAACTCTGAGAACACCAGCAGCCAGATTAATCCCATGTGGAAGAGTAAAAGACATTACTGTGAAACATGTTTCTGTAGGAAACCATCCCAAGAGAAAAAAACCTACTGACACAAAAGAGCCCACCAATGGAATGGTCCTGCCACATCATCCTATCTTATGAAGGCTAGTCAGAAGTCCTGCTTACACTCAAAGAACCTCCAATTTGCTTCATAATATATATTTTAAGTTTTACTTTTTATATAGTTGTATGTGTAATAATTTAAAGAGTCAAGTAGTTCTACATGGTTGTTTTGAAAAAGTCATTTTTCCAACTCCAACTCTTCCACCACCATCATTCCCCAGATATAAATATTTTTAACTCTTAACTGATTACGTATTTGGGTACTTTTCTCCATAACCTTGAGTAGCATGCTAATATTGCTAATTCTTGATTCTTCATTTGAACATTAGTGACTTGCTACTCTAGAAATATTTAGCTTTCCTTTAAATTCTTCTCCACTTCCACTCCCATCTTGCACATGGATACTTTATTTCCCCCATCGTCCAAATGAGTTATAATTTTGGTTAGATTAGTAACTTATTATGTAAGTGACTATGTAAATGTTACTAACAGCTGAGACATATGAAGTATACTATAGTTAGGTATCCCATCCTGCACAGCCATTTTAGAATTCCTTGGAGTTAGCAATGTCTTTTATTGTTATTTACATGTGCTTATCAGTAACTGATCACTATCCACTCCTTAACCGGTATAAATCTGTTCTTAACATATTCAATCTAATTAAGAATATTAACAATTTTATCTTCCTGTGAAGCTGTTTCTCTTAAAATCCTCTGACTTGCTCACGTTTAAACTGATAGAGCTCTCACTTCAATATTACCCTGGGAATAAGCTGGACCTCTCTCTTGTGTTATCGAGTTCCTGTTTTCTGGATCCCATGTTTTCCTTTTTCTTGGTTTACTCTCTCAGTTCGGCAGAGCTCATCATCTATTCTAGTAGAGTCCTGAGAAATACAGGAAAGGCATATTTTTAAAAATTTTGTTGTCTATAATATCTCAACTATGACAATTTGATAGCTTGACTACAGAATTCTAAATTAGAAGGTATATTTCCTTCAAATTGAAGCACTACTTGATTGTCTTCTAGCTTTCAGTGCTGCTCTTCAAAAGACTATGTCATCCTGATTCTTGGAAAATAAGTTCTGGAAATTTCCTAGAAAGCAGAATAAAACAAAAGGACAAATATAAAGAGAAAAATATTAGATATCCTCAATTGTTCCAATATCTAATAAAGAGTTTTACTAAAAACACAAAGAGAACAGAAAGGAAGAAGTAATCACAGAAACAATAAAATAAATTTTCCTAGAATTTAAGGACCTAAGTCTCCAGATTAAAAATGTTCAGAGTAATGAGCTTGTAATAAGTGAAAACTTTATGTTCACCAGGACCCATTTTCATTAATTTTCAAATACCAAGGCTAGAACGTCATAAAATGTTCCCAGAAAAGGAAAAAAATGATCCCCATTAAAGATTAAGAATCAGAATGGCATCGGATTTCTCAACATTAATACTTGAAGCTAAAAGCCAAGAGAAGGATGCTTTCAAAATATTGAGGGCCATAATTTCCGACCTATAAGTTAAATGTGTGGTAAGAAATAAGCATTTCCAGATGTGCTAAGACTCTAGAAAAAGAGAAACCTCTTTTATATTGGTTTCTCAGCAATCTACTAGAAAATGTGCTATACCAAAAAGGATAGAGTAAATAAAACAAAACAAAAAAAGGAAGAAGAAATGAAATTCTGGTATAGGAATTTAACACAGAAAAGGAAGAAAAGAAAATGTCTAAATAACATAGAAACCAACCTGTTCAATGAGGGATGACAGAGGACTCTAATAGAGATGGCTCAATTGGGGGGGGGGGCAGATTGCCTGATATATTTAATGATAGTTTTTCAATTATGACAGAGAATATGGAAAGAATCAGAAGGAGGGTGTGTGTTTATGTGTGTATGTAAAAGGAAGAGACCAAAACACAGCAATTATTTACTGCAGTAACTGTAGTTGTATAAAAAACAAAATGTAAACAGTATGCTAAAAAGTCCAGATATAAATACTATTTACAGAGTAGTAACCTAAAATTGTTACATGTAATGAAAAGACTGTGGGGACAAAGGGCGTATGTGTTGAGGTAAAGGGAAGACCACACAAGCTATAGAAAGTTTCAAACTTCATCACGCCTAGCAAGAAATGAGTGGAAAACACCTATAACCTAAAATTCAAGAAACTGAAATTTACTTCCAGCATGAGTGAAGTCAACAAACGCTCTACACACACACACACACACACACACACACACACACACACACACACAGCAGGACAAAATTCAAAATAAGCCATTTCAATGCTCTGATCAAATGCACTAACAAACTGAAACATTTATTCATGGAAACTACTGAACTCTGGATAAGAACGACATGAGTCTGTTAGCATTCTCACCTGGAACTGCTCCCTTCCCCATAACTCTTTTGGCAAGACATTTTAACCAGCGTAACACACCATGAAAATTAGCACCTTCATTGCAGCTCTCAGAGGAGACTCACGTGACTAAATGGGATTCATCCCACAAATGCAAGGCTGTGTGAATGAAAAGGGAGCTATACAATAAACCTGACAAGCTCAGTGGCTGAAAGTAACCACATAGGATGGTCTGATCATAATTTCTAATTAGGCAGGTCATGGTGGGTAGGCACATTCCAGGCCTATAGCTTCCTTCACAAAGGTCAATCTGTCCATTTTTCTCATGCATCTATGATAACATACCTTTGAAATGTCAGAGTAATTTTCCTATTTCTTGAAGGCAAAACTGCTGGCACCAGAGCACGAGACCACCAGAGCATGAGATCACAGAATTGTCATCCTGTTCCCCGAAGACCCTAAGGTGCTATCAGTGTTAATTATTAACTATCTTGTACCCACCAATGTATAAGAAGTATGTGTTTCTACATTTTGCCTTTTATCCATTCCTAGAGATTTCCCCACAATGCAGTCTCTCACCTTGCTTAATCTACTACCAATGGATTTCAAGACCTTTTAACCTCTTCTCCTTTGATTCTAATGTATAAAATAAGCTGTATTTGAGATCTTGCTCCCTTTCAAATGTCGTCAGTTTGGCTCAAATAAACTTATAAAAATTCTTTACAGGGTTGGACATTTCTTACATTGACAGTTGATTCAATATCTGAAAATCAATCAATATAACTTACTATATTAATAAAGGGGCAAAACCACATAATTATCTCAATAAACACAGAAAAAGCATCGGAAAAAGTCCAACATGATTCACAATAAAAACTCACAACAAACTGAAAATATAAGAGAGCTTCTTCAAATCAAGGGATTGGGAGTTGGGGAAAATGGGGAGGAGCTGGTAAAAGGGTTCAAACTTTCAGTTATAAAATTTCTAAGAATCTAATGTAGAGCATAGTGGCTATAGTTGATAAACCGTATAACTGAAACTTGCTAAGAGAGTAGATCTTGCATTCTTAATAACAACAAAGGTAAATATGTGAGTTGATGCATGTGTTAATTAACCTGATTGTGGGAATCTTCTCACAATGTATACATTTATCAAGTCATCAGGTTGTATACTTTAAATATATTACAATATTATTTGTCAGTTATTCCTCAATAAAGCTGAAAAAAAATGAAGGTGAAATGAAAATGTTTTCAGTAAAATAAAATCTGAGGGAATTCACTGCCAAGCAAACTTATACTAAAATAAAAATAGTAAAATATGTTAAAAAACAGAATACTTTATTAATCTAAAGAAAGCAAAGAGAAAAGGTATATAACAGATATATTTTATACAGTAAGTATAAAATATTTGGCCACCTATAAAGCCAAATATTTTGCATATATTATCTGTAATCCTCTTACCAACTCTGCAAATATTATCCCTAGTTTACACTTAATAAACTGAGGCATTGAGAGGTTTTACCGCATTTTCTTAGGAGCACACAACTCTTAAGTGAGGAAGCCAGAATTCTAACCCTTTCTCAGTGTTTTTAATAGTTATACTTATTCAACAACTCATTTCCTTACTAATAAGTACCTAACATTTTAGAGTATTTACATAGTGATCTGTGGAAGCATAAAATTAAGAACAAAGTTACCTTTTTTAAAAACATGTAAATAACAAAGTGACAACTCCAAGTTTAATTCTGCTATCTAATAAACTCTTAAAAGCATATACACTTGAAACTTCTCTACATAATTCTCCTTCAGATTCAGGCAATGGGACTGACTACCTTATGGAGGACAGTATCCTTTAAATATATCAGTAAAGAGCGCTCTTGGTTGAAAACTAAAGACGTCATATTTATATATAACAGTATCTTATAAAGTTTGAAAACCCTCTCTTCCATAAACATTCTGATGTTCTGATGGTCCCAGTAAAAGCTGGTTTTTTCCTCTGATTTTGGAGAAAAAATATTAAAAGCTTAAATCTTCAAAAAGGTAAATCAAAGAAGAGACTAACTTGAAAATAACTGATCTTATATTTACAGACATATTACTAAGTATGATATCAACATTAAATTCCTTTGGAATTCAAACATTTTTGAAGTGTTTGAATATCATCCAATTGTTACATAAGAATTCTACTAGCCAAAGTTTCAGAAATGTCTACTTTTAAATAATTTATATTACACATTTCTAGAATGCAAATCCCAAGTTTTCATTTCATCTCCAGCCTAGTATACTATGAACTGTTCAATGAGTTCAATTAATTTAGCATTAGGGTACTTCATATTTTTTTAACTGCTTTGCAATCGTAATTTTTCTCATAGTAATCTCTAAAAGAATCAAGTGAATTCGATAATGAACTTGCAAATGAAATAAAACAGAAACTCAGATGATAACAGAAAACCAACTTCTCATGCATATAGTAACTAATTTAAAAATAATTATGCTTAAATAGTCTACCTTTACCACATTTAAAAATCATTTTATATAATTATCAGTATGACTTATATACAATTATTGAATATAATCACTTAAATGTAAATTTAAAATTTTCAATGAGGTTTAAGACTATTATCAAATTCTTTAACTCAATCTAAAAGTATTTTATAATTCAGTTAAAACAATTATATTTTTCTTCTCAGGTTAGAGTTAAATATAAAAAATGGCTTACTCGGCCATCATTTTATTTACTAAGCAAATTACAAATTCTTGATAACCTTTAAAAAGGAATTTTTTAAGATATTAAATGTATCGACTTTTAGACTGTGAGTCAAAAAAAAACCAGATAAACTACATATGTCAAGTAAAAATGCAACTCCAACTAAGGGAATGGATCATTCTAGAATAAAGACTTCCTGATATGCCCTTTAGTTATTTTTAGCACAAAGCTAACAGCTACTCTAGAAACTTGGAATTATTACTCATCTACAAGGAAAAAATGGTCTGAGAAAATAAAAAATAAAAAGCTCATCGCAGTCTCAAACCTAATGTCCCCTCTAGCTTACATGTTTGCAATGACTGGTTTATTCTAAAAGCAGTCCCTGCCATGTTGTTCTTATTGCTAACTATTCTCTTCCTCATTTATAGGGAAACCTGGAAATAAAATTTGCAGTATCTGTTCACATAATTTTATGTCAGGAGAGGCAAATACATTGTTAGCCAGAGAAGAACAAAACTTGAAAAACTTAAAAAGCACTTTAGCTTCACTCAAGGGTCTGATTAATAGAAATTAAATGTTTTCAATAACAATTTCTTTTCAAAAATATGTGAACCTAGCCTAAAAAGTTTGAATTACCCATTTTCTACTGACTTACAAAGCTATGTTGAGATGCTGGTGTTTCCTTTCGTCATCAGTCTTAAAACGGAGTATAAAACACTTGCATATCTTGACTCTGCCCTTTCTCAAAGGCAGTAATCTATCAAAATTGATCTCAAATAAAGCACTTGAATAAGTCTATTTAAAACTCTATATTTATATTTAATATAATCATACCCAAAGTATCTGGTTTGAGAGTTTCATATTTAAGAGCGAAATGTGTCAATAAATGGCTAACAAACTTTACTAGATACTTTCAAAGAGAGTTAACAGACTCAAACACATAGCAATCTGGATGAAGAAAATCCCAAAGTTACACACTGAGAAGGTACATCAATGATTTCAAATATTTTAATTTCAATTTTCCCCATAATTTTTCCCCTCAATTCTGCTCTAAACAGTGAAACCCAGATAATTAACGTCTTTGTGATGTACTCTAAAAGGCTGAGATGCAGCTAAGAACTTAGCTCACAGATTAATAATGCCAAAAGTAAAAATGCTCCACAAATCATTTTTATTTTAATCGCACAGAAAGGGAATAAAAGGAGTGACTTCAAGTAATAAAAGGAAAAAAGCTGGCTTTTAATAATTTGTTTTAGCTACATTAGTCATATAAGTTTTAAAATCCAGAGCCTCTTGTCACAGGTCACTTTTAAACTCTCAAAGATATCCCCATATCCACCACCATTATTCCAGATATACTGGTAATGCAATGAAAGTAGGCAGGGAGAGGCCAGATGCCAAAAGATTAAAAATTTAAAAACCTTGTGAGCCAGGCTTAGATAACAAGAGAAAGAACAGCTGTAAGTCTCTCCCTGGATCATGCAAGGGGTGAATAGGTCCTTTTAATTTCTCTCCAACCCACATCTATAGGGCAACCTCATTCCATTCCTTGACAACCAACCTTCCATATTCCAGTGTATCCAAAGGTGCTTTCCTCCTCTCTCCTCCCATCAATTTTCTACCCTTCATTCTATTTCTAACCAATTTAGCTTTCTGTTGAATACCTTTTCTCTCCAAATTTGCTACTCTTCTCCCCTTTCCTTCCCCCCTCCCCCCTCCCCCCCATCTGTTTACATATCTGGGTTTCTAATCCCATTTGGGGGGGGTGGGGGAAGGGAGTGATACACATTCCAGCTAATGAAAGAAACTATATTGAAATGGGAAAAAAAGTTAATTGAATATGTCCCCTCTAATTTCCCTAATTACATCATCTGCATTATACATGCTTATTTCCTAGTAATGCCGCTCCTCATTTATGAGAGCTGAACAAGTTTTTTTATTCATAAATTAGTTTACTCAAATAAAAATGAGTTGATAAACGATTGATGATATGGATTCAAACAGGGCTATCTTCTAAATCAACATTTCCCAATGTTTATTTCTCAAAGCAATAGTCCAAAAAGGTACTCTACACACACACAAAAATAATGGTTTCATGGTCAAATCGCAAAGCATACTAGGCTCTTAAAGAGTCTAAGAAATCCTAAAATGAAGAAACTTGCTTAATTTTATTATCCAGCTATTCCCAAACTTAAGCATATAACCCCTTTTTCCTCAACACCTATTAATATCCCATAGAACATGCATTTAGAAAATGTTAATCTTAACCACTGATTAAAATATACCATACAAGGTATTATATTTAATCTTATCCTCTAAATAGTTTAAATATTGCTATCTTTTGAAAAACCAAAAATGAATACACAGAGAAAATAACTGCCAAATTGCTAGGTGAAAGTGATTCATTTTAAATATCACATGTAAATTTACCTTACCTAGGTTCATTTAAGAGATTTAGGTTATAATCATCACTTGTGACAAGATTTAGGTAATAATCATCACTTGTGACTTTTTTTTGAAAGGGGAAATGAATAAAATTTTCCTTAAAGTCAATTGTATCATATGGAATAAAATCTTTTACAAATATTAAGACTTAAGACTTCTCATTTTTAATTCATTTTCATGTTTAATTTTTTTCTCAAGTAGGAGAAATGAATGAGATTTTATGATTTATAAAACCTAATGAACACACGGGCATGTTATACATGGCCTTTTGCGAAGAAGGTATGTTACACAAGAAAAAGTTTTAAAAATGAAAATGCATCAATTTTCCCTTTAAGATGTACCACAAATTATTTACAGAGTTTAAAGAGCATATTTTAATGTACACACATTTTACCTGAAAGCTCCGTAAAGTGGTCTGTACCAACAGACAAATGAACAAGGAGTAAAAAGCAAGAACCACAGGATACTCAATCCAAAATCAACCCCTCGTGTAGGATCAACACAAAACCAAGCCAAGCATCCGAAGATATTTAGAAACAGTGTTACAGCGTGGACTGTGGAATCAAAAAACAAAATAGAAAAGAAACATTTACATTCAATTTATGAGTTCATTCAACAAAAATTATAAATGAAAAATTACTTCATAAGAGTAAATGTATTCTACCCATTTTTCAAAACATTCCTGTTTCTTACACAGTTAATTTGAAAACAGAGTAATAACAGGAAAAGGAGTCCTAATACATCCACTGGCAAAAATTCTTTTGGCCCTCTTCTAATGAGTAATTACACAGGTCAACCAGAGAAGCGCTACCTTAAGGTTTTCCCTGAGAAAGAAACATGTGATGTGTCTTCTGGATCCAAGGCCCAAGAAGAGAAGTAGTGTCTGCCGGGAAAAGAAGAACCAGGACTTGGGAGGAAAAAGATCCTACACTCAGAACCATACTTTGACAGAGTGGGGCTGAAGACTTCTCCCAGAGCAGACTACACAAAGAGAAAACCAGAGAAGTGCTCTGTACCGTTTCATTAGAACATTTTTAAGCAATAAAATTAATCAAAATAGACTAAAATATTAATACGGCAGAAATTTCCAGGGACTATATACTCAATCTATGAGGATTATTAATTCATCTTGAGTTGTCCATTTTTTTAAAGTCCTGGGATTTTGATAGAGGATTAAACTTATTTAAAAAGAAAAAAAAAGTACACTACTATGATACATTTCAGCTCCTGTGGCAGACCTCTCTTTAGTTAACACAAACAGATCCTGGCAAACTCTTCATATGTTGTTAATAATTACTTTCCCTAACAGACCAAAAATGAAAGTCTGAGTAACACCTAACTACATTATGATCCTAAAGAACCACATTTATCCATTATAATTACTTTTAAAAAGGGCTTTCAAAAGTTTATTCACATGCCAAATTTATTATAGGAAATAAATTCTTTAAAAATTAAAATAATTTTCAATGTAAATTATCAATACAATAAAAACATACCAACTACTACTTCAATTAAAAATAAATGTAGAAATATAAAAATGCTTAAAATATGTCAAGTGAAAAACATTAATAAAATTGTTTCTGTGCTGTGTCTAAAAACAAAAAAAAAACAAATGGAAAACTGAGTGAATCTAAATTTTAAAAAATCTCAATGTATATTAAAATGAACTTTAAAAATCTCTTTAAATTATTAATCAAATAAAATAATGAAACAGGTCAAAAACACACATTCTAGGATGCCTCATCTAATTTGCTCTCCTTAACAACTAGATAAATACACAATCTTTAGAATATGGGAAAAAGCTACAGAGGAAAACACCTAGGTTATTGTGATGTAATACTACTAAGCTAATCAGCCTCTGTATGTTTCAATTTGTCAGCAGAAACTCTTCCAGCTTTAAAATTCCATTCCATTCTATTACACAATAATGATTCTTACTACTTTATTCCCATTAGGATTTCTAACTCTCATGAAAACTAGCTTACTAATGAATTAACTCAAAATCTATTACCTCGAAATAAAAGTAGTTCTGGTACAGACTTGAAAACAGAATTCAAAAGACTGTAAGACAGAAAAGTATTACTCTGTAATATTAAATGGCATCTAACTATCTAAACAAAATTTAAATGTTCAGAACATTCTAACTCAAATTTCAGCCTTAAGAGAAATAATTTTAAAAGCTTAATCTACTAACTTGTTTAAGGAAAGAAAGAGAATATGTGTGTATATTAAAGTTCACAATAATTCTTCTAGGTATAAAAATATCAATTTAATTTCATGTAATCTATTAAAAGTTTTTTTTAATGTTTTCACAGTAACCAACAGTCATTTATTTGAACCCTAACTAAGAGTGAAATGTTTAGGCCTACTTACTAATTGGTCCACTGATACTGAGAACGAAAAACACAGAAAATCAAGGTAATATAAAATGCATGATTCTATATTGCTAACTTCAATCCAATTCCAATGTATTTGCTGGATTCCAACTACAGGCATGACACTAATGAAATATTTAAGCCATTTTGTTTACCTGATTTGAAAGTTGAATGACTCCTCTTCATATAAAATTTTCAATTTGCATTATGAAGCACTCAAATCTGGTGTTAGTACACCTAAATTTGCAACTCTCACTACAATATTCTTCTTCATAAGCTCTCCATTACTATACAGATACCTAACAAATAGTTTTATAATAAATTATCTTCTTCACTAAATGGTCTTTAAAGTAGCTAGCTTGCTTTCATTTTTTGTTTGTTTAAATTCAAAGAGGTTGAGATTTACTTCACAGTGCTATTTCTAATTGCTTCAGTTCCTTTATCGAGTAAATTATGTTTCAAGTCAGGTATCTTTGAAAGTTCATCTTCGTCATATTCGAGTTTAAAGTGTAAACTACTTCCTCATTTTGGTACTCTGTGATAGTGTAACATGGAAGTCTAGACTCTGGGCTCTGGAGTCAAGCTATCTAACTGCAACCTTACTTGCTATGTAATCTTGGACAAATTACTCAAATTCTCTCAGCTTTTATTTCTCTATAAAACTAGATAATATAGTACCTACTTCACATTGTGGTTACAATCTAATAATACAATGTATATGAAGTGATGAGCACTGTGCCTTGCACAAAGTAAATTCGTAATAAATGTTCTCTATCATAATTATCATTACAGTGTGAAAGCATTAGTCAACTTTCTGAAAATACTCTATTTAAATCATTTATATTCTATGAAATTTAGAGACATTACTGGTACTAGATCTTCCCATTAGTATTTCTAACTCTCATAAAAGCTAGCTTATTAATAAATTTACTCAAAATCTATTGCCTCAAAATAAAGTAGTTCTGTAAAAACAGAATTCAAAAGATGATGAGAGAGAAAATTATTACTCTGCCTAAAGATTTAAATGTTCAGAACATTTTAACTCAAATTTCAACATTAACTCAAATTTCAATAGCAAAGAAATAATTTTTGAAGAAGCATTTGTTCCAGGAAATGCTTCTTAAATCAAAACCGTAACTAACTAGAATCTCGAGCCCTCTTTGAATACACTTAACAGATTCTGCCAACTGAACGGAATTAAGAAAAACTATAGCCAACTATGTTATTTCCAAAAACCTCAGAAAGCTTTACATTTTTACGACAAAACACACCTATTTTAAAACAATCAGCATTGGTAAAGCTGTTAATCACTCAGTTAAAATTAATCATCTTCCCAATTCAATCTCTATTTACTAAATTCCTTATTGAATTTTCTTCCAAGCCCTATTTCCCCCATCAAAAATATGTTTTTCACTATGTCAAAGAAATTAAACCTAAAATGCTAAGCCAATTTCTGCTCATTAAAAATTATTACATATATATACATATATTAAATAAAATGAGTTGATTAGCAAGTACACACATGGAATCGAACCCTTTAATAAAAAAAAAAAACATACTACTGACATTGGGTATTCAGCAAAAGGTATGAAATCAACAATAAAATCTCAAGAAGAAACTAAAAGTTAAAATGTATTATCTATAAGGAATCACTTCTCACATTCCAGAGCGACTTCACATGTGTAAAGAATGCTCCTAAAATATTTTGAAGAAAATTATCTTATATATTTAGGGGAGGGAAAAAAGGCTCCCTAATCACAGTAAAAATGCACACAATTTCCTCATCAACAATGCACCCTACAAACTATTCATTAACTCAGAGGTTGTGCAGGTGAGAAATTGTGATGGCTACCTCTCCTACTGACATAGTGATATTAAAAAGGGCTGAGATTACTATTTGGAATAAAAATGAAATAGAGAATAAATGGGAATTCTGTGTAAATACAGAAAACTGTTAACAGCTTGACATTTTTAGTATTCCATGAGTTGTAATTATACTGAAAGCAATGTGAGCATCACAGCCTAAAATGTATGACCTAATGTCCCATTCAATAAAACATCTTATATTATTACTTTCAATAATAAAACTATTCATACCCACTTAAAAATGAAGTGTAAATTCAAAGCTGCAAAAATTTTAGTTTATATTATTACGAGTTTGTTATTTTTTAAAAAAACTCATAATGCTTTAATAAAAATTTTAATGACCTTGATTTGCATAAAATGGTATACATAATTTTTTCAGAGCAACTATTGCCTAGACAAGATTTTTCAAGGAAAAAGAATTGTTGTAAAATTCTACTTCTGTGACAGAGAAGTCCTTTCCTCTAAAGAATGCCAGTTCTCAATATACTGGTTTTCTTCAGCTAAGAACTTAGAATGTCATATATAATAAAATTTTAAAGTACCAAAATAGGATACGTTTCACTCTGAAAATTAAAAGATCCATAGGAAAAGACCAGTTAACAATACTATCCTTAACATGAGTTCCAATGCAAGGTGGATTTTAAAAATAAAATATAAATTTTGTTGAACAAATATATAATTTATTCTATACTCACACATCCACAAGTAGTACATAATCTTTACTGTCTTTTGGAATTCTACAGGAATGTCTACAGAAAAATCCTGATAGAAACAAGGTCCCACAGGAAAACTGCCAGGAAGAGGTGGCCAATTATTTTTTCTGCCTGCAAATTAAAAAGAAAAAAAAAAGGTTAATTATATTAAGACAAATATGTGGGTTTTTTTTTTTGGTTTCATAATAAATAAAAACATCTATTCTTTTAATAGGTGTCTTACAAATATAACACTATATCTCTACATTTCTTGAGAACTTTTAAAGCCAAGCTTTATGCCTTTCAAAATTTTTCCCAGAATCACTTTAGAAAACATTAGATGGTAAAATAATTTTCAAGTGGCATATTATGCAACTTTAGCAGAAGCCAATTGTAATTACATACAATTAAAACAAGGAAAAAAAAAAGAACACAAGAACATACCCTGTGACTCTGCCCTAAAAACAAATTTATTTCAAAGTCCCAAGAGTCTGGCTCTCACATGAAGACCATGCACTTTTTAAATCTCTATGATTTCTTCCTCAACAACTTAAATCTGATTCCTAACCCATTTGGCAAGGGAAGACCCAGCTTCTGAATCTTTCGAGGTTTCTACTGTTAACTCCATGAAGTAAATACAATTAACCAACACCAAAGTGTTGAGATTTGGCAATCTTAAAGTCTCAAAAAAAAAAATAATACCCAAAAGACACATGTAAGAAAACTATAAAAAACTATAAGAAAACAAGAACGAATCATGAAAAGAAACTAAGGAATTAAACCACCTTCAAAAACCTAGAGGAAAAACAAATTTAAACTATGAGAGAAAAAAAAAATATGTCTAAAGAAATAAGATTGAAAATAGGGCTTAGGAAGAGACAAGGGTTATGGGGTGGAGGTAGGGTTGGTGTAAATAAAAAACTAAAATTAATCAAACATTAAAAATTGAGGGTAAAAATAGCAGCTAAAGGCCATTTTCTCATTTTAGATATTACAATCTCACAACTTTTAAAAGTCAGATTTTACAAACATTTTATACACCAGGAAATTTTTCATAGTGGAAAAAAAGAAACATGACCTATTTCTGACTCTCCCCAACATATCTCTACTGTTTATCATTCTTTTCAAATTTTATGTAGTTCGTGCATTTTTCATACATCTCATACTTATTTGACAAGCAGCAGAGCACAACAGTAAAAAACAAGGCTCTGAAACAGAAATGGCTAGCCACTTATTGTCTAGAGGCCTTGGGCAACTTACTTAACCTCCTGAAGACTTTGTTTCTACATCTGAAAAGTGAAAATAACCATACCACCCTTCAAAGAATTGTACTGAGGATTCACTATATAACATACAGCAAATCTAATTCTTAATTTCCTACTCTTCATTACAACCTTCGTTCAAATATGTCTCATAGAAATAACCTGTATTAGTCAATACTAAGGAAATAGGACAGATAGAGGTATTTCGAAAAACTGATCTCAATTAAACCTTTGGTTTCTCCTTTTAGAGATGCTGTCTCTGATGTTGCACACAAGAAAATGGCCCAGGATAAATGTATCCTCAGGAGGCCCCCAGCTTACATATTCTAAGATCAGAAAGAAACAGATCATTTATTATTGTTGTCTTAGACCTGTCATCCATCAACATCCAGACATATTAATAATGACTTGTCTAGCTCTTATCCCTTTTTACCCAGAGACTCATAGCTTTCCTTAAAATACTCTCCTGACGTGGCCTCTGGTAGTCATAGCCTGAATAGATTTCATAGCAAATAACGAATTCACATTTCTTTCTTTGGCATCATTAATACCCTAGGCTTCCTAGAGTGACCATAGACATTTTTTAAAATATTTTTTGACAGATTCAATATACTTGTTAGAACAGAGGAAGATAACTTGAAACCGGGCTGAATAACCAGAAGAGTCAGTCAAATGCAGGGCACACTCCCATTTACTCATCAAGTCTCTTTAGACCCAAAGACTGCTGAAGTGCATAATCAAAGGCTCCTGGCCTTAGACTAAACCAAAATTATCATAGTCACATTCACTTTCTGTGTGATAAGGCTAACACTGTTTTAATGTATCAAAAGACTATGCAAATCGCAAAGATCAAGAGCTACACAGTATCAACTGGGAAATCTGCTGTCTCTAAACTCCTTGCTAGAATAGAAAAACAGGACAGGGTTTTATCCACAAATCGAATGACCTAAAGCTAGTGCAGGTATAACTTAAAGTATTTAAGTTATTTTCATTTCAAACTTCTTTGGATACTACCATGTTGACTGAGGTTTTGCATTTCTCGTTCTCGACGATCTAGTTCTGCTGCTTTTCTTTCTAGTTCTTCCTGGCGCTTGAGAAGTTCAGCTTGGGCCAAGGCATGTTCCTGAACAAAAAATAATAAGTGACTACGTTGTCATAAGTGTAAAGTATTGTAACATTGATACACTATATCCTGCTTCTCCCACTACTATGTTGGAAACCTATTTCAAATGTTCTTCCGAAATACAGGAATTCACTAAAAATTACAGTTTCAGAAAATATTATGGAGATAATTGCCTCCATTTTGGTTTTTTGGTTATGAAAACCCTCAGTGGGAATGTTGGGCACATTAGGACTCAAATTCTAAGAGTAGTCGGAGTCTTAAGGTAATTGAGAAAATAAAATTAAGGTGACCTCAGTGCCTAAATGAGTGAATAACAGAGACAAAGGGAAGAGTTGAGGAAAACAGGGGAAAAAAGAGGGGAGCTGAACTGGCTCTTATGAATTGGGTTAAATGGTACATAAGGTTCTCAATGCAAGAATATATAATATCTTGTATTTTATAAAATTATGAAGTGAAAGAAGGATGTGGTTAAGAAATTCTGGTTTATAACTGTCTATCTTTATGTGATATAGGCATCCCATTTATCTCCCTTTCTCATATTTTGTCCACCTTCTTTTCCTATCACTGTCCCTTGCTTACCCATTATAACTTCTTCCAGTGATATTATTCAATCATTGCTATTGTAATGGTATTATGCTTTAAAAAGTGAGACCAAAGGCAATAAAAATTTCTCTATACAAATTGTACACCAAGATAATATATGAATTCAGTAACTGCTAATAACAGAATAAAGTAAATGTTATAAGCTGCGAAAGAAGTATTAATACTATAGAGTTGACAAGGAAGCTAACCCAGACTCAAAAGTAAGTTAAAAATTAAATAAGAAATGTAACATTTAAAGAATTATTGTGATCCGAAATGATATTAGTATTGTAAATGATACTGACATAGTAACTTCCAATATTAATTTACACACCTAACATGAACTAACCTTTGCAATCTGTGTATAAGCTGGATGTTCCTCTGTTGGCTTCATTATTGCTGGTTGGGTACTGGGTACATTAGGCATTTTCACATTGCCTGGTGGAGGCTACAAAGATTAAGAAAAGGGCAAATTATACAACATAGAGATCCAACTTTAACTTCTTTCAAAAGGCATAAAACTAACACAAAGCAAAATGCCGAGAACTGCCTCTCTTCCTCCTCTACCTTCTCATAGTAGAATGTGTGGCAAAACCTTCTTAAGCTCTCTATCTCTGTTTTCTCAAGCTCATTAATTTCTCTATTCTTCAATCTGGGTGCTACCTCTAATGCTACACTTTGATAATAAAGTATTTCATAAGCAAGACTTAAAGGCAAAAATCTAAATAATAATTAGCAATACATAAAACAGTCAATTAGTGAATACATTTCATATGTAGGTTTCAATAAGAAGTAGATAAACATGTTATTGGGGGAAAATGCATTTTAAAAAATTTAACAGGCAACTTATAAAAGAAACACAAAAGGAAAATAAACACATAAAGTCAACCTCATTAATAAAAAAAAATGACATTTCACCTAATTATTTTCAAATGATTATTACCATAAAATCACCACCACATTTTGGAAAAGTTGTGGTAAAATGGGTATTCTCACACACTGATAGTGAGACCTAGTTCATATAATATAACCTAATTCATATAATAATCCTGGAATACAATTTGGCATTACATGTAAAAGTCACAGAAGTATTTATACCCTCTGACCTATAAATAATCTTTTAAAATATCCAAAGGAAATAATCCAAGAGATGCACAAATGTGTGTATGCTAAGAATGTTCACTAGTATTATTTATAAAAGCAAAAAGTTACAAATAACTCAATTGTCCAATAAGAAAATGTTTAAATTATGACACACCCATAGAACATAACATGCGGCTATTTAAAAGTTCTGAAAAATATTTAACAAAGTGGAGAATGCTCGTACCAATAAATGACAAAAGTAAGCTGTAAGACAAAACTGTATATATACAGTAATCCCAATTTTTTATTTAAAATATAATTAAAATATATCAAAATGTTAATACTGATTATTTCTTGATAGTGGGCTTAAAACGCTTTTTCTTGTATATTTTATCTCCACTATAATCTTTTGTTACCCAAAGAATTATAAATTCTGTTCCACCCATAATATTTCATATGAATAGGCAGAAACACTGAATGAAGCTAATCGGTCCTAACTATTCTCCAACTAAAAAAGCACAGTCCTAAAGTCTCAATCTCTTGGTTTAATATGTAGTGATGACAAAACAATGACCAAATAAAAGCCTGCCAAAGTTAGTTTGGCAGCATACTTCAGGAAAAGCATGGAAGAAATTACTCAAGTATTCGCCCAGCTGAAATCTTACTATAAATTCTTTACTGTTTTAAGTAACAAATGAAGTATTAACTACAATATATTAGTAGGTAAGGCTGAAGGCTGGGTTAGAACTAGTAATTTGATATATCTGAGGTCACAGTTGCCTGTGGTATAGCAATAATGGGATGTGTTGAAGTACAAATCTCTAAGAGCACTGATAGCTGTTATTCTGATAATTTCTTCAAATTTGTAGACATTCACTGGATCCCTGTTGGCTCTGTGGCCCAGTATTTTCTTCAACCACAACATACTTAATTTGCCACCTGAAGACAAGTACAGCTCTTGCCATGATTATTAAAGACCTATTCTGATGCTGGCCCCTAATTCTTTTCCAACTCTTCACTTCTGCACATATGAGTAAAAAGAAAATTAATACAACAATCCACTCAAGATTTCCATTTCAGGCAACACAGCAGACCACATATATGTAGAGAACCCCTTCCCCATACACAGCACCTAAAAATGTCAGATCAAATTTTATTTATATAATATTTTAAATACATAACTAAGATGACGAAATCCTGGGATGCCAGAATGTAGGAAAAACTGCAAATCCAAACAAAGAAGAACCCTAATGCCATGCCAATCACAAAATCACTACGGCTTAATAAACCAGAGAGAAAACTTGGGAAACAATGCAAGGTAAAATCAATCTGAGATCCCTCCACAAAGCCAGGTCTCCCTAAAAAGCAACATTCTTAGTAGATAAGGAAAAAACAGCTTCGCAGAAAGAAACAGGAATACTTGTTTGTCTTCCTCCTGACTCTGGATAAAGAAGCAAAAAAAAAAAAAAAAAAAAAAAAAAAAAAATCCCAGATATCTTTCCTGAAAATTCCTAATCAAAAACTTACCAAACTTGCATACTTTCATACTACCCATATATAGACAAAATAATCTAAGCTGAAATTTTCATTTCAATGGATCCCAAGTTGGTAGTGACCTCAGGTACCAGGCAAAAGTACAGGAACAAACTTAAAACCAGGCTTCAAAGAATTTTCACAGATAAAGCTCCAAGAAACTTTGTTTCATGATTTAAACAGAAGGAAACATGCCACTATAAGCACAAGCCCACAGACATACAAACCACAAAATAAGACTCACAATATTGTAATTATCAGATAAAAATATAACATGGATATTTCCAAAAAAAGTAATACAATATTTAATAAAGAAATAAAAGAGGGTAATACAAGTATGACTCAACAGCTAGAGACTATCAGAATTGACCAAACATCATCTTAAAGCAGAATTTCTAGAAATGAAAACTGTAATAATCGAAATTATAAATTTAATAGACAAGTCAAAGAGAAGACTACATAAAGAGGAAAAGATAATTATGAAAAATAGAAGTAGGTCTGAAGAAACTGCACAGAATATGGAAGAGAGACCAAAAAGAAAAAAGGAAAATGAGAGGTTGAGAGAGATGACAATAGAGTGAGAAGGTCTAAAGAACGAAGGGTCCCAGAGGGAGAGAACAGAGAGAATGAGGAAGACGATATTTAAACAGAACGTGAGGACACGAGTCCTCCGGCTTGAAACTCCAAAACCCACCAAATTAAAATAAAGTAACAGCTAGACATGTCACAGCGAAAGAGCAAACTCTAAGAAAAAGAGATCTTAAAAACAGCAAGGAAAAAAGGAAATGTCAGTAAGGCTAAGAGCTAACTTCTCAACAGCAACGGTGGAAGCCAAACTGATGAAAGTGACTGTCAACGTGGACCTCAAGTCCAACGAGGCTACCCTCTGAGAACCAAAGTGATAAAGAATGAAAAATATTGAAAAAGTTACTACCAACAGACCCCCACTAAGGGAATTTCTATTTTAAGAATAAGAAAAATTATAAAAGAAGGAAAATATGAGATGAAAGAATATCTTTCTGCCTCACTGTATACTCTGAGTATATCATCTTCATTTCATTTTTATCAACACTCTGTATATAAAAGAAAAGTCAACCTGTCTGTAGAAAAAAGAAGACACTCTAGGGCAACAGGATGTACCAAAGTAAGATACGCTCTTTTCCTTCTGACAACCTTGAAACTGTCTGCACTGGCAGACCCTGGGGAAAACTTTAAGCATTAAGAAAGGCAGAAAGTGCAGAGATGATGACAGAAAAACACTGAGACAAGCCAGGAGAAGAGCAGTAAAGCGACCTTGGGGGCAGAATAAAAAAGTCTAGCACGGCAAGGGTGTATATCCTGCTCCCATGGTGGATGAAATTTCACAAGTTAGAAATAGACTATATTTTAAAATATCTCTGTGAAAGTAAAGGAGTTATAATTCCTTTTTTAAAACTTTTTATTGAAGTATAATTGACATATTAGTTTCAGGTGTTCCATATAATGACTTCAATATTTGTATATATTGCAAAAGGATCACCACAGTAAGTCTACTTAACATTCATTACCCATACATAGATACAAAATTTTTCTTGTGACAAGAACTTTTAATATCTACTCTTAGCAACTTTTAAATATATGATATTAACTATAGGCACCATGCTATATATTATATCCCCTTATTTTATAATTGGATGTTTGTATCTTTTGACACCCCCCCCCCCATCTTCCACTCTCTGCCTCTGGCAACCACCAATCTTCATTTATCTATGAGCTGGATTGTTTTTTTGTTTGCTTAAGATTCCACATATAAGTGAGATAAAAAATTTGTCTTTCTGTCTGCCTTATTTCCCATAGCATAATGCCATTCATGTTCTCATAAATAGCAAGATTTCTTTCTTTTTCATGACTGAATAATATTCCACTGTGTGTATACTTTTTATGTGTGTGTGTGTATACATATGTATACACACACATTTATCCATTCATCCATTGATGGACATTTAGGTTGTTTCCAGTTCTTTTATATTATAACACAAATTACCTTACTATGTTTGCTTATTCTGTGTGGCTTTGGAGCACTCTACTAGAACTACTAAATAAAAATTATAGGAAGATACATATTTTGGCTCAGCAGAATTACGAACATCATAACAATCATGGTAATACAATGGTGGATGGACTGTTCTATAACATAGTGAGCTATGCACTGGAAATTCCAAAGACATTTCGTTTTTAAATGACTGAATATTTAAGATTCCTAAACGAACAGGACAAACAAGCAGAGACTCACGAACATGGGACAACAGACTAGTGGTTACCAAAGGGTAGAGGTCAGGAGGGAGGTAAATGGGGTAAAAGGGGTCAAATATATGGTGACAGAAAGAAATCTAACTATGGGAGGTGTGTGTCTTACTGTTGAATTGTATGTCTAAAATTTACTGAATTTCATTAACCAATGTCACCATAATAAAAATAAAATAAAATAAAGATTCCTTCAAGGCATGGGATGTCTGCAAGTTGTCTTTCTTATGTATAAACAAATATATGTTCTCCTTTCATATTCTAAATTCCTATTTAAGAAAATTTCTCCTTGTTTTTTCCTACCCCTTCTTTTACATCTGTGAACCAATAAAGATCTTAAGTATACTCAGAGTCTAAAAGCAATTTTCTTAACATGTTCTTAGATCTCCTGCCTCAGTAACTGCTAGTGTTTATTGAAAATGCGGACTCTGGGCCCCATTGTGGACACATTGATTCAAAAAATTTAGGGATTGAAGAGAAGGGACTTGCATTTTGAACAAGCTCTAATTTTTAGTGTGCTCCCCAGGGTGATTCTTAAACACCTTGAAATTTGAGAACTTCCCTCTACGGCAACCAAGTTCAGAGCTTCTATAAACCACTGTCCTCTCCTTTCACCTAATGGTGACACTGCCAAAAGAAACCTAAAACTTTCTGCAGCTTTAATCAACGAAGTCTCTGAGCAAACAAAAACTGACTGTGACTCTGCTTAACACAGATTCCTTTGTCACAAAGGGTGGTGAAAATTAAATACACTAATGTCAGAATCGGGACAAACAGAAATAATTTTATCAGAATGAATAACCATTTTTAAACAAGACTTTTATTAAAGATTAGAATAACTGGGAGAGGCAGTGCATAACAGGAAGAAAGAAGGGATATGCAAGGATGGGAGTTTCCAAGTAGAGAAAGGCACATAAAGGAAAAGAAGCAAAACCATACATATTTATTCATACATTCATCAAGCATTTATTGATCAACCACAATATACCACAAAGAGTTACAGACACTTGGGATACGTTAATGGACAAAACAGATAAACATCCCTACCTTCACGGAGCTTACATTCTAATAATGGAAGAAAATATATGTAACAAATACACTATAGAGTATCTTAGAAAGCTGTAATTTTTATGGAATAACAAGAACAGGGTAAAGGGGTCCTGAGAAAAAGTGGAGTGGGGATCGTTTTACAAAGGTGGTTAAGGAAGCCAATATTTAAACAAAGACATTACAGAAGTGAAGAAGTCAGCCTTGCAGATATCTGGGGTATCTTGCAGATAGAAGGGTCATCTCAGGCAGAGGGACTAGTCAGTGCAAAGTAAGAATGCCTGGCATATATGAGGAAGACCAGTGCTGGATAGAAATACATGAGGGAAAGAATGTAAGGAGATAAAGATCAGAGAGCTATTAGGGACCAGATTATACACTATTTTAAGGACTCTTGGTTTTACTCTGAAGAAAATTAAAAGCTAGTGAAGAGTTCTAGGCAGAACACTAAAATGCTTGACTTTTTTTTAAGAGATCACCCTGGCTGCCAAGTCAAAAAGGTAGTAGGAAGGAGAGTAGTTAGGAAATCACCACTGCAGTAATCCAGGCAAGGGATGACCACAGCTCAAGCCAGTGGTGGCTATGGACATAAGGGGTCAGTCTTGCATGTGTTTTTAAGACAGAGCCAACAGGATTTCTTGACAAAATTATGAGAGCTATAAGGAAATGGAAATAGTGAACCACCACCAAGGTTTGGGCCTAAGCAACCAGTAGGACAGAGAAAAGAAAAACTGAAAATGAGCAGGTTTATGAGTAGGGGACCCAAATGTTTTGAACATGTTGAGTTTGCAGTTTCTAAGACAGCTAGGTAGATATGTCTAGTAGGCAGGTGACTGTATCAGTTCAGGGTTCAGAGCAGAGGACTGTGCTAAAGATGTAAATTCAGGAGTCATCAGTATGTACATGGTATTTAAAGCTATAAAACTGGATGAAATCTCCATTTGGATGAGCATAGAGAAGGGAAGCAAAGCCTAGCTCCTGGTGCACTCCAACTCTGGGGGTAAAGGGATAGGAGAAACAGCAAAAGAAACTGAGAAGAAAAAATTCAAGTGCCCTGAAAGCCAAATGAACAATGTGTTCTAAAAATGAGACAGTGATCAAGTGTCAGTGCTGATGATCAAGTATGGCTAAGACTGAAAATTTATCATTGGATATAGCAATGCAGAAGTCATTGACTACCTTTACGAGTGAAGTATCTTTTAGGAGAAAGGACTAAGGGGAAAAAAAGTAGACAACTCTTCAGAGGAGGTCTGCAGCATCAGGAAGCAGAGAGTTTTTCCAGGATGGGTATTCCAGAAATGGACTAGAAGAGAAATGAGGTTAAGATAAAGTTTTGTTACAGTTACAGTAATCAAGACAGTGTGGTGCTAGCATGAGGATAGACATTAAGGCCAACACAATAGAATTTAGAGCCCCAAAATAAACTTTTACATTTTTCATTGATTTTCAACAAGAGTGTTAATATAATCCAATGGGAAAGAACAGTCTTTTTGACAAATGATGCTGGAACAAGTGGATATCCACAGGCAAAGGAATGAACGCCTATCTCAAATCATATACCAAAATTAACTCAAAATGGATCATAAACCTAAATGTAGGCACTAAACCTATACATTTCATAGATGAAAACATGTAAGTCTTTATAGCCTTAAGTTGGGCAATGATTTCTTAGACAGGACACTGAAAACAGAAAACCAAAGAAAAAATAGACAAGTTTTACATCAAAATTTGAAACTTAGTGCATCAAAGACCACCACCAAGAAGGGAACAGACATCCCAAGGAATGGGAGAAAATATTTGCAAATCGCATACTTGGTAAGAGTCCCATATGTAGAATATACAACAAACCATTACAATTCACTATTTTAAAAAACAACTCAATTTAAAAATGGTTACAGGATCTGAACATTTCTCCAAAGATGACACACAAATGACCAATAAGAACATGAAAAAACTATTCAACATCATTAGCCAGTAGGGAAATGCAAATCAAAAGCACAAGGAGCTTCACATTCTCTAGGACAGCTATAAGACAATAACAAATACTGACAAGGATGTGGAGAAACTGGAACCCTTACACACTGCTGATGAGAATGTAAAATGGTGCACCCCCTTTGAAAACAGTCTGGTAGCATCTCAAAATATTAAACTCAGTTACCATATATCCCTGAAATCCCAGTCCTGGATATATCCAAAAAAAAAAAAAAAAATGAAAACATACATCCACACACAAAAAATAATATGCAAATGTTCATAGCAACCAAAACCTGGAAACAACCTAAACGCCCATCAACTGATGAATGGATAAAATGTGGTATAAAAATCAATAAAAAGGAATGAGGTATTTATACATGCCACAACACAGATGAACTTTGAACATTATGCTAAGTGAAAGAAAGCAGACACAAAAGATCATGTATTGTATGATTCCATTTATATGAAATTTCCGGAATAAGCAAATCTATAGAGACAGAAAGTAAATAGCTGCCTGGGGCTGGAGAGGAAGGGGAAATGTGAAGAGACTGCTAAAGGGTGCAGAGTTTTATGTGGGAGTGGGAGGAACAAAAATATTCTAAAATTAGAATTTGGTAATGGTTATATAACTATGACTATGCTAATACCACTGAATTGTACACTTCGAATGAGTGTATGGTATATTAACTATATCTCAATAAAGCTGCTAAAATGCATGAATAAATTTTTGTAATCTTTTTCTAATATGGGAGAAAACGTGTTTTTATAATATGAATGATTCCGTAAAGTGAAAAAACTAATGATGTAGGAGGGGGCGATTTAGCAAAGTTCTTAGAGTGAGAGGGTACAGAATCTAGTGCACAAATAGAGGGAACGGCTTTAGACACGAGCACAGATAGTTCATCTATAAATGGTAGGCAAGAAAGCAGAGTATATGGTTACAGAATAAATGCTGGTATGTAGGCAGATGTGCTGATGGGAGTCTGTGGATGGTCTCTATTGATTGATTTCATTTTCTTAGTGATATACGCAAGGTCATCAGCTGAGAGTGAGGTTAGGCGAAGAAATTTTAAAGATGAGAGAGGAAGAGGAGAGTGGTCAACTAAATGACTAGACTACCCTGTACAATTCAGAGCTGGTCATGAACTGAAAGTGAGACCTTTCGGCGTGGTTTCTCCAGCCATATTTAGCTGCTAGGGTATGGGCAGAGAATAGACAGAGTTCTACTTAACCAGCACTTGGGTTTTAGCCAAGGAATTGTGTCAAAGTAAAGGGGAGAGGGCAAGGCAAGGGAGTTGATGGTACATTCAAGGGAGTGATTATAATGACCGAGTGTGGAATTTAAGCTGAAAGAAAATAAGACATGGATAAAGGGCAGTGGCATGGTAAGATTGACAAACTAGAGGTCCTGGTAGAGTTTAAAGATGTGTTGAAATTGAGGAACTAGAGAAATGACTAAAAAGATATGTGACATTAAGATTATGAAAGAGTTAAGTAAGCAACTATAATGTGTCTAGGATATGACCAGGGAAGTGACTGACTTGAGATAACAGGGAAGGCAAAAATCAATGGAAGAAATGAGGTCAAGGCACTAAGAGGCAGGTTACCGGGAATACCACCACTAAGATTTCAAAGTAGGTGCAGTGTTAGAAAGCAATGGTGAACCAAGAACCACAATTAGGGATATTTTTAAAGGAGAAATAAGTAGTAGTAATTCAGGAATCACAGCCACAAAGAGTGCTGGTACCTAAATATAATCTGATGACATGAGATTCAATTTTTGTTTTTTTTTTAAGACAGGATGGAGGAAGAATGTCTGGAAGCAACAACAAATAAGACACCTATCCTGCCTTTATACCCACTTGTCTGAGAACTGTGAGGAAAAAAAACAGTTTTTGAGATGGTTGTAAGGGAAAGTATCCTCGTAGAAAGGACAGTTTCTACAGAGCAAAAGACAAAATATTCGTTAAGAAAGGATAAGGATATAGGGGATTTTAATAAAAATGGACTGTGACTTCCAGAGAGCACAATGGAATGATTCAAAAATTAAGGAAATAGAAGAGTACAGAATAATGAATGTGCAGATCATAAGGATTAAAATCCAGGTAAGAAGTGCCCTGGGAGTCTGGGGCTTCTTACAGAGACTGAAATAATGAGATTACAGGACATAATGAGATTAATCCTGATAAATTTAAACAAGTGTTGAGGGTAGGAAGAGATAGGTGTTCTGGGGCTCCACTTTGACCCTTTTGAGTGTGAAGAGATATGAAATAACACATTCTGAATTGTAATATGCCATCTATTCCAGTGGGGTATACAGACTGTAAGGTGAACTTTAGTGATTCTCCCCATCCTGGTGTTCACACATCCTTATAGAATACCCTCTCGAGTGAATGCAGGCCCACGACATGTTTCTAACCAACGAAATATAGTATAAGGGATAGCATGCCATTCTCTTGATCGTGTTACATAATATAAGACTTCATCTGAGCAGACTAGAGAGACATTCTGCAGACTTGATGAAATAAGTGACAATGTTGGAGAAGGTCATGTGGCAAGGAACTATGTAGCCTTTAGGAACTGGATGGCATCTATGACCTTAGGGTAGTCTCCAGCTAAATGCCCACAAAAAGCCAGGGCCCTTGTTCATACAATCACAAGAACATTAATTCTGACAATAACCTGAATGAGCTTGGAAGCGGATTCTTTCCCAACCAAGCCTCTAGATGAAAATGCAGTCCAAATAACGCCTCGATCACAGCCTTGTGGAACCTTAAGATCTAGTTAAGCTGTGCCCAGACTTCTGAACTACAGAAAGTGAAATAATAAATGTGTTTTTCAAGATGCTGAATTTGTAGTAATTTGTTACTCAGCAATAGAAAATTAATATATCTTGCATGAGAAGTTCATCTTAACCCACTGAAGGACGTCAGGATAAGTTAGGGTAGTCAGGCATTATGACCACGCAAAGTCTCTTCTGATGCCTGACTGATAAAAGGCCTAGGGAAAGTGGTCTCAACAGGGTTGGGTATTAGTCAGTAGATGACTCTGGCTACAGCAAATGGCACATTAGAGGACAAAACTAAAAAGATAATCTAGGGGGATAGTTTATGGGGGCTCTATACTTTCTGCTCAGTTTTTCTGTAAACTTATACTATTCTAAAAAATAAAGTCTATTAATTAAAAAAAAATCTGAACACATAATATAAATATATATGCTTTACTGTTAAAATGTACAGCTGAAACTTATTGGATTATGTTAACCAATGTCACCATAAAAAAATAAACTAATTGAAAAAAAAAATAAAAAAGACAGTCTGAGGTCAAATCATGGAGGGTCTCACATGCCACGCTACTAAATAGGCAATGCATAATCAATGTACACATTTCTAAGGAGAGCTGACCTAATCTGACCTCTGCTTTAGGAAAATTCTAGGAGCAGTACAAAAAAGGTAAGTAAATAGGCCACTGTATTATTTCACAGGAGTACCTGGATTAGGACAAGTTAACAGGAAAGAAAAGGACAGGTAATATCTCCTGTAGGTATAAATGACAGGATGTGGCAACTGATTAGATGTAAAAAAAAAAAAAAAAAGGGAAGCTGTCTGAGCCAAAGAGGACTTGGGTATTTCTAGCCAATGACATTAGGCGGACAGAAGGCGTTGGTTACCATTAAATGAGAATAGAAATGAAGATTGATTCCAGAAAGGACAGATAATGAGCTCCAAGAAAGCCAAGACAATGAGACACAAAAGGGAAAGAAAAAAAAAAAAAAAGAAATTCACGGCAATAAAAAAGACACACAGCATTACAGTACAGAAAATGCTTTTATAGTATAAGAGATAGATAAACTATTAAATACATTTATATCTAGTCAGCTCCTGGGGCTAAAAGAAAAACTGATGTTAGAAATTATTTCACTCAACATTAGCCTCTCTGCTTCCACTGTTACACATTAAAAAAAAAAAAAAGGTCCAAAGAGGTAATTAGATGGTTTGCTTAAAGTTACCAACTAATTAGTGGCAGGGCCTACATTAGAATACAAGTCTATGACTCTCAGTCTACTTCATGTTCTGAATCATCTTAGAGGCAGTTCTTACATAAATCACTTATTTATGTCCCTCATGGCCAGAAATGACCACGTGGGCATACCAGTACTTCGAATTGTCTTCTCTTGGTTCTTCTTTCTGCCAAGAGGTACAGATCTTATTGTATATATGACAGAAATGGTTCTTCTGTATATATGATAGAAATTATATATGGCAACAACTAACAGAACAGAAAAGGAACCAGGGAGCCTATCCCTGAAGGAAAAAAAAGGACAGTAAACTAAGGCCCTGAGAAATGTCACTAAGGATTTATATCAGCAGTGCCACACTTCCTCCACACACACAGGTGTCCCTATCCCTATACTTCAATACCCAGCAGAAGAAATCCTACCCACAGCCATGAACGCCATCACCAGTGGCTGAAACTAGAGAAAATCAAATTGCAACAAGCATTTTCAACTATTACCTAATTTAAAAGTCTCCGTTAACACTTACCCAATTCTCAGAGATAAAATAATCCTAGTAATTTATGCATTCAATTTTAGAGAGTAAGTCTGGGAATCTGCCTACTATGTTCAACATAATTTCAGTGGGAAAATGCATTTTGAGCTTAAACAAAAAAAATATTTCATAACTCAAGACTACTTTCCATTTTTATAGTACATCTCAATTCAGACCAGCCACATCTCAAGTGTTTGAGCCTTCATTATACTCCCAACAGATCGACTTAATCTATAAGGTGTCCTGTGACAACTCCTTTCTCTGTAAGCATTAAAGAATTAAAATTATTCAAACATTTAATTGTTGCCTTTTTTAAATACCCTAAAGTAGCCGTTTGAATAAAACTAAATATAAAAAGAAACCTAGTTTAAAAAAAGAAAAAAGAACAAGACAAGAACTTTCTACATCTTAGCAAAGTTTTATACATTCATTTTGCAGAAGGATCTTCCTATTTAACCTCAAGTAGTTTACCACATCCTTATGCAACCATCCAGAAGGTTCATTTTCACAAATACTTTTCTAAGACAAATATGAATACCACCAATCAACTAAAATAATATTTGGACCAAGTTCTAACATACTACTTAAATCAATTATCCAAGTACATCTAATCTGTTTTAGACAATAGTCATGGTCACTACAAAAAGGACAAATTTCTCAAACCATACATATAAAGAACAATGTAGTTTTTAATTTTGTATTAGTTCAACTGTGTTATTCATCATGTAAAAAGTTCAGTGGAAAATGCATAAGTGCTCTCATAATTTATCCGGTTCTGATGCGTATCACTGTTCCGTAGTAAAGCAGCTTCTGTTTATTCTCTAGCTATCTACTTAACACTACTCTTTCGGAAAACTTCCCTTGATTATAGAATCTCAACATTAAGGACCATAATTTCTATTTTTACATTTTATTTTTCTTGGATATATCTTATTTATTTTCTTAAAATCTCAATTAGGTAAGAAATTTTTCATATACAAGGACTACATCTTCTAATACTTAGGCATCTATCTCTAAAGATAAGACTGGCAAAATGGAAAAAGGCAAAACCTTGACAAAAAACAGACGAGTTAGTGAATCAGTTTGCCACTTACAAGCTGGATGACCTTTGTCTCAGATTCTTTATCAGTAAAATGAGAATTAAAAATATCCATTTTGAATGTTGTTATAATACAAGTACATGGCATAGGCAACTTGCTAAAAAATACTGCTATCACTGATAAAAATAATCTAAAGCTGCTCCTGTCAAAGGTTAAACATGTTAGTTGATAGTAAAATCTTTTTAAAAATTACATGAAAACCTCTTCTATTCTTTACCAGCAAACTTTAAAGTCTTGTTCCCATTTCCAGTCCCCTCTACTCCCCAGATGAAACTGCCATTTTTACATGTCAAAATTAGTCTACTTATTGGTCATTTCACATGATCCAATCTGAAATTTACTTTTTCAATAAACACTTTAGTGATCCCAGCCTGGGCTGCAGTTGCTACACACAAGGAAAGGGTGCTAAATGAGGGCTTTGAAATAACAAAGTGAAATTTAAAAGTTCATTCTTATTTTTTTGAACCACAATAGTTCATTAGTCCTTTTTTTTCCACTTTTTAAAATTTACTGGAGTGACATTGGTTAATAAAATTATATAGGTTTCAAGTGTACAATTCTGTAACACATCATTTGTATATTGCATTGTGTATTTACTGCTGAAAATCAAATCTTCCATCACCATATATTTGACATTCTTCACCCTTACCTACCTCTCTCCCTTTTCCCTCGGGTGGTCACTAAACTATTGTCTGTATCTCAGTTCTTGCTTGTCTTGTTTGGTGCTTTCAGTTTTATATCCCACATATACATGAAATCACATGGTTCTCAACTTTTTCTCACTTATTTCATGTAGCATGATAATCTCAAGATTGATGTTTTCGCACATGGCAGTATTTCATCTTTTTCGCACATGGCAGTATTTCATCTTTTCTCACGCTGTATGCTTTTACTTTGTATAAAGCTCTTACGAAAAATAGTTAATTTAATACACCTTGAAGAAATTTCCAAGAAAAAACCTACGTAATCTTTCAAATATTTCCTAGACTATGAAAAACATAAAACAGGAAGAGGTGAACAAGTAAAGATTATTATACTGATATATACCATCCAAGCATATAGTTGAAGAACTTCAATATCTTTAAGACGATGACTAACATTTCAGAAGCAAATGATGTTTAAAATTAGGGACCTCGTGAGTATGATACGTAAGCTAAAGACTCAAACACAGGAGACAAAATTATTTGCCAGAGAAATTTTGGAAAGAATTCTCAATAGAACCTACCTCAATAGTTCTCAAAACTGGTTCACAGTAAAACCATCACAAGAGCTAAAACAAAAACAAACAAAAAAGTACCCAACTACAAGAGATTAGGGTCCTAGTGGATAGTGTAATAAAGCTCCCCTGGTGCTTCTAATATGCATCCAGGATAGAGAACCCCTATTTACAAGGACTTTTTCCCTCATACTCCTGTTTATAATTCAAGACTAAATTTTGAAGAGAAGAATATGTTCCTAGGCTAGGTAAAGTTCTAGAGGTTCTAGTCTATTAAAGCAGAAGGCTGGTACTATTCAGAATATAACCTAATCCAAATGACAATCACACAAATATTCATGTACAGTTCTATACATAGGTCTCTCAGAGTAAGAAAACAACATCCCATATTACCATGAAGACAACATACATGCCAAAAAACACTTTCCTCTCCTATGTAAATTAACAAAGTAAGATTAACATATTAGAGGGATTATTAACAATTTAATTTGTGTGGCATAAATGAAAATTTGCAGTATTTCAGCGGGACCATCAAGGTAATTGGCAATTACTGATATTCCTTCCTATTTAAAAAAATAAACTTGCTAAATTCTAAATAAAACGCTAACCGTTCATTTTACATAACTTTAACGAACTAAAAGAAACCATAATTCACATACAGCTCCTATTTAAGTTCACTGTCAACATTTAAAAGTAGTCCGATTTTGAAGGGCCTTACTGTTCTAGAATCTGAGAACGGATTATATTCATCAAGTCCTGGTGGGGCAGTTCTTGTCACTTGTGTAACTGATGGGTCCTGGAACAGAATTCAAAAGAGAAAAAAATTACTTATCCTCTATTTACAAAGCGTTTGCTTTATCTGTACTTTTGGTCACCCAGCAAAGCTAACAGAGGAAAAGGAAGATTATTAGATTTACTCGGTCTCATTCCAACAAAGTTGAAATTTAAACCCACAGCCCTCTCACCCTCAAAGAAAAACAAATTAAAACTGGGTTAGATGCAAATCAACTGCTATATACACACTGAAAGTAGAGAAAGCAGACCACCTAATAGCTGTGGAATTGATTGCACAAGAGCATCTTAGCAAATCTTGGGTAAACCCACCATCCTTTCCTTTAGGCTCCACAAACAGTTCATGTTCACCTTTTTAATATCTTCGGTTTTCCTTACTGCAGATTTAAGTACCACATTATACATTAATGTCATGCAAAAGCAACATTTAGAGTATTTAAGATTAAGTACCTCTTACTTGTTTTATTCTACTCCAATATTTTTCCACATGATCTTAGACTGTCTCCCCTTTCCCAAGTATTGTCACCACACTATCTCAGCTTTTCCATTTAACTAAATCACAAAATCCTACTTATTCAATTTCTCTTGTGAAAATTAAAACAAAAAACAAAATAAACATCTCAACAAAAATCAACATGTGAAAAGTATTTGCAAATTGCAATGTAACCTTATTGGCCCTGATATCCCTAGTTTCAAACTTTGACATGCATCAGAATCAAATAAAACACAGATTGCTGTACCCCATCTCCAGGGTTTCTGATTCAATAGGTTTCAAGCAAGGCCTGGGAATCTGTATTTCTAACAAGTTCTCAGGTGATGCTGCTGCTGCTAGTCTGAGGACCAATGCTCTCTTGTCTATTCGGTACCTTCTCCAATTCAATTTCCTCAATAGTCATCAAAGTTATCTTTCAAAAATGAATAACTAACTTTGTCATCCCCTCCCCCGCAACTCCTATCATCTATCCCTACCCATTCCGGACTTTTTAAAGGGTCTCCACTAAATATAAGATAAAGTGCAAATTCCTCGAAATAAAAGGCTCTGACCATCTAGCCTAGTGCCTGCCTACCTTTCTAACCTCATCAACTTTCTCAGAACCACCTTTGCCTTGCCAGATCCTTCTGCCTTAACCAAATAAAACAAGCTACTGCATAAAGAACCTCTAACTCAGCAAAAATCAAGTAGTAAAGATATAAGCACAGCACAGACAAAAAATAAAGGCTCTAGGCTTGCTCAACAATAAAATGGGAAGGAATGAAATCACTATTTCCCAGGGTTCTCTCCCAAGTTTACTAAAAATATAAGGAGCAAAAATATGATCATGAGGGAATGTGTGTCACAAGAGGAAAATTAAGAAAATAAAAATATGAATATTTTAATAAAATTTTTCATCTTGGCATTGCTGTGGTTAACTTACTTTAGAATGGGTTTAAGGTCAACAAATGGAGACTAAGCAAGTTCAGATGGTCCAGCTGCAAAATCAATGCTCATCAAGCTGGGTGACCTGTGAGTCCTCAGACACCATATGTGGCATTCCTCTAGCAGGAATACTCTTCCAGACAGGGTCAGCCTAGTAATTGCCTCCTCTTCCTTAAAGACTTAATCCAAAGGCTACCTCATATGTTAACCAATGACCTCTATATCTTCCAGCTACTCAAGTCACTCCATCCCAGGATAAGTCCTCCCAGAGCTTGGCATTTATCTTGTTAGCATTTATTTTACTGAACCATGATGATCTTCACCCAAACCTTTTTCACAAGTTAAACTGTAACTTCTTTGAATACAAGAAATAGGTAAATAGGTCCTTTCAATTTAATCATGCATGCCTGGTTATGCTGTTTCTTGAGTGATTAATACCATCCCTGGGGCTGGGGGAAAAAAGCAAAGAGTAATATTTTAAGATAGTAGCAGCAGTAATAACCAAGAAGTCCTCCTTAAGAAATGAACATAAATATGATAATTAAAAAAGTGGAAGTGAAAAGATGTTTAATCTCACTAGAAAACTACTAGTTAAAACTACACTGATATAATTATTTATCAACAATCAAATCAGCAAAAATCCTAAAAATCTGACATACTCTATTGACAAAGTTGTAAGGAAAGAAGGATTCTCATACAATACTAACAGGACCAGAAACTGTTACAACCTCTATGGAGGGAAAGTTGTCAACAGCTACCAAAACTGCGTCTGCATTAATACTCTGCCCAAAATCTCACTTCCAGAAATGTATTCCAAGAGGTATACTGGCAAAATACTATTTGTAATAGCAAAAGAATGGAAGCAAACTAAATACCTATCAACAGAAGATGTCTGAATAAGCCACAGTACATCTACATGATGAAGTACTATGCAGCTGAGTATTATACGGTTTTAAAGGAGGTATATACACAGCCACGAAGTGAAAAAGAACAGTGTAAATAAGCCGTTACCTTTTATCCACGAAGGAAAATAAAAATCAAAGTGTTTGTGTTAACTTATATTTTAAAAAAGGAAAAATTACCCAAAGACTCATGATTACCTATAGGGAGAGGAAGAGAACAGTGAGAAGAGAGCATAGACTTGGAAGCTAGACTTCTAAATGTACCTTGTTTTATAGTGCTTCATTGGAACCATGAAAATGTTTTTCAAAATTATAGAAGAAAATTAATTCAAAAAGGAAAAAGGGAGGAGCCAAATGTAGATGCAGAAAGATGAATTCCGCTTAGCCAACATGCCATCAATGTTATTCTCTCAATGCTACGGAAGTACATTGAGTCTAATGAGTCCCAACTCTCATTTTATAAATATGCATATTCAATTACCAAGTGTCCTAAAATTCACATTACATTCTCTCTTTTTTTTTTTAATCCTAAATAAAAATAAAATAAATCCTATGTAAGGTATAACTTAATTCCGAAGAGACTCGGAATGAAATCATCCTTCCGATTTTCTACTTTTGACTACAATAACTAAAATATATTTGTTTCCTTCCAGATTTTAAAAAATTTTAATCCAGGCTGACAGTTAACTGGCACTTTGACAAAATCACTGTCTCAAGTGAAATAAGTTTGTATCTAGTTGGTCTGGAATTTCTTCTAATGTAGTATTAGGTGATGAAGCAACACAATATGTACAAGATATGTCAAGAATGATTTAGGAAGATAAAGAAATGACCTCTGAATTACCGCATAATTAACTTTTCAAGTCAGTTTTAATAAATATAGAGTTAAGGAAGCTGTGGTATCTAAACAGAGAAAACAAGAAAGCCAAATATTCATAAAGAATGATCTTTTAGTTCTTATTAAGTATCCAGCACTTATTTATATTATTTCCAATTCTCCCTAGGGGACAGTATTGTTTCGTTTTTTCAGAGAAAAAAGCTATGGCTTTAAAAAGGCCAAGAAAGTTCCTCAAGGTCAATCAGAATATGTCTGAAACAAAATATGAAGCCATGATTTTGCAATAACTATATATACTCTTTCCATAAAATATACTAAAGTTTACCACAATCACAACTTTACCAAGAAAACAGTGGTTGAGCTGAATGTTTATTAATGATTCCAAAACTTTCACAGGAAAATATTGTGCTTCCTGCTCAACATAATCAAGATGAAATTGTTTTATCTGATAACTTGGTTGCTCCTATGGCGGCAGTTCTCAAATTTAGCACACACTGGAATCACCTGAAGCACTGGTTAAAACCCAGACTGCTGAGCATCACTGTGAATGTACCCTGATGTCTTAGATGGTGCCTGAGAATATGCATTTTTAACAAGGAAAACATTCTGAGACAGTCTTATTTTATTGACTTAGAGGAATATGCTAGGCTTCTGTATATTATTAACATTCAAGAAGCAAGTAAAGACATTCTTTAGAATTTAAATATTTAGATCAGACTATGCACAAAGTTCTATCTTCATGTTATTTAATCCAAGGCTATTCTGCAAAGGCTTTAGTAAGCCACTTAACTTCACAGTCACAGTTTATTAAAAACCAAAATGCATTACAAAAAAAAAATTTTTTTTTAAGAGACTAAGTAAAAATTTTACATCTAGCATTAATTAGCTTTTTTATATCTTTAATCCAAGTTTCTTTACCAAACCCTCTAGGGTAGTGCACCTTCACTGTATGTCAGCTGATTTCCTCCACCATGCATTAAATTGGACATTACTCAATTGTTGCCACATATAACCTCGCAGGAAGATTCCAACTGGTAGAAAGTACTGTCACCTTCGGTTAGACATGATGAGATTAATTCAATAAACAATTCTGGTGGGAAATCAACCTTAGTCTCTTGCTTCTTATTCTCTGTATACATACCATCCTCAAGCCAAATAGTAATCTAATAACACAAAAGCCCACATGGATGATTGTGTACAACCATATACCCTACTAACTAACTACATCCGCTAACAATAGGTTGGAATTTCGAGATTTACACTCAAAACCTTGTATGTCTCAGGTACTTGTTGAGTAGTAGAAAGAGTATATGGTCTAGGAATTAGGAACTCTGGGTTCCTGAAAATGACTAGTCTGTGACCTTAGGCAAATCACCCAAACTCTTAATTTTCTCATCTCTAAAATAGGGGAAACATGATAAATGATGGTACCAATTATTTGCAGCTCTAAAATGTTATGCTATACATTCACTGTAAGTCTTTACTGTTAGAAAGCTCACTGCTTGTATCCAAATCTCAGTTCTACTAATGAAAAGCTGTAAGCTGAACAAAGTACTTCATATTTCGACATGACTCAGTTTCTTCATCAATAAAACGCATCATACAGCTCATGAACTACTACATGTAAGATACTTAATAAAGTTCCTGTATATGGAAAATACTCAGTGATAGCTGAGGCTGTTATCGTCATTACCAACGACAAGCTAAGGATGAAAAAAAGCCTCTCCATTTATGATTAACTGAGATATTAAGTAAGTATAGCAGATCTCACACAATGAAAAAGCCAATTAACACCCAGAGCCACCTTCTGAGGAAAGCAACCAGAAGCAGTTCTTTACTCAACCTTTGTGTCATGTGACCCTATTACCTTAGGTGAAAAAATGAGCGATTGGTATCTGTGCCAAAGCCAGTCATTTTTAGAAGTGAACACAAAAAAGCCTGGCAGACCCCAATAGAAGTGACTCTATATTGGATAATGACTACTCAATCCAATTAGATCCCATTTCTTGAGGTGCTTGAATATGAGACAAAGACTGATAGCGGCAGCAGAACCTGACACTAGACATAGCAGAGAGACAAACAGATGCTAAGTCGTAAGAAAGTGACCAGAAAAGGAAGCAGTAGGTACAGCATCTGAGGGGAATAGCAATTAGAGTTGCCAATAAGTCATCAAAGTGAAAACAGGGCCCACAGAGTCACTGCTATTCTAGTCAGTGAGGAATGACTGGGTGTATAGGAGTTCTCACACTGTCCTGCAGATCCTCAGAAGAGCCTCAGTGTGAAGCAAAAAGGAGGAAGTGAGTGGGCAAAAATAGGGAAAAGAAGGTTGACAAAGATCAACCCCCTAACCTTCACTTGAATCAAGTTTTATCTATTTTATATGTATTGATTTCACATTAAAACGGCTTCCACTGCTTGGCACAAGGGAGAAGAAAGAGGAACAATTTGTTAGCTCCCAGAGACTGTTGCATGACAATTGCAGAGACTGACTGTGTTGGGCTTCCTTTCCTCCCACAAGAATCCTTACAATAAACCTCCATCACCTGAGGTAACCTGAGCACGTCTTCATGCCTAAAACCGAAAGAGGTGAAATCGATATTCTTCACCAACGTTAACTGCCATTAACTACATTTAAATAAAATCTGCTGTAAGAAAGATTTTAGTAAGTATGAACATACTGCTCCCTAGTATACATACTGATCCCCAACACACTTACTGATCCAAAACTGTTAAATTACTGCTTAATTAAACTCTAGTTTCACCTTCTTTTTCTTCCCGTTCTGATTTTAATTTATCCTTTATGTTTCTTAGTGTTAGACAGTCCCTACACTTCAACTTAATAAAACCTAGTTGGAAAAAAACCTTTATTCATATTTAAATTTCATCTCTTCCCATATTTTCTCAGGATTACCCTATCGGTTATTCTTTTCTCTGCTCAACTGCTTCTTCGCAACAGGATACCTCACACCTACATTTCAAGTCTGTTATCTTTAAAATGCACACAAAGAAAAATGAAAACATTCCTTCAACCATACATCATGCTCAGGCTACTACCAACCCCCTCTCTCACCCTTCTTTCTGTCCACTTTTCCACCTTCCCCTCCCCTCCACCACTCCAGATCAAGCTGCTAGTATGCCTCACATGTAAACTGCACTAGCCTTCTTACTGGTCTCCTACCCATCTTCTGACCCTTTCCCCACAATCTATTCTTCATGATGAACCAGAATGAGCTTCTCAAAATACAGAACTACTTATGTCACACCTACAGATTTGATTGTGAGAAGAACAAGTGTATATCGTTTGTTTTGTGCTCTCAATAATCAAAGAGCATATTTTAGGCCTTTGAAATTTTATAAAAATTAGGGACTGGATGATGAATAACTGGTGAAATTTATGGGACAGGGATTACAAAGATGGATAAAGTCTCACCATCTACATAAGTGACTGCCAACGAATAAAGACAAACTTTAAACCAGCAGTAAATATTGACATTCTTTTATCACACACAGTTGACAGTGCAAAAGCTATCTACTGTTATAACACATTTTCTTCATCTAGACCTATGCTATATAATATGGTGGCAGCTAGCCATATGTAGCTCTTGAAATGTAACTAGTCAAAACTGAAACATGCTGAAAGTACAAAACACACCGTGTTCCTGATTTCAAAGATTTAGCACAAAACAATGTAAAGTATCTCAATTTTTATGTTGATTATGTGTTAGCAAGATTTTTCATTTGGGAAGTAAAATAAAATACATTGTTAAGTTTAATTTCACCTGGGTTTTTTTCATATGGCTACTAGAAAATCTTTAATTATATATATGGAACAAAGTATATTTCCACTGGACATTGCTGATCTAGGCATTACGATTTTTTTCAAGATTGGCTTCTAATTTCACTTTCAACCACTTGGGCAAATTTAATTGTGTTAGCAAAAAAAAAAACAAAAAATGCAGACTAAGCTAAATGTCCTCTAAGTTTTTCAAAAGTACAAAAGATGACAAGAGACTTGACCAGAAGGTTCCCAATCCAATGTTTTCATACAACATAGCTACAGACTTTCACCAAATTGTTTCACTTTCCTCACATTTTTTCACGATATCTGAAGACAATAATTTGAATATTAAAACATTCAGGAGAAAATGCCTATTTACAATTCTATCAAGGATGCCTATGGGAAATTGAAGAAGGCAAAAACAAAGACAGATTCAAAAAGAATTCACCTAGTTTAGCACTATACTGGAATCTTTATCTTGTGCAATCCTCAGAACAGCCCTATGACTTAGATTCTTCACTTAGAGTCTTTGACTTAGATCTTTTCCACTGCTTTAATCTTCAGAGAAATTTAAGAAATTTGCCCAAGTGACATGGTCAAAATTAAAATATAACTCCACAGACCAAGTTGTTAGAAGAAAATGTAATAAAGAATCCAAATCTATGGTTAAAACAGTATTTCCTCAAAAGAAAAAGGCTGAATTAAACACTGCACCCCTCCACAACACAAAATACCCTGCTCAATCCAATCAATATTATACACTAGACCAGGTAACTTGATTAAACAAGAGAAGACCCAAGCGCTAAGGGCTACGAGAGGCTCTGGTTTCAAAGAGTTAAAATTCTGTCCTACTCTATACTTCTCAGGGCTACTAAAATCATAAGAATTTAATAAATGCTGAGAATTTCACTTACCTAGAGAAGAACATTTTCCAAATGCCCCAATCATTAAAAAAAAAAAAAAAGGAACTTTGAGAAGCCATTAAAAATCTCAGCAACTCTAAAACATGTATTTTAACAAAACCTTTAAAACTCATTATAACAATACTTAATAATTATTAAGAATTACTCGTTAAGTTGTAATTTTGAAAAATTGATATTCACTTTTATTGCAAACATCATGAACATCTTACTCAAACCTAAGAGGCTCACAAACTAATTTTGATGGGCCCAAATATATCCTTAGTAAATTAGAAAATGAAGCAATCACACCCAAGCAGATTTATCTCACAAGTGCAACTTAAAAGCTAACAAAACATACCTTAAGTTACACTATTTGTCCATGTTAACACTAACACTAACTGCCAAAAAATAATTATTCCATTATCTATTACACTCTACATTCTAAAGAATTCTTTGGAAACAAAGCATAATTTCTGAATATAATTTGGGGAAAATTTCCTCCATGTAGTTAATGATCTATGTAAGGGACTTAAATAATATTGAAAGCAAGAAATTCTCGTTTCTTAGCTGACTATAAAAATGAAATTAAGAGGTCCAGTACTTTCTTTATTCTTTTATTTTGTCAGTAGCACTTTTACCAGCTGCTATGAGAAATCATCCACATAATCCTTATTAAAGCCATTACATGGAATGGTTTAGTATAAAGTTCTGTAGTTCTTGAATAAACTTGGAAATATTAACCTCTGTGTCCTAATTTCCCCAGTCACAAAATGAGGGAGGTGAACTATAATAATACATAAGCTTTCTGCACCTCAGACTCTCTATTTAGGGGAAAGGAGACTGCAGTAAGGACCAATTCCTCTTTTTCCTTTAAGACGGCTCACGCATCACCTTCTCAGGAAGTTTTTCTCCGGCAGTCTGAAAAATGTGCTGTTCTGTTTCTTTAGCATCAAAGCACTTACACGCATTATGTCTCCCAAATGAAATGTGGAATCTTTGACATCAAGGACTTCTCTTCTTTACCTTTGTATTCCTAGTGACTCTCAATGTCTAATTCACTTTCAGAGCTCCATATATGTTTAGTTAAATAAATAATACACTCTTGTTCCATCTTCAATAGTAATCTCTTGAAGACAACTGAGTCTGAAGTTAAGCTCTAATACGATCACAGCAATTACACAAAAAATTTATACATGGGATATAAAACTAAAAGCAACAAATGAACAGGACAAACAAACAAACAGAAACTTACGGACATGGACAATGGACTAGTGGTTAACCAGAGGTGAGGAGGGGGAAGAGGGAGGTAGACAGGGGGAAATATATAAATGAATGAATGAATGAATGAATGAATGAATAAAAATGTTAAGTAACTACAAAGACCTTATTAAACTGGCAAACTGTCCAGTTGAAAAATAATGGTTGATAAAGGCTGAGAATATGCTTTGCTTGTTTCTCAAATTATTCCACTTGATCCAAAGTCAAATTAATCATCTAACCAAACCAATAGAAATTAGCTCATAGACAAAAGAAGTAGATGGTTCTGCAATTCCAAACTGCACACTGTATTATGTGGCACCATATTTGAGCTACATGAACTACAGGAAAGCCAGTCAAAAAAAAGATAATATGCATAAAGGTAGAGCAGTGGCAAGAAACCAAATTACTTCTTAAAGCAATCAATAGGATAAAGAATTGAACATTTAGATAGTACCAAAATGTCTTGCATCTATAATAAATCCTAGTATTTTAAAAATAAAGTAACTTTATATAAACAACCAGTATCTATGACCATATACAAAAATTAATTCAAAATGAATCAAAGCTCTAAATGTATGCACTAAAACTATTAAAACTCTTAAAAGAAAACAGTAAATCTTCATGACCTTGGATTAGGCAACAGCTTCTTAAATATGACAGCAAAAGCACAGGAAAATAATTGGATTTCATCAAAATTAAACTTTCTTGCTATAAGTATGCCATCAAGAAATTAATGACAACCCACAGAATTGGAGAAAAATTTTGCAAATGTATAACTGATAAGTGACTTGTACCTGGAATATATAAAGAACTCTAAGTCAATAATAAAAAGACATAACACAATTTAAAATGGGCAAAGGATTTGAATAGACATTTCTCTAAAGAAATTATACAAACGGCCAGTAAGACATACATGAAAAGATGTTGAATATCATTAGCCATCAGGGAAATGCAAATCAAAACTATAATGAGATACCACCTCACACCTACTAGAGTAGTTATAATCAAAAAGTCAAACAAGTATTGGCAAGGATATAAAAAAACTAGAATTCTCATACTGTGCTGATGGGAATGTAAAATGGTACAGCTGTTTTTGGAAAACAGTTTAGCAGTTACCATATGACCTAGCAATTCCACTCCTAGGTATTCAGCCAAGAGAATGAAGGCATATGTTCGCACAAAAACTTATATACTAACATTCATAGCAGCATTATTGCTAACAGCCAAAAAAGTGGAAATAACTCAAATTTATATAACTGATAAATGGAAAAATAAAATGTAGTATTTCCATGCACTAGAATATTATTTGGCAATAAAAAGAAATGTAGTCCTGATACATGTTACAATACGGATGAACCTTGAATACATCATGCTATGTGAAAGCTGCCAATCATAAAAGACCATATACTGTGTGATTCTATTTATATGAAATGTCCAAAAAGGATGTTAGTGGCTGCCTAGGGCTAGAGGAGTTAGGAGGAAATGGAGAATGACTGCTAAAGGATATGAAGTTTCTTTTTGGAGTGATGAAAATGTTATGAAATTGATAGTAGCAATGATTATGACTGTGGATACACCTACTAAAACCCACTTAATCATATCCTTTAAATGGGTGAACTGTATGGTATATGAATTACATCTCAAAGTTATTTAAAGAAAAGATAATCAGATGTAATATTTCTTGGTATAAATGTTGCCAATCAGCTATAAATCCACATCTTCAAAATCTAAATACCAAATCACTCACTGTCCTTATTAAATAAAGAGAAATGCTCACTAGGAAAAAAGTAAGGAGGAATGAGGTAGGGGGATTAGCAATCCAGGACTACATTGACACTTGAGTTTGAATACCTGCAAATTGGATACTTTAACATCCTATAATACTAAACCACCAAAATTTCTTCTGAAAATTTGAGAAACTGGGTAACAGAACCAGGTGCCCCAAAATTAATGCACTTAATTAAGTCTACAGACATGAAAAAGGTTGACCATGTAGAACAGGAAAATATTTGGTCATATGTCTGTTCACCTTTGACCATTAACGAGCCACTGAACTGACGTCCTAGGGATGGAAGAATAGGGTCCGCTCACATAAATTTCTCTTATTTTTAGTAAATGGTCAAGAGATTTTTGCAAAAAAAAAAATAAAATTGTTTTATCATACCTAGTCGTTCGCCACCAAAATTAATTAATGGGTGTTGTCATTCTTCTTTAATGTATTAAATACTAAAATACCAAAACAATTACCACTAAATGTGAGAGATTTGTGAAATTTTAGAAGATCTTAATGTTTCGGTCATATTATAGGCACTCAATGTTTAAATGTAGTTTTTCCACTTGAGAATAAACATATAGTTCATAGAATATTAGAATTATGGCTAAATAACCTCCACTTGTTAACTCGTTGGTTAGGCTCCCCAGGCCAGTGCTCAAATCGCAACACCACCAAATCCACACTCTATTTACAAGGACACATCTGTGGGGGGAAATGTTCAGAATTCCAGTTTTAAGACCAGGGATTCATTTCCTGCTAGCATCCCATGATTTCGAAAAGTAATCCTAACTTTAAAAACTGTTAAACTCAAATATAATTTAAAAAAAACACTACGTCTTTTTAAAAAATCACCAACATTAAAAAATTCAGTGTATGACTTTCCGACATTTAAATAAAACTTATATCACAAGGTGATTTGTCATAAAAATAAAATGAGCTCTCATTATTACCCTCAGTGCAAGTTGTGATATATAATAGCTTCGAAAATCTTAAGCTTTGTAAGACAACCAGTAATTTGCGTTTTGTTTTTGTTACTATTTCTGTTAATACCAAAAGTTTAAAAGTTAATAAAAATTAGAGTCTGCCTTAGGAAATACAGGCAATTGAGGGATGAAATAAAGGAAGAGAATAAATAATCACATGTTGCAACCAAAAAATCTCGCACCATTATTTATTTCCTTTATCTGTTATTTTAAGAGCTTCTCATCTTTGTCTTGATTCAAAAGAAAAACTCCTGGAACTAAAAGAAATGTTAAAAAACAACAACAACAACAAAAAACACAACTAAATACTGAAGGCAGAAAAATTAATTAACCTGCCTAAGGTCACCTAGCTAGGAGGTAGAGAAGCAAACCCTAGGTGGCCTGGTTCCTTTTATCTACTCCCCTGTACTGACAGAAGACAAACCTCTGCAAACTTCATTTATTCCTTCTCCTAATCCCCTTAACACCAGGCTAAGAACACAGAAATGTTTGTCAGCAATATATACAATTCACAGAACATTTTCTTGGTGAACTCAACTCTGGTGAAGTTCCCCTGAGATTCAAATATAAACATTTCTATTTTTTAAAAAAGAAAAACTTTTAATTAAATAGAAAAAGCACGTAATTCATTTCTTTTTAGTTCAGGGATTATGTTAATGCATTTTTACAATATGCTACTTACTTGCAAGCAATTCACTTAAATTTATGACTGAGATGCCATTTTATTTATAGCTAGGTCATAAAGAAAACCACAAGACTAAGTCAACCTAAAACAAGCATCAGCAGTTCTAGAAAAATTGCTAAATGGTGGTAAAATTACACTAGTCGACCAGCCCCTGGTCATGTCTGGCCAATATTCCTAATTGCTTTTTTCCTATCACTTCCCACTTTCATTTCTCACCACTCTTCATTTATATTCTAAATCACCATGTGAGGATTCTAACCACCATTATAGGACTTCCACTGGTAAAATGGCTGCCAACGGCATGTATACAAGTCTAGCATTTCTTATTTCTCTTGGAGAAAGTGGAAACTTCTAGTATTTGTATACATAATTTTTCTACAATATGCATTATTTTTACTGTGATTAAAAAAAAAACAAAAACCTTTAATAGCTACATATACTAAGTCTCTTGCATTCAAAAGTCTGATTTTTCTTCTATTAACAAATTAAAATTATTAGTGTATAACTATCACAAATTCCTTCCTCCTAGTCTGATGTCACCAATACTCAACATTTGATCTCGCAATACTCAAAATGCACACTTTATAATATACACTTATTTCCTTCCTTTATTAAAGAAGTTCCAACATTTTTGTATACATGCAAAAAATTTTCAGTAAGTCATTTATATTTTTTAAAATAAATGAAACTTTCTTTTAAGGAAAAGGATTAAGTTGGTGATATTCACAGTGTGTTCAAAATTACATTCTAAAAATAAGTGTAAATCCCATTATTATGCTACTTAAAAAAGTCTTGAAGCAAGCAGAGATTTAGAAGTAGACGCAATACTAGCTCTGGCAATTTTGAAAGCTGGGCAAGCTAATATATACCCTAGGGATAATCATCAGGTATTTGGAGTCATTCTGCATGAAATACAAAGGGCTTTTTAGATAAAATATCCATTTATTTTTCAAGAAACAGATTAAGAAAGAGTACAGAGATTTTCGACAAGGGTGCCACAATCATTCAAGGGGAAAGAACAGTCTGTTCAACAAATGGTGTTAGAACAATTGGATATCTGCATACAAAAGGATGAAGTTCAGGGTTCCAGTCAAGATGGCAGAGTAGGTAAACGCTGTGCTTGCCACCTCTCACAACTACATCAAAATGACAACTACAGAACAGCCAACACTGAGAATAGCCTGAATTCTAGCTGACAGAAGTCCTATAATTAAAAGGATATACAAAAGAAGCGACATCAAAACTGTTACTTAAACACTCTTCATAGAGAAGTAGAGTAAGATACATCAATATATTAAAAGCATGAGAGTTAAGGCATCAAAAAGCATATTCATTTCTGGTTCTTAACAACGCATCAAAAAAAGACTATGAAATTCTCAGGCAAAATGTTTCCAAAAGTTATAAAAACTGACTGGTTAATTTGTTTTAATTGTATTTTGAGAGGTATAATTCGTATTTTAATTTTGGAAGTATGATCTTTTTAATTTGCCTTATATTGAAAAATGAACTTTCCAACAATTAAAAACATCTCCTGTAAATGGAGAATGCTGAAGTGCTTCATTAACTCAGGAGGAGCACCCTGACAACCTCCCACCATCCTGCATGACCCCTGTAAATAATGCATGAATATGCTATTCTAAAATGCATTAGACATTTCCTTGTGTTTCAATATAAGGGGGAAATTTTACTTCACTAAAAATAAAGCTTATGTTGAAATAAAAAAAATGAAGTTCAACCTTCATACCATAAACAAAAATTAACTCGAAATTAATCATAAACCTAAGTGTAAGTGCTAAAACTATAAAACTCTTGAAAAAAAAATGGACTAAATCTTCATTATCTCAGATTTCGCAAAGGATCCTTAGATATAATATAAAATTATAAGACACAAATGTAGATAATTTGGACTTAATCAAAATTAAAATTTCTGTGTTTCAAAAGACATTAATGGAAAGTAAAAAGACAACTGATGACTAGAAGAAAATATTTGTAAATTATATACCTGGACGAAAGACTTGTACTCAGAATATATAAAAATCTCTTACAACGCAATAAAAAAAAAAATCCCAATTTAAAAATAGTCAAAGAACCTGAGTAGATACTTCTCCAAAGAAGATATGCGAAAGGGCAATAAGCACATAAAAATATATTCCATATCAGATAGCCATCAAGAGAATGCAGATCAAAACCCAATGAGATACTTTGCACCCACTACTATGGCTAGAATCAAGAACACATAATAACAAATGTTAACAAGGCTGTAGAGCAAGTAGAACCCTCATATACCATAGGCAAGAATATAAAACGGTACAGACAATTTGGAAAAGTCTAACAGCTCCTCAAATGACTCAACATAGTTACCATATGACCCACTCCTATGTATATACCCAAGAGGACTTAAAATTAAGTGTTCAAACAAAAACCTGTACACAACTATATATAGCAGCATTATTCATAATAGTCAAAAGGTAGAAACAACCCAAATGTCCATCAATTGATGACCTGGCATTAATTCTTAAAAGCACTCCAAGTCAAATACTGAGATTATTGGATTGCTCTCTGTGTACAGGTCACAAAGACTTATTGTGGCAGTTCTTGCACAGAGAAGGGGAAGAGGACTCCACAATGGTCTACCAAGTAAAGTCAGAAGCTATAGGACATTACAGGCTGCCTCGGTAGGAACAAATAAAACGGAATAAATGTGGTTAAGGCTTGGTACAAAGTCAAATCCATCCAATCTCCACAGCATCTTTTATTTCCCACACCTATTAAAAATGAGAAATTTTCTCCCTTGTGATTTAAAAACATTCCATAGTGTTTGGATTTGCATTACTGTCAGCAAAAACTAAATACAGGTTTAATTCTGTTATGGTCTTGGCAAGAAATGTTACTTCTTATTTACCTTTTGGCAATTCTGATTGAAAGAAAAGACTCAGATCACCTCAAATGCTGGGAAAGAGTATTTCAAAGACACAAATACATATGTCAGGTTTCACAGAGACTAGAATTCTTTAAGACATGGCAACATCTCTTATAGTTCAACAGCAGCTCTGATAACAGACAGGAATTCTAAAAAATAACCCTCTGAAGCCCAGGCCACATAATTCCAACTCAATGTTTTGTGATTAAGGTAATTTAGCTGTCCTCATGTCTTTCCATGGTCATTTGCACTACAACTACCTGATGTTCTCTCTGCGTTTTTAGTTCACTTTCCTGAGAAAGATGGTGCAGTTAACTATCTGTTCCTGTTAGTGCAAAATTTTTGGACTAAGCAATCATATGTGCTCCTGATCAGCTCAGAGACTGGCTTCTCTTGGGCCAGGTACCTTTGGTAAAATCAGTTAGCTGAGGCCAGGGTGACAAGGGTCACACAACGAAGGACACAATCACCTCTGTGTAAGCAAGCACTTAGGGCTGCTCCCTCAGCAGAAGCTGAGGCTCAGAGCATAGCAGGCCCCTAGAACACACAAAGCCGCCTCTCTAGCTGAGATGATCAGACTCAATGACAATATCCAATAGATCAAAAGATGAGAGAGTTTATGCAGACAATAAGGTTCATAGAGGTACAAAAATATAACAATTACACAGAGTTTCAAAGTAGAAAAAAACTTGAGACAAAAATCTCTACTTCAGCATCTCTAATAGGTCATCCAAATTCTGCTTAAATTCCTTCAAGTGCTGGGGAACTCCATACCAAAAAAAGCATTGTCAAGCTATTCTAATAAATGTTTTTAAATCTTTGTTTGCAAAAAAAAAAAAAAAAAAATCTATCTTCATGTAAACTGCCAATTAGCCTTAGATTTTTTTCTTCTCTGAAGCCATTACAGTTTTATTCACTCGACCAACTAAAAATCCTTCAAATATCTGAGTATCTCATACTTCCATTTAGGCTTCGATAGACAAAACCCAGAGTAATTTAAACTTTTTCTTCTTAAGACTTGATTCCAGACCCATGACTATTCTGACTTCTCCTATGGACACATCCTACTTTGTTCAAACCACTCTTTAAATATTAACTTGGAACTGAAGACAATACCCATGGGGTAGACAAGAACAGAATATTGTAGATTCATTTTTAGCAACTAGTCACTAATTTCATTAATCCAATATATATTTTTCAGGAACTATGTCACACTGGTGATTCATATTAAAACCATATCCAATGAGTTACCTGAATCTACATTCAGCACTACTAAATATTAATTGTATTCTAAAAAACCTTTTTTGGGGGGGTACTATCAGCAGAAGAACTTCCAAATTTTCTTACAATCACCATCATGTCAATTATGATTATTGTTAAAATCATGGGACCAAAATAAAACCATGTTCAAATACTAGCTGTCATGTAGCACTTGCAAGAGGTACCCCACCCACACTAGCAGCCTCCCCGTATACCTGCCTGAGAGCTTTCACTAGCCAAAGGACAAAAGGTTTTCTAAATATCTTAAGAGTGTTGACGCATACCACTTGACACTCTACCCTACATAAAGAATACTATCTCAAAAAAAAAAAAAAAATTATGGATGTGTTTTAAGGTATAGTTTGAACCATGACAAAACAAACAAGAAACTGTTATGTTATACCAGCTTGAACTAAAAGGAATAGAGACACTTCAATATGAAGAGAGGCTCTGGGCTCCCAACTTTGAATGGGTAGGAAGTAGACCAAAAATGCTACGTGGCTGTAAACAGAGGTCATTTCTTACAGAGAAAAAGGACTTCTCAAAAGGTGAAGACAAGAGCAGAAGAAAGTAATAGATTAGGGAAAGATTTCCAGGTAGAACTGGGACCTAATCAAGGAACACACATTGCTCCCAAAGTAGGGGACCTTGACAATATAAGCCTGGCTGGATTTCGGACCTGCTATAGACCAACAATTGCTACATGACTTCCACTTCTCCCCTATCTGAATGGGAGCATGTATTGAGGTTATCCTGTACCAGTCTCACCATTTGATGCTAGGTGTATCTTTTCAGTTGCAAGGTCTTTATCTAAAGACACATTTCCTCCCATCAAAGAGTGGAATCTAATCCTTTCCACTCCTTTTTTTGAATCTGAGCTGGCTTTGTGGCTAGTTTTGACTAACAATGTAGCAGAAGTAAAATGAATCAAGAAAGCTTGCAGCTTTGCTCTTGCCCTCTTGGAACACTGCTGCCGCTATATAATATGCCAGGGTATTACTAGTAGAGGGAGCACCTGAAAGGGAACCAATTGCTGCCCCCACCAACAGCCCCAGGTAATTGCCAGATACCTGAGTAACATCGTAAACCATGCAGCCCCAGTCAAGCTGCCAGCTGATTGAAGCCACATGAGTGACTCCAGCAATAGCATTCAAAACCAAACTGTACAGCTAAGTCTAGGTCAAATAACAGAACAGTAAGCAAATAATTACTGTCTTAAGCCACTACATTTTGTGATTGTTATACAGCAATAGATAACTGAGATAGTGGTAAATAATGATGTATCTTAATTTGATGAAATATAATCAGCAGCTCAATACATGCTTTTTCAAAATATCAATCTAAGTAAAAAAGTGGGAACTCATGTAGTCGACATGCATGTAAAACACCATAGACCATAAACTACTATCGCTATGTCCAGATTAATGTTGAAAGATAAAGTTTGAAAAATTAAACTATAACAGAAAAAAAATCCTCGAAATTCTTTCTTAGTACTATTCAATCTCCAATCTTAAATGTTAAATGGATAAGGAAAGAGCGACACCAACGAACAGTACGTGAAAACAAAATGGATAAATAACATCCTTAAATTATGCGTCACTTTTTAATGACAATATTTTCAATTTTCAACTTCAACTGAACTCCTAGGATACCACCAAAATTACTTTAACTTAAAAGATAACACAATGAAAATGCTGAGTTGTAGGCCATTTTTAAAAGATGATCTAGAGAATTTTTGAGGCCAAAACAAAATGGAGTTCTTTAATTAGAGAGGAAGCACATGCAATGAGAAAGCATTATAATTCAGACAACCTGGATCTAGTCTAGTAGACTGACTTACGGCAAACCACTTAATTATTTTTGGCCATGATTCCTCAACCATGACCTGCCAAAAAGCTACTACTAGCACTCTAGAAGATTCAAGAGGAACATGAACTTCACCAAACTAATAAGCTAAGAATAATACAGCTATCTATAATTAAATAAAATTTCTTGAATTACTATTAATACTACTTTTTAAAAACTAGTTAAAACCACCATGCATTGAGCACTTGTTAGATGCTAAATGTATGTTCATCTAATCCTATTAATAATCCTATGGAGAAGACACCATTATCCTATTTTACAGAATAGCAAACTGAGGTTTAGAGATGGTATATAACTATCCAAGGTCTCACGACTGATTAGTGACAAAGCCAGGATAAAATGCAGGGTTTGTTTGGGTTTTTTTTTAAACTCTTGAGCCAAAACTTTTAAATATCACCCTCTGCTATCTCCTCATGAAAGCCTCAAGTCCAGGTTCCAAATATAAAACAAGAATTTTGGTGTCAGAAATACAACCAAACACAGTGTCATAAGCAGTGAACTAGGAATCAGATCTAAGTTCTAATGTCAATTCTATACTACCGATACCTAGATCTAAGACAATCAATGAGCAAGTTAGCAACACAAGTCAAACGGTTTTTAATCAAGAAGAAATAAGGATGGTTGTCAAATGCAAAATATATCTCTGGGATTTTTTTCAACCGCAGAATGAGATATGACTAAATACATTTTAAGATTTTTCTTTTCCAGCTTTGAAAATTTGATTCTATTTTTAAAATTACATTAAATGTCATTTCCAAAATGAATTTTCTAATCCATTTAATTAGCAAATTACATTAGAGCATATCAGAAGGCATGAAGATTTTCTGACCACTTATTGTTCCCTCCTTGGAACAAGCTGTATTCATTCCACACACTCTTAAGTGACGTACAGAGCCTTTATTACTGATTTCTGCTGGATATTAAACTCTCTTTTACTTCACTTTCCAAGCATGTTTATCTCCATATTAAGCTAATATCCTTAAGGATAGATTGTTCTTCAATATCTGTTGAATGAATAACTGAACAGAAGAACAGAGGACAAAGAGTAATTATTTAATTAATACGTGTTGACTATGTAGAAAATATTTTCCTCTCTAGCTTTAAAACTACTTTATAACAAGTCAAGAGTGGATTATCAAATGTCCGTACAATAATAATCTATTTTCTTTCAGATTACTACACATTTTCAGTTATTCCAAGTTTTTTAATGCCCAGTGAAAACTATTCAAATGCCATAAACTCATTCACTGAACTTACCAGAACCACTAGAATACAACAGGAGCTCAAAAAATGAATTGAATCTAGCAAATAACTTTACAACAGCTAACAAAATCAAGTAAACCATTGCGGTCACATTATGTAAAGATTTTATCCTCAGAAATCATTTCCATGACATGACTTAAATGAAGATGCTAGCAAAAATGTTCCTAACATAAAAGTGAAAGAAACGTTGAAAAACTGCAAAAAAAATCAAATAGTTTTTAATCAAGAAGAAATTTGGTGGTTGCCAAATTGTGAAATATCATATATTTTGAAAATATAAACTTTATTTCCTAATATTAAAAATAAAAACATATTTGAAAAGAAAAATGATAACACAAAGATGAATCTAGGAACTTTTTACATTTAAGTAGAGAGGGCCAGAAATGCTATTTCAAAAATTGCATTTACGCAGAAGACAAAAGTAGAAAAGAATAATATGCTATAAATGTAAAGCTTTACATTTGAGAGGAAGGGCAGCTGGACACAAATGGAAAGATAAAGGGTCGGATACGCAGTGCTGTGACAGTCACCAAAAACAGGGAAATACCAAAAACAGAAATATGTGTACAATAAAGTCTTCTATAGGCCTAAATTACCTATCCCTTGAAATATTTCATGAACTTGAATAATCATTATCCTCTGAGTACATCCATTTATGAAGAACAAAGGTTTATACTTTTATGCCACAATGAATGAATGTTTAAAATTACTTTTGGGTTTAGAATTACTACAGCAACCTTATGTATGGCAGAAGAGAAAAGTGTCACGGCAACATTAGATGTCACAAAAGAGCAGTCTGGGCTAAGAAAACAATGTTAACACTAATAAGAGAACCAGCTACATAAAATGAGCCACGAAATGGAATGACTAAATAGAATAGCCAAACTGTCAGATGCTAAATAAACAGCATCAATTATCTGAACTAGAGAAAGCTAATAGGTTCTCAATGTTATACATTTAAAATATTTTAAAGTAACATCCATTTGGCAAGTTATCAAATATAATTTAAGAATAATCTGATTTTCCATAACATGAAATGATGGAATTCTAAATACCAAACTTCTGGGGGAGGGGAGGATTCTCCTTTAAGTGCAACCATATCATCTGTAAAAACCTGGGCCAGGCCAGTTACATAGAATTTTCCTAAGTGACATCAGAGGTAAAAGAATAGTGACTGGGTCTACTCTACATTTATAAAATTGTCAATAATAACTAGGATTATTTAACATAATCTTCTGTGAAATTATTAGGCTAATAATTACAACAGGGATAATTTTCCTCTTCTAGGATTAATAAGAGATAAAACCAGGAGCAAAAAGAGATGTAAACTCAACAAGCCAGAAGTGATACTTGTGTGACAAATTAAAATTGCTATTTTGTGACTACAAATTAAACTTACTATGCACATAACCAGGGGAAATTGACAAACAACTAACTTCAACCATTTTGAAACAACTTTCACGTGCTAAGCAGCTGCACTCATTAAGAAGCATGGAGTACTTTTAAAGAGATATTTATTATATGTTTAGCTAACCTAAGCGCAGATAATGAACTTCTCATTCTCCTTCCCATGCCCGCTCCTTCCTATGCCAAGCCCTTCTGAAGCTGGGGTTGATAAGGCAGGATCCAAAAGGGAAAAAAGCTCAGGAAGGAAATGGTATCCTCATATAGCCCAGAGAACCAGCGACCCAACAGGAGCTTGGAAAATATCCCATCGTTTACCCACTAAGAGCAGTTAAGTAGGAAGGTGCACTGTTCTTTTCCAGGTGTGCTTATTTTCAACTTTGGTCTTAGAACCTCAACCTTAAGGCAAAGGTAGGGAGGGGGATGGCAGCGCCACTGGTGGTATCTGGGCGTAACACAAGTTTAACAAATAAAAACAACCTTTTCTTTAATTGGAGCGTATTCGGTGCCCTCACCTCTCCACCACACCTCTGCCTTCACCCCTTGCGGCCCTTCCCTGCCGCCTCAGGTCCCCATGACAACCCCTCCCGAGGGCGAGCCCCCATCACCACCTCCCGGTCCCGGCCAGGCCGGCTGCACTTGCCTGGCAGGTGACAACTCCATCTGCCCAGGACTCTCTCTCTCCCCATTCCCGAGAAGCCGGCCAGGGATCCTCCTGGCGCGCGGGCCCGCTCCCTCGTCAGACCCTCGTCAGTCGGGGACGTGGGGAGGGGCGGCCGGACACAGAGCCGAAGAGGTTCCGCTCCGACCCCCAAGCGAGTGACGCGGGGCCTGGAGCGCGACCTGCAGAAGGGGTGCTGCGGCACCGAGCCCCCGGCTAGGCTACCGAGAGAAGCCAAGGGGCAGGCACAGTGAGCGCAAAGGAACTTGTCTGTTTTCATAAACAACGACGCGTCGCGGCGGCGGGGGATGCTGGGGACAACGCTCACCTTGAAAGGGTTGTTGAGATCCGGGTCGGCAAACGGGTTACTGTCGAAATCCGACATCTCTGTTGCGCTTGGCGTCACCCAGCCGACCCAGGCGCAGAAAGGGAGACGAGGCGAGGCCGCCGCCCCCCTGCGCGCTCACGTCGCCGCCGCCGCTGCCGCCGAGCAGATCCGGGTGCAGCTCGCCGGGCCACCCAGCCGGCCGCGCCACTGAGCATGCCCGGTGCGCCGGGCTGCCGGCCGGCAGCGCTGCTCCCGTTCGTCGTTCGTTCCTCTGGCCCTGGATCCAGCACTCCGGACTTTGACTACGACCAAACAGGGACTAAGGGCGGAGGGAGCCGGGAGCGGAGAACGGCGTGATTAGTCCTACGTCCTACGAGCCAGACAGATTCCGCATCTTGACCAGCAGCGCGTCAGTGTGGACTTAATGGTATTACCAGCGATTTAAAGTTCGCTCCTGTGGTCGAATATGACTTGGGGAAGAGGTGGTATTTTGTGGGCAAGAAAGAACCCCACTACCATCACTACTCCAGGTTTGGAAGGCAGCCTGGAATGCAGGATGCACACCTGGGGAGGGAGTGGCTATTTGACCACGCTTCCGGCACCGGTGGGGGGGAGGGGACGGTTCGGGGAACCAAGATGCTCCGCTCGAGTAGCGCAAGATAACGTCCGGAGGAGGCACAGCCCTGACTGACAAATTTGCACACCTTTGACCCCCACCTGGGATTCCCTGGCTCTCGTCTTCCGGTCCCTCCGACTCTAGGTTGCTGCCAAATCACGGAAACCAGCTTCAGAGCTACCGATCCTGACTCGCTCCGCGGAGGTTTGGGAAAGAGATAAGATTCAGTACCAGGGTCCAGCCCCTGATCCCATCCTCCGGAATCTGCAAAATGGCTACTTCTCTGGAAACGATGGTGGGCACAAGTCCAGAGATTAAGTTAATATTAGTGGACGACGAAAAGATTCAGTTTTTGTTTACTTTCCAGCATTTGGGTGCAAAATATACACCCCTGATTTTTCTCCAATTCACTCCCCAGCGCCAGGGATGAGAATACTGAAAAATGGATATGCATTAGGAATTTATTGTACCATTTGTTGCCTCACCCCTGAACTGAGGGCATCTCTCTTCCATTTTCACCTTTTGCTCTAAGAAAAAGCACTTAGCAGATGACGCTACAAAGAGCCAGGAGTATTTTCACTTGGTAGGTGACTAAGAATTGGAAGGAACTCGAGTTAGTCGCCTTGGCCTTTTGGAGGCTTGCACTATGCAGAGTCAGCTGGGAAATGTTTTCTCCCTGCTCTGAAAACACTAGCTAGAGATGATGCATAAAAATAAGATTTTGCTGTAATCTCTATTTGGCGGGATCCAGGTTAGGGTATATGACAAAAGCTACTTCTGGGCAGCCAACTAGGAGTGTAAACTAATAAGTGACAACAGATGTGGATGGGCTTGGCAGAGCTGTAAGATGCTAAATATGAAAAAAGAACCATCTATTGCGCTCATTATCCTATCCTCAGTAGCTGCCTGGCGTCTCGTTAATTGCTTAGTACTCAAAATGTGTAGGGTTCAAATCCCAATTATACTACGTATGCTATTCACTTTACCTCTCTGGGTCTTTAAAGGATTATTTAAGAAGTAAATAATATAGGGAAATGTCCTGCACGTACTTAGTGCCTAACATTTGTTGACTCTCTGAAAATGGCAAGAGGGCCCTGCCCATTGTTCTTAGGTGCTTTTTCCTCATCTCTGCTTGGTTTAAACTTGCCCAGCAGATCTGTTTGTCTCACCACTTTGGCCCTCACTCCCTACACCTGCCTTCCAAATGACCCATATAATCAGCTATTTATTATGCATCTACTATGTTCCAAGACAATGAGGATCAGCTGAGCCTGCATTGCAGCAAGGAAATTTCCAAATATGCGGAGTTTACAGATAATGACGTTAGCGCTTAATGCAAAAATTTACAGATTTCATTGTTTCAGAATCACTTGGAATACTTCTTAATAATGCAAGTACCCACCTCTCCACATCTCCTATCCCTGATATTCTGCTTTAAGGGGATCTAAGAGGCCCTGGGTCTACATTTTTATTTTTTATTATTTAATGTCTATATACAAATACATTCTTTTACATAAATGCATAAATAGATTCATAGCATATATATGGTATTTTCACTTAAAAAAAAATTTTTATCCTTTGTCTTCCCTTTTCACTTCCCCTACATTAATGACCTGGTATGTTTCTTTCAATGTTCTTATATTGTATGTCTACACTCACATAATGCTCACATAATCATATACAAATGTATAATACACATTCATGAAGACATTTATATATAGTTGTACGGGTTTTTGGCATTGTGTTGAGAAAAATGGGATCATGAATATATTTTTCTGCAGTTTGTTTTTCTCATTCAGTGATACCTATGGCAGAGTTTCTCTGTGAGATGAGCATTGGCAAAGAGACTGTCTAAGATTTCTTGCCCCAGTACACCACATAAATGTAATTAATTTTTATAGGTACCATAACTATAGAGGTGAAAAGGATTGGGAAACATGGCCTGATAGAGCTCCCTCCAAATCAACAACTATGCATCTAATTCATTATTTTTAACAAGTGCAAAATCAGCATACTTAAGGGACCGCAGGTGATTCTGATAGAGGTGTTGTTCTGACCACACTTGAACACTGATATAAAGATATTCAGACATAGGGTTCATGGGTAAGCTTATTAATTCGTTAGCTTTCATGAAATGTAGAACCAAGACATAAGAGCTGAAAGGAACCTTAGCCTCTCTCATGACAGATTAAAAATTGAGTTTGGACAGGTATAAATGACTTGCCTCAGTCATGAAGAAAGTGAATGGAGGAACTGAGTACAGAACTTGGGTCTCTCACTAGTTTCAGGTATACAGTACATTGATTAGACATTTATATAGTTTATAAAACGATTTCCCTAATTGCTCTTTCTCTCCTCTGGCTCTCAACTCAGGTCTCTTGACTCAAGTGTCAGACATTAAATTGATAGATTCGGTTAATAACATTTCATATAAGATAAAGAAAAGCAATGTGCAAGGTAGAACAAAAGCATGCAGGACGTTTCATTTGTTGAAGTGGTTCATTTCCCAGGAGTTCCCTCCTAAATTTGGTAGAATGAAGAATCAAAACTGGCTTCTAGCTCTAGCTCTACCCTAAACTAGCTGTGTCAGTTTGATCACATCAATTCACCTCTCTGACCGGAGTTTCTACATAGTCAACAAGTATTTATTGAACACCCACTGAGTGGTAAACAATGTTTCAGATTTGGGGGTTAAAGCAGAGAACTAGATACAAGGGTCGGGTCCATTCCTAGAAAACTTCCTAAAAGGTCTAGGACATGAATAAGTGCTATCTCAGGTTCTTTGAACAGCTCTAACATTCTATTCATCTGTGGTAGTAGCTCATCCTTCCCTAACTCTCTTCCGCCTTCCACCCAGGGCATGCCTCCAACTGTTACTATGCTGCTTCTCAGTTTGACAAATGCAGTTTGTGAATCTGCTGGGCAGGGACTATAGACTGAATTCCATGTGTTTTATATTGGCTAGCACAGAACTAATTAGTAAATCTTGAGAAAATGTCAAGAAATTTACATTTCTTACCTCAAAATGTTCATTGGACTCTAGATTCACTGCTAAGCTAGAACTGAAATCCATCATCTCTCTCAGTGGACCAAAAGTCCGGTTTGCTGCTGTGACTGTTGCTACTGATACCCATGACACCTCAATTGGAGTATATGTGGCCCTCTATTCCGCCACTGGCTACACCTTCAGGAGGTATCAGAGAAAATGAGGGCACTGTGTGGAAGGCCAAATAATGGTGCCCCCAGAATGTTCACACTCTAATCCTGAAACCTGTGAATATGTTACCTTACTTGACAAAAGGGACTTTGCAGATATGATTAAGATTGAGGACTATGAGATGGAAAGATTAGCCTAGGTCATCCAGGTGGACCCCATGAAATCACATGAGTTCTTAATAGTAAATAACAAAAGAGTTGCTAGCTTTTAAGATGGAGGAAAGGGGTTCATGAGCCAAGGCATATGAGTGGCTTCTAGAAGCTGGGAAGAGCCCTCAGCTGACAGCCAGCAAGGAAATGGAGACATCAGTTTTACAGCTGTAAGGAATTGAATTCTGCTAACAACCTAAATGATGAAGGAAATGATTCTCCCCTAGAGCCTCCAAAAAGGTACCCAGCCCTGCTGATTGCTTGATTTTAGCTTAATGAGAATCATGCTGGACATGTGACATACAGAACTGTAAGACAGATTCACCCCACCATCCATTATTCAGCTATCTTCCAAGCTCACCACCTAAGCTGAGTCCAGCCCAACCAACTATCTAAATTAATCACCTTTTCCCATGTGATTATATGCTAGTGAAGAGGCCGAATGGTCTGAGTAGCATTCTTTTGATTCATTGGGTTAGAGTATTCTGTAGTGCAGAAACACAACAAACATAACATAAATAAATATATTTTGAATCTCAGTTTACCTGTGACTTTAGATACACATATATAGACCTTTCTATCAGAATGTCCTTCTCCCACTCAATTTCTACTTGTCAAAGTCCAATTAATCCTTCATTGCCAATTTCAAATAAGTCCTCAATAAACCCTTCCTTGCTATCTCCAATCTAAATTTGTCTCATAGTATCTAAAATAACTTGAATCTTTGTTACAGAATTCATGATATACCATTTCCTATGGGTATAAAGTTACATGGCAATTCACAATATTTGGAGTGAATGAATGTATCTGTCTCTTCATGGCATGAGCTTCTGAAGGCAGGGAGAAATTTCATCTTTATATTATTCACAGAGCTTAGCACAGCATTCTTCTTAAAGAAGGCACTCAAGAAATAATTGTGTTTACTATAAAGATTTATTTGCGTATAAAAGGGATTGCCACATGACATCTTTGGCCAGAGTAAGCCCAAATATAAGATTATGGGAAACCAATTCATTAGTCAATACAAACAGAATTGTGCAGCTACTATGATAAAATCTTCTGGACTGAAATTCTGAATTCTAAACATTGACTTCATAGAAAGACCATGGAAGAATTTCAAATAGTATGGGCCAGTGAGATGCAAGAACTAACTGTAGAGCTCATTTTATTTTCCAGAAGAGTCTGCATAAGAATATTGTTGTGAAATTACCTTTATTTTGCAAGACAGAAAAACATTATTGCACACACATGTACATTATGTACATATACATATTTATGTATACTTAACTATTAAAGAAGCATTTGTCAGTGATATTTAAAATACTATAAAAATAAAAAATAAAATAGTATTATAGTAAAATATATAAATTATATAGTAAATTACATAGTATATAACATGCTACATTATATATACATATATAGTAATATGTAAAGTAAATTATATAGTAACAGTAAAATACATAAATATATAATATACAGTAATATATAAATGTAGTAAAATAAGTATTATAGTCCTGTGACTGCATTGGATGCTATGTATGAAGAGACAGAAGGCAGAATACTATTATTTTTATCTAGGAACAATTTCAGAAAACTGAATTTTTTCATGAATCATAAATTATATAATCATACTTGATGTTACCCAATGTCTATGTAATTTCACAAAAGTCTTCAAAGTAAGAACAGTTTAGAATTCTTAAATTGCAAATTACGTATAAATCTTCAGGGGATTCTTGTAAGAGAAGAAATAATCAGCGATCTAACCCATTTTCTGATCTCCCCAAGGAAATACCCCAAATCTGATTATTTTAAAGAAAAAAGGGTTTACTTTCAGATTCTTCCTTTTTAATGCTGAGAATTTTTAAAAAGAAGTCTGATTTACTCAGAACGGCTATTCGCTTCCTTACAGGAAAGAAGATAGACTGCTAAAATGTCTTGAATGTCTGGCATATGTCAGGTACTAAGATGCTGGAGGCTCAGCAGACATTTTCTCATATATGACATACCTTTGGGAGATAAGTATGATCTCCATTTTACATATAAGAAAATGGAAACTCAGGCAAAGAGAATCTGAAAGTTGTTTTAAGAATTATTATGAGAAATAAAGGCTTCTTATCTGGAGTTTTGTATTGTTTGTCATTGCATTCTACATTAGGCTTTACTATATTGCCCAAGGAGAGAATTTCATGTTGTTTTTTTTTTTTTAAAGAGAAGTGCTATAACCTTGCTGGTTAAGTATGCCATTGTAACACAGTGTCCAACTACCAAATGACTGGGGAGAAACAGTGACAAGGATCTGGATAACTATATCCATAGTCTCTGGGTCTGAGAACCAGACCTTTCGCCCATCCCTACTGCATAACTTCCTCTTAACTGACCAGTCCATGGGGCAGCCCCCACAGTTGGTTTCCCTCCATTTGTGACCTCAGGAACTTTGATGATTCTGCCTGCTTCTTGGCATGCTTTTAGGCTCCGAAGCTGAGGGAGGACACTGTACCTCCCATTAATACCGTTATGGACCTGCTCAAACCTCACACTCTCCAGAAGTCTTAGCCAATGGGTTCTGCTGAGGTACAGATCTTCCACAGGGACTTTCTCATGGTTTTAGTTTTTTTATAACACTTTGATGAATCACAACTTTTCCTTCTGACCCTCTTTTAAATTTTCATAGCCCCTCTCTCATAAAACCTGGTACACCTTCCCCTGGAAGTTTGGTTACAATACAGTAGAAACCCACCATGCAGTGTTGCAAGCAAACTGGTCTTTCATTCCAACCATTATTCTTGGACCAAGCCTGGTATGTCGACATTCTCCTACCTCGAAGTATCCTCCCTAATCAAGGGATAGTTTCAAAGATCAAAGCATAGACCCAATTCCTATTCTTTGTTCTAAAAACTGCTTAGTCAGAGGACTGGACATTTGCTCCAATTCATCTCATCATTGACCCCTCCCAAAAATCCATAAGAGCTCAGGCATATGTAACTCACTCAGATAATAGGAGATATACAAATTAGCCTCCATTATATCATCCCAGGACTATATATTCCCACATAGAGCTATCATTAAAGAAATTGGAGAAACTTATCTTTCAGCTATCGATTTCAAATTTCTCGCTTTCTTTGGCTCCTGTAATACCTATAGTCCTTCCTGGCAACTCCAACCCAAGAAATTAGTTGCTCCATCCTCTGTATAACAAGAGAACTCTGCTTATATCTTTATCAACTATAGAAATTATTTTATATTGGTAATACAAAAACTGGATTCTGCTCAAAGCAGGACATTGTGTGAAAGTGACAAGGAACTTGAATACAAGCAGTGTATTTGGGTGGTGTTCCTAGGAAGCCAGAGTGAGAGGAAGGGAAGAATGGACAAGTAAATAGCGAAAGCCAATAAGGAAGGAATTTTAAGCAGTTTACAATTGTGACTAATTGGGGCTCAAATCCCAGTGGGGATCCTCTGAGGAACAATGTAAAATGTTCCTTATAATTGTTCTTTGCAGAATGGGGAGCCAGAAGCATTTATCTACCAATTCCTGTCCCCCCTTGGTTGTGTGGAATTAATTACAAACACACACACACACACACACACACACACACACACACACACACGATTACTGTCTACCTCAGGTCAAGTTGAGAGTGCCCAAAGGAATGTGACTTGAGGCACCAATGGCATCTATCACACCTAGTAACACATCTCTGTCCCCCTCTAGATTATATATCCCTCGGGGGGAGGCCTTGATTATTCTCACATCCTTGATATATAACACAGCATCTGGCACAAAGTAGAAGCTAAATGATTTTATGGATGGAGAGATGGATAGAAAGATGCATGTACAATTTATGATTATGTCCAAACAAGCTGTAATAGTCTACCAATCAAAATAGAACCTTTAATTATCAAAATTTGTATATATTTTATATATAGGAAAATTGAATTGTGTGTGTGTGTGTGTGTGTGTGTGTGTGTGTATGTATATTATGGTATATGCAAGTCCCTCTTTATTGACCAACTTCAGTTAGATATTTTTTATTGTTTGTGATTTTAAAGCACTATAGGACTTTGTAAATCAATCTAAGTTTTCCACAGTGCTATTGTAGTAAGCAAGTAATCCCCTCAGTATGTGTTTAAGACAAGTAATGGGAATCCTGACATGACAAAAAAGAAATCATGGAAAACACTGGGTTATCGACAATTTGAATGTTCTAGAATTTTCATAGAAAATAAAAGTAATTTAATCTTTGGTCATAAACAAAGACATACCAAACAACATCTGTTTTTAACATATCAACATTTGTAATTATGTATGGTGTTAGGTAAGTACTAGACTTATCAGCAAGATAAGTTCATAAGTTATATAAATATCTAACCACTGTGCTATATACCTTAAACTAATATAATATTATAGAATCCCAATGTAATTGAAAAAATTTAAAAAAAAAACATATAAACCTTTGTCTCCATGTCTTGATAGTTAACATGTCCCTCTAATCCTGTCAAAGAGATTACGGGGGTGGAAAATCATATGGGAAACAGATTGCATTCATTTTAAATCTGGTTTTCATTAGGTATAAACTCAATTTTCTGTTTGTATATTCCGCTCAATAATAGGCATTTTTGAGAAGGTGATGATCTCACTATTTTATAATTAACTATTAACCATGGATAATTTATTTCTTCAATCAAATTTTCTTTGGTAGTTATAAAACTCCACAAGCTGCTACAATTTAATTGCTAAGTTAGCTTAGCTGGCATGAACAACTCTTTCTATGTGACCGACTATAACTAAAATATCTACTTGCTAGATAGTCAGTCCTATCTATATAATATCAGACTATGTCTCTTCCACTAACCAATTTCCTCCCTTTGGATATTGGTGGGGAAGTTGTCTCACATTGGTAATAGCATCCACTTGCACTAAGGTTATTTTCTTGTATGTGACAAATATTCTCTACTCAGCCAGGATGTCTATTCAGTTTTTAGACAACTACCACCAACCCGACTTCAGGCAAGAGGGTAGAATGGGGCAAAATTCACATTTCAGCTATAAACACAGGCCCATTCCCAATTCCCCACAACATGGACAACACTGGACTATAGCACTTAAAATTTTACTGAAGCTTGAAAATATTAAAGGAGAATTAGAACACACAAAAGAAAAAACATAAAATGGAAATGTAGATATTGGTTCTAGAGTAATCAGCCATCGCCTTGCATTGAGCATCGTCTGCAGCCATTTCCATCTTCAGCCCTCAGTATGTCATGAGTAATCAATGTCATGTTATTATCCATGGTTATGTATCTTTCTCATGTCCTCCTTTACCAGAATCAGGTTCCACTACTACTAACCGAGAAAAGGGACGAAGTCCTCTCTTCCTCTAATCCCAGGCCACTTTTATTCTTCTTTCTCAATGGGCTACCATTTTCTTCAGGAGACATTTTCCCACCCTCACCCTCAGGGATCCTTTGACCCCTCCAGCCTAAGCAAATGAACAAGTAGTTGACAGTACAGTTCCCAAACTCTGGCTGATTTAGTTACAAATGGCATCACATGTGAGGCATTAACTATCCAGTACATGGTGGTTGCAGCAACCCAGTGCAGCTCCACATCATCGTTTCTCTTTCAGTATGCAGAAAAGAAGAAATTAGACCTTTGTGTCCCTTCTGGCATGGCCCTAGTCCCATGATTTCCCGTAAAGAAATATCTGAATAAAAAGGCACTTGTCTCTCAAAAACAATTCTTCTTGTATTAGTAGAAAGAGTTTTCCCTCCTAATTCTGTAGTGGCCTCATTCTAGAAAGACTGATAATTTAGATTGCTAAACGAAATTTAAAATCTCAATCAGAAACATCTGTATTTCATTCAATTTGTCCATAAGAACAGTGGCCAGGTACTTGTTTGCAACAAAATAATTTTAAAACTTCACTAAAGTAGCCACACCAGAACAAAGGGAAGGCAGGTTCCAGGTTCAAGGACAAATTCCAGTGTCCAAGAGAAGAAACAGCTCACCACTATTCCAAATGATTTTTTAGTTTCAACAATTTCCCTGAGGCACCAATTCCATTGGTGTGTAAATAAATAGTCCATCTGAATCTTGCCTGGTTGAATTCTCTGGTGATTTAGTTGTCCAGAGGTCAGTTAGTTTATACAGAGTCTAAAGTCCAGAAACCCAAGCTGTGGTGAAAAAATTGTTTATGTTTTTCTATTTCAAACAATACTTATTTCCCAACAATATTTCATTTATTGTGCTGTAGAAATACTTGTAAACATATCTACACCCTAGAAATGGCTGAAAATACAGGCACATTAATATCATATGAATTATTCAAACAACATATGTGAGAATAAAATGGAAATATTATAAAGTAGAAACTAAAGAATATTCAAAAAGAAATTATAATACTATAGTTAATGTAAGGCCCTAGATGTGGCCTAGTTTGTCTATGAAAGACCTACTTTGACCAAAATACACCTATTTTTTAAATTTTTATAAAGAACCATCTTGAAAAACAAAAATGTAAAATATAACTATTTAAAAACTGTATTTTGGGATTTATACATTTTATTTTTTTCTAGTTCACTAATGTCTATAATTTTTATTAATCATGTTTCTTGAAGTTTATTTTACAATTATGTTCCTAGATTCTTGAGGTGGATGCTTAGTTTTTTACTTAAATTTTTTTCATTGATAAAATTATTTATACTTCAAATTGTCTTCTAAATATAGAAACTACTCCCAGGCATTTTAAGTGTGATATTCTCTTTATTATTGATATCCATATGATCTTTTTTTCCCCATTTTATTTTTTGGGTGCAATAGTTATTTAGGAGAGTGTTTTTAAATTTCAAAGTGGTTAGTTTTTACTGGATTTTGTGATCTGAGAATGTAGCCAATACAAATTATACCCTTTGCAATATTTTTTTGGCCTAAAATATGATCCATTTTTTGTAAATAGTTCATGGCAATGTAAAAAAAAAGTGAGTATTTACTGCTTATCTGGTATATATATTAATATTTTAAATAAAATGAAGTTTGTTAATCATGCTCAAGTGGTTCAAAAGCAAACTTGAGCTGGCAGAAGAATGAATCAGTAAATTGTGAAGAATGAATTAGTCAATTGAGATTATCTGGCCTAAAGAATAGAAAGAAAAAAGACTGAAGAAAAATGAACAGATTTTAAGAGAACTTCAGGACATCATAAAGCATACACCAACATATGTATAATGAAAGTCTCAAAAGGAAAAGAAAGAATGAAGAAGGCAGAAAGAAAAAATACCCCTGAACTAACCAATTTTGATGAAAGACAGTCTACACGTCCAACATGCACAACGAAGGATGAATTCAAAGGGATTCAAACTTAGACGCATCATAGGCAAACTGTCAAAAGCCAAAGACAATGAGAGAATCTTGAAAGCAGCAGAAAATGATTACAAGTAAAAGGACTACTCAGTAAAATTTACAACTGACTTCTCATTGGAAACTATGAAGACCAGAGGCAGTGAATAACATATTCAAAGTGCTGAAAGAAAAAGACTGTCAACCAAGAATTCTGTTCTCAATCAAACCGGTGTTCAAAAATGAGAAGAAATTCAGCCATTACCAATTAAAAAAAAAAAAAAACGGCAAATTTCTCATTAGTAGGCTTACCCTACACGAAATACTAAAGGGAGTCCATGCTGAAATAAAAAGGACACTAGACAATAATTGGAAGTCACAGGAAAAAATAAAGAGCACCAGTAAATATTTAGCTATAGATAAATATTTAAAAATCTTATAAGTGTATTTTTGTTTGTAACTCTTTTTCTCCTATCTGGATTAAAAGACAGTTACATAAAGTAATAATTATAAAATTGTGTTCATAAGCTTATAACATATAAACATGTAATCTGTATAAAAATAATAGCACAAAGGAAGTGGGGATGGAGCTATATTGAGGCAAAGTTTTTGTATATTGCTAAAATTAAGATGCTATTAACCCAAACTTGATTGTTGTAAGTTAAGATACTAATTGTAACTTACTACAATTAGTATATTAGTAGGAAAACACTAAGAAAATAATTCAAAAAAGATGTAGTAAAGGAAACAAGGCATGAAATGATATTCCTCATTAGTGATTGGGGAAATACAAGCCAAAATCACAATGAGATGTCACTTCAGATCCACTAGGATGGCTACCATAAAAACGATGGAGAACAACAAGCCTTGACAAAGATGTGGAGAAATTGGAACCTCCAGGCATTGCTGGTGCAAATGTCAAGTGGTACAGTTACTTTAGAAAACATTTTGGCAATTCCTCAAAGAACTAAACATGGAGTTATGTATTACCCAGAAATTCCACTAATAGGTATATGACCACAATTATTGAAAACATATATTCACACAAAAATTGTATATGAATGTTCATAATAGCATTATATATAGTAATCAGAAAAAAGGAAATGTTGAATGTAGTTTGTGACATTTTTTCTCCATTACAAGCCCTAGGTATCGCTTTACATGTGAAGCTATTCAACAACCTTGTGTTTAAGGAGTCAGAGAATGAGGGGTAGAGAAACCAGAAGGTAAGAGGTAGAATGGAATAAGGTAGAGCAGAAGATGAATGATAACTGGTTAGGAAAGGTAATAAAGAAACAGAAACGGGAAAAAAGATGCCCAGATATTTAATCACCATGTCTGTGTCCCATAGTCTTTTCTTCCCTCCATGAAAAGGGATATTGCTACATATAAAAAGTGAAAACAGAATAAAAAGAATGAAGTTAACATGCTCGATGGCTCTGTGACTGTTTTTACTCCATTACAGGCGTTAACTTAGATGAGACACACTCTCAGAATTTTGTTGAAACAAAAATCTAGCTGTCTGTGATAGATATAAAGATTCTCTGTCCAGACCCCGCTTCAAGAAAGAACCTGGTGCCTAGCAGTGAGGAGTGCAGCCAGCAGGCAGCCTTGAGCTATAAGCTTTTTCCAGAGAGCTGCTTTGCCCGATGCCTCCCTCTTCCTGGGGCAGCTTTACATCTGGTGACTGAGCAAGGTTGGGGGATAAAGTCTTGACCATTTGGGGTATTATTCTCCCAGAGTTCTATACCAGGCTGGATAAAACTTTTGACCTACATAGAGGTTTCTACTTCTCTCTCACTCCAGTCCTATATCTTTCCCTACTTTTCACAGGTATCATTCCTAATAAAACAACTTGCTTTCAAAGCTCTACCTCACTGTTTGCTTCTAGAAAACCTAATCTGTGACAATTATTTTCTTTTACCTTCTTGCATGAGGCAGAAGAAAGAAGGCCAATAATCCTCCTCTGTTCAACAAAGAAAATTCACAAATATTTATGTCTTCTGGAAAACAAGGATGTCAATTTAAGTATTTATTACTAGGGCAACGCATTAAGTACAACAACCAATTTATAGCCTTTTAAGGATTCAGGATTGCTTTCATAGGCCATAGCAACAATCCTGAGTCCAAATGTATAACTGGAGTTCGTAGCTAATAAAGTCAGCAAACTACTGCTGAGTCTAGCTTCCTGCTTTTGTAAATAAAGTTTTATTGGAACTCAGCTACAACCCATTTATTTGACTACTTTCATGATGTGACAGCAGAGGTGAGTAGTTGCAACAAAGACCACATGGCTTGCAAGCCTCAAATATTTACTATCAGACCTTTAAGAAGAAAAAGATTCTTTCGATGGAATTAACTTCTGCAAGGACCATTTTATGACGCAAAACATTATCTGCTTTTCTCTTCAGCTGCAGAGAGGGAGCAGTTTATAATTAAGTACCTCCAGTTTTAAAGGACAAGTCCTGGGATTCTATTAATTGGCGCTGAGTAGAAAAAGGTAACCTCAAGAAGCCCAGAACAATATGTAAAGAATAAGACAAAACAGAATTATTAACACATAAAATAAGGAGTGTTTATATTTTGAATCTACACTGGTAACAAGCTAAAAATATGAAATGAGTTTTAGATGCCTCATGGCCAAGTATGAGAAAATTGGGTTTGGGTACAGAATGATAAAAAAGAAAATTGACAGACTGATTTGTTCTATCATAAATTTTATCAAAAATCAAAATGAAATGTGAACAGGATAAACAAAAGATACATCCCAGTGAGCAAGACTTTTTGGTGACTTCTTTCTGATCGTCTTTGGGATGCACCAAAGTGGAAATACAAGATTAGAAATTCTCTAGGCCCAAAGAGGCCTCGATAAAGGAAATAGCTCTCCCTGCCAATGGAGCCATATCAGTGCTTAGAATTCCTTTACATTACACCCAAACTCTGTTCTGAAACTCTTCAGGTTCTGAAATTCTTGCTATCCCATACTTATCTTATTCTTCTATTCTGCTTCTTTAATATAACCTACGAAATTTTAATATATAGCCAGTTTATGGTTTTTACCATTGCCAGGTATCAGAGGAAGAGAAAAACGGGGCATATAGCATGTCCTGAAATCTATTTCCCAATCTGTTTCTTTCACTCAACTACTGTCTTTTCCAGGTCCCCCAGGATTCCTTCCCACCCTAGGACCTAAGTCATCTACACTCTTTCAATTGCTCTTTGCAAATACAAGCAAAAAATTAGATGCATCATTAATGTCTTTCTTTCATCAACTGATAGTATTGCAGGCAAATTATAGTTTGATATACAAGACCTTTGAAATATTTTAAAATCATATGCATAGCTGCTCTGACCAGCTTTCCTGTGCCTTCCAATAAATAACCGAGCTTTTAGTCTGGGCAAAGCAGATTACACAGTGTGTGTGTTTTCTATGAAATAAGGTTGGAAAATGTGTGTAGTCATTGATTTGACATGTGACATAAGCCTCTTGTCACATGTCACATTTTCCTGGCATTGTTCCTCTGAGCTCTTTAAGAAAATGCTTATCAACCATTTGCAATAATCTCGCTTTTTAATGTTATACCTTTCTTTCTCAAAACCTATTTATATACCGCTAAATCAAGCTGTGATAAGACACCACTTCTTCATTTGATTCCAATTCTACATAATAATTTCCCATTTGAAACAACAATTATTTTATCAGGAAGAAACAGCTGCAAACAGCAATTCCTCTGAACTACCATTAACACATGTTCCCTGCTGTCAAGCCAGATGTTTAGCTCTAAATTTTGAACTTTTGGTTAAAACAAGTAGGAAGCCCTGAGATGAGTAGAAACTGGCTGCATCCTCTGAGAAGGGGGTGCAGCCCCACCGCCAGGGGGGGGCTCTCTGACGCTAGAAACACTGGAATTAACCTTCACGTTACTCTTTGTCTTTTGATCCTGGACCTCCAGGTCTCATTTCCTCATTAAGTTCTCAGAAACCAGTTGTATCATCTAAGTTCCACTGTTCACATCTGTCGTTCTAGAGAATTATAGTGTTATAAAACGTCATAGTCAAAATTATTAATGCATGAGTTTCTATGGCTTCTTTCCCTCTCTCCACAAGCTAAGGAAAATTCTAGAGTTGTTGATTCTCTAGACATTTTCCCACTGACCTTTCTCTTGCACCTTATTAGAGAGATGGGAGAGGGGTAAGAAAGTCCAGAGCTGCTAATTGTGGTGAAAGATTTTCTTTGGAAGTTGACAGTAGCAGGAAAGAGTGTTCAAGAGCAGCTGCTTCCATGTGGAAAATATTGAGAATGGCAGAGGTGTAGACAGAGGATTTTTCAGTACATTAGCCATGCCTGCTAAAATTTATGAGAATTATGATTATAAGATAAAAGGTAAATGTTTTAAACTACAGGAGGTTGAAGAGATGGGTGGGAATATGAGGATGATAATGTTTTCATCTTTTAAAGCAGGGAGTCATTGACGATAGCCGACTGAAATGTGTGTGTGTGTGTGTGTGTGTGTGTGTGTGTGTGTGTGTGTGTTTTAAAGCACAATGAATCCAGCTTTTTAATATTTTAGAGTATTTAGAATCCTTTAGGAAATAATATATATTGCAGTAGAGAAATATTTATTTGAAGTTCAACAATTCCTACAGTGTCTTTCAATTTTTCTTTTATTAACTTCAAATAAGGTTAAGTTTAATATATTTAATATAAAGAATGTGATCCCATGTTTAAAAACTATTCCTTCTATTAAAAGAGCTACTTCTAAGTAGAAAAGTAATGGGAAGCGAAGTGAAGAAAGACTTCCACTAGTTACATACTTTTGTATTTCAATATTTTCAAACATTGAAATGCATTCACGTATAACTGGTTAGGAAAGTGTATATACTATTTTTTAAAGTTTTAGCAAGGTTTATCCCAATGAGTAAGTGAAGGCAGGAGATCCTAGGAGGAGAGAATATAATGAACAAAAGGGCAAAAAACAAAAGCTCCTACATTTCCTCCCTTATGGAGTTTCCACAAATGCTTATCCATTCTCCACTCTCTCCTCCTTCCTTGTGCCCCACCAAAGCCTGTGGGTACTTCTAATAACCAATAATGGCACTCACTTGTTTTTAAATGTTTCTCCTCCAAGCAGACTACAAACTACTTGAAGACAGAGGCCTTATTCTATGTGCTTTTATAACCCTAGGTGCTAGGTCCGTACCTGGCAAAGAAGAGGTGAGCATCCAGCTGTTTAATGAATGAACAAATGAGTTCATGGATAGATGAATATAGGATCTCCATCCAGGTAAGTGTGGTTGTGAAACTACAAAATAATTCCTATATAAGACACATCTTTTTTCTTAGTGTTGGGTAATAACAAACAGCACAGGTTTCAACCACTTGGGTGGGAAAAATATTCTGAGCTAACTCCAGCCAAAAGCTTTATAATATTTAGTCACAGAAGCTCAAAAGGAGCAGCAACCTAATGAAGACTCAAACACGACATTAAGCATGAGCACCCTCTGGCATGCTTAATACAAAGTATGGGCCTGTGAATTATACACAGCTTTTAATGTGCTTTTTACATCACTTATTGCTGCTTCCGCCACTTTATTACATAGAGTACTATCCTCTAAATTGCACTTACATGTTCTCAAAGCTATTCTGAAATTACAGTAAAAATGCTTTAATATTAATCATCTGAAATTTTATTTTCTTAAAGTATTTTTTGCTCAATTAGTTTAACCAATGGAGCTAATTATCACTTGGTTTTCATTATGATCTTGTTAATTATTGTTCTGAAGTTTTCCTCCCAGGCACATGGCTTGTGCTGCGTTCCATTATTTATTTTCCAAGACCCCTAGATAAAATGTCTAAAATAAATTCACCCATGATTTACATCTGAAATTCTCTGTTCTCTTTGACAAATGATAGTGCTCTTACCCCCAAACTGCAAAGAAACCGCCTAAGATCTTTCCTGACTGCTATGCTCTCTCTGTTACTCCATGCTTCTCTAAACGTTGGTGTCATAAACTTACCATAATAGGGTAAGTTTATTCTGCATGCTATTAAGAGAAAAAAAAAAAACAGGCATAGGATTTGCATGCTAAGACGGGAAAATACAGAACATTTCCATTTCATAAATGTGAAAAATATATGTAGCATGGAGAAATAAAATTTTAAGGTTTGGCGTTCAGTTAAGTCAGCATGTTTTGGTTGTTGTGACTTACAGGGCAATCTAGGTATGGGCTTGCCTCTTACCTTAACACTTTATCTGGGAGTATTCAAGCAATGGAAGACTGAATTCAGATGATTTTTGTCACATGAGAATTATTTCTACTTGAAAACTTGTTCACTGATTTTGAATTAAGATTTTTTTTTTTTTTTTTTTGAAGTGAGTTTTGGGAAATTTTCCTAGAGTTGGTTTCAGGACAGACATAGGGTAGACTGGAGTAGGAGTATCTGGTCGTCTGAAAGGGCAATCTCAGCTGGGCAGAAAACAATGATATTTCATGTGAATGCAAATCCTGTGTGAAGATTTTTTATCTGGTTGGCCCTTTTGTGAGAGAGGGGAGGCTGGAAAAAGTGTTTTACTCCAGGCTGGAGAAACCAGCTCTTGGCAACACTGAACTATTCAAATTTTCCTTCTTCAATAAGGTATATTCCAATTATAGTTTGTCTTTACCTCTTTGATGAACAGCAGAGCACTCCAACACAAATTTCTGTCATGAAGATTCACCATATAATTTGCTAGTCTCAGTGCAAAATGAAAGTGCGGGGCTCTTTGTCTAAAAATTATTAACATTTCAAGATGACAATGGCAAAGCATTATACCAAACATGGATCCTTCTAAGCTTAAGGCCCTGTGTAGCTGCACAGGTTGCGCACCCATGAAGCTGGTCCCATCTGTAATGATGGAACTGTTTTATATGCACTGTGGAATATGGCAGCCATAACCACATATGGCTTTTGTACATTAATATAATATAGCTAATGCAATTGTGGAACTAAATTTTATTTAATTTTAGTTTAAATAGCCACATGTGGCTCATGGTTACCATATTCCACAGTGCAGCACCTAATAAATTATTTTTGGCAAATTACTTAATATCATTGTTATTTAGACTTTGACATCAACAAAACAGATGTAATAATAATACCCAACTCCCAGGGTTATTTTGAAAATTAAACGAATTAATTTATCTAAAGCTCTTACATAGTAAGTACTCCATAAATGTTAGCTCTCATTATTATTACTGCTCTGGCTTTCATTGTTCCTATGACCTTGAACAACCTTTCTAAGACTCAGAGATGTTAAGACTTCAGATCAAGGTAGGGAAAATGCTACTAAGAGAAAAGTTAATGTGAAGCACAGCTAATAAATTTACTTGAGAGTACTTTAGAAATTACATTAAAAACATTTGTTTTGAAATTATAGAGTCTAAAGTATTGCTACTGAAAATTAAAATAGCTAGACATTATTGGCAGCCAGACTTGCCATTGATCTCAGTATGGGCATTCTCATCAGAACCTGTTTTTCCACCCAGAAAATGGACACATTTTATGATCCAAGTTATTACACAGAACGATAGAAGGAACTATACAAACAAATGTATTTAAAGAGTGAACAGTGTTATAAGGTCTATTTCTCTAGCTAGAAGAAAAGAGCTACAAGTCATTGATTTAACCCTGGGAAAAAATCAGATGTCAAGATTCAGAGATTATTGTGTAATTAGTAATTTGGAGAGGCTGTAGCCCTTTTGTTTGGCTTTCAAAGCTCAGATCTCAAGGCTAAAAATTCAGCTTTTATTTTCTCTTTATGTCAGTTGGTTCATTTTCTCTAGAGGTTCAATTTGTTGCCAGAGAGAATCATCACTAATTTGAATAATTATACACTGAACTGTAGGGTAGAACTAAAATTGGGGTTGATTGAGAGGGTTGGAAACAGAGCAAACTCCATCCTGCTATAGAATTACAGATTCCTATGTAGCAAAACATGGCAGTACAAGCAAGAATTTCCACTGAATTAAATTAGTTTAGTAGAAAATAGGCAAAAAACTCCAACAACAACTCAACTTAGTCAAAATAAGAGAGCAGCAAATTAAAACTATACTAAGATATCATTTTAAAAACCTTTCAGATTGATAAAATTCTAAACGTTTGACATTACACTTGGTCGGCAAAGTTATGGGAAACAAGTCTTCTCATACATATTGTTGGGAATATAAACTGGCACACACGGCTGAAGAAAAATTCAGCAAAATCTATGAAAATTACAAATTCAAAATGCATGTGACATTCGACCTACCAATTCTACTTCTAGGATTTTATCCTATAAAAATACCCATACTCATATGACATGCTACGCACAAAGCTATTTTTTAAACCGAAATATAATTCACAGACCATAAAATTCACCATTTTATTTATTATTTATTTATTTATTTTTTCTCCATCTCTTTAATCCCCCCTCCCCACTCACTTCTCAACTATGGATGTTGCTCTTTCCCCTTAAGAACTGTATCTCTGAAGGCGGGGTGTCTCCTTCCACACACTTGGGCTGTGCACCAGGAGCCTGGCTCTGCCCAGGGTATGGTCTGTGGCTGCACCTGGGGCACAAACCCAGGATCTTCTGCGTGTAAAGCAGACGCGCTAACCATTACACTATGGAGCCACCCCATTTTAAAGTGTACAATTCAGTGATTTTCAGTATATTCACAAGTTTATGCAACCACTAGCACTATTTCCAGAACACTGTTATCATCCCTAAAATAACCCTGTACCCATTAGCAGTCACTTCCCACTCCTCTCACCCTCAGCCCCAGCCACTCATAAACACTAATCTGCTTTCTGTCTCTATGGATTTACCTATTATGGATATTTCATATAAATGGAATCATATAATAGGTGATCTGTTATGTCTGGCTTCTTTCATTTAATATGTTTTTAAGATTCATCCACGTTGTAGTATGTATCAGTGCTTCATTATTTTTATGACTGAATAATATTCCATTGTTTGGATATACCACATTTTGTTTATCCATTCATCAGCTGATGGACATTTGGGTTGGTTTATTATGAATAATGGTGCTGCTAAGATTTATGTACAAGTTTTCACATAAACATGTTTTTAATTTTATTGGTTATCTGCCTAGGAGTAGAATTGCTAGGACTTTTCGAATAACTGAAAGGTTATTTCTTGCAGCATTATTTGTAAGAGGAAAAACACATTGGAACAACCAATATGTTCATCAATAGAAGACTGGTTAAATTATGCCAAATCCATACAATAGAATACTGTGCAGTGTTAAAAACAAGAGAAAAATCACTATGCACTGATAAGGAAAGATATTTAAGGCATGTTAACTTAAAAAAAAAAAAAAAACAAGGTGCAGAAGAGTTTGTTCTTAGCTCGTGCATGAAATAATCATAAAGGAACCATGAAAGAATGCACAAAAAACTGAGAGAATTAAGTAACAAAAGGGCAAGGACTGAGTATATTACTTCTAATATATATCTTTTAACATTGTTTTGATCTTTAAATCAGATGATTGCATTACCTATTCAAAATAAAACTAAAAAATTTTTGTAGAACATGCAATAATGACAGTTACCATTTGTTTGACCAGCTCCACCATGACTGAATTGGGAGTACCTCATAATATCCCACATTAAAGGATATATTTGAAGGAAGCAACTATGAAATATTTTATAGTTATGAATATAGTTCACATATAATCAAATTCAAATTTATTTAACAAAGCCTAAGTCCATAATGAAAATATGTGGCACAAAAGGGTTAACAGCAGTTTCTAAGAAAGTTTTGGAATACAGAACATCAACAATAGAATGTCTGGTAGTATTTGCTAAAAACAAAGACACTCCTACCCTCCCTCCCCCCTCCCCAACTAAATCAGATTCTCAAGATCATTGTCCCAGGATTTTGCATTTTAAAGAAGTCTTTAGGTTATTCTTCCACATGCAAAAAAATGTAAAAATCTTTGGCCTAATACATTACATAGAGGAATTTTAAAAAACTAATAGTTAATACCTACATAGTTGATATTAGTTACATTATCCTCTGAGTTTTACTCATGAAAGAATTCCACAGGCCTGTTATCCTTTTAAAATATGTGAGTTGAGCCTGACGTTGAGATAAACTACATTGGGACAACTTCGGGCTGCAGAAAGATGTGCATAGAAGAGATGAGAGAACTCAGTCTGTGAAGTCAAATCAACCCTAATGATTAATAAGACAACACTTTGTGTAAAAATAAATAAATAAAATCTCCATGATATTATTCTAAGTTTGTACATTTGAAATTTTTCATAATAAAGAGCTAAAAGAATAAAATTATATACATTTATTAACTTAGTTGAAATTCACCATAGGGAAAATGGTTAGAAAATGCTTTATAGACAAGTTGGGATTTAAGAGACTTTTTAAAGGTAGGAGACTGGGCATGTGGCACAAGAGTGCAGAGGAGGCAGGAGGAATCAAATTCAATTCAGTAAAAAGATACGGAGCATAATATACTATGTCTAACAGTTAAGAGTAAATTCATCTGGCTTCGAGGACATGGAAGTTTATTTTCAATCATGTAAAAGCAGTCTGAGAGTGGGCAGACCAGAACTGGCATGGCATCTTCATGATGTACCTAGAGAGCATTAGGATATCCATCTCCAGCCTTAGCGCCCATCCTCAAGGTCATCTGATGGGTCAAGATGATTGCTAAAGCTACAGCTCCAGGCATCACACCTATATTTCACGACACAAAGATGGGGTAGGGAGGGAGAAGTTCCAGAAGACACTATTTACATATTACATATTTTATGTATTTTCTAGTCACATGCTCATTCCTAGCTGCAAGCAAGGGTGGAAAGCGGCCTCGGCTGAGTAACATGCTAAGCTAAAATTAAGTGTTCTGTTACAGTATGAAAGAGGAAAAGAATAAATATTTGGTAGATGAGAACAGTCCTTGCCATAGCATAGAGAGTGTAGCGTGGTAAGTAAGAGTGCTAGATGGGATAGCAGAAGTCAAACTCTGAACCCGGCCTCGCAAGTTGTTTGTTAGGTGACCTTGGAAAAGCAGTTACTAAAACTCTTTAAGTATCAGATTTCTCATCTTAAATAAAAAACAGTTTGTTAAAAACAGAAAATAATGTACATAAAGCACTTGGGACAAAAGAGGTACTCAAAGAGTCAGTGTTATTTTATCTGTGACTTGTTAGAAATTTGGTGACTTAAAAAAAGATTTTCTAAGCCTTTAACGAGTTAGCGAGATGTATTGAAGAAAAATATACTACTGATAAAACTGATGAGATTATAAACTCATTATTTTCCAATTTCATTAACATACAAGTGATATAATAGTCAGCAATATATCCTTAAATATGAAAAAAATAGAACTTTATTGCTGTATTTACTTTTTCTACAACACCTTTGATATATAGTCTACCAATTTAACAGGTGTTAAATCAAACCCTATTCCCTCTCAATTCACCTGCCCAAATAAAGTAGAAACAGACACATTCCCTGTGGGTTTAAGAGTGAGATTTTCAAGATTTTGTCTCTTGAGAAAACATAAAACAAATACTGAGGAATCGCAACATTCTAAATTAAAATAAATGTAGAAAAAGAGGTATTTCTAATTTATTTATTTTTTTTGATAGAAGTAAGGGCAAATAGTAGAGTTGCCAATAATGTGAATTCGACTTTTTCTATTAGAAAGTTTAAAAGTGAAGAGAAACTAAGATATTTGAGAAATTTGGATTGTAATGAGTTTTTATACTTGTCTCAACTCGATGAGTTTACTAGTCAAACTATTTGCCTTTCTCGTGATATTTTCACCTCTATTGCTCTCCTTTATAGATTTGCTTCATATGAATTCATTTATGAAAATGAAAGAGGACAGAATAAAAAGCGAATGTTAAAGCAATGACAAAATTTTTGTATTTTCATTGGATTTAACTTATCATAAACCAGATTTAATTTTCTCTTCTGGGATTGTGATGACTATCATGGTTATTTTTATTAAGATAAGAATTAATCTTAGGTTTCCCCGAACTAGAGTAGACTCAAACATTATATAGTCTAACTGTCCTTCGAATGCTTGACTAGAAAGTTCTGTATCTATCTTATCTTTTCCACTCTCAAACTCCTACTCACTTGTTCTAATTCTCCCTATGGTAGCCATGCAGAAAAAGCTTACTCCTTTTTCTACCTGGAGACCTTTAAAGTAGTATTTAAAGACATACAATTTTTACATGACCCTTGTCATTTCTCCTCCAGACTAAATATACCTAGTTTCTCTAACTGTTCTCCTAAGCTCTGCTTTTGAGCCCTTTACTTTCCAGGTAGCTCTTCTAAGGGAACTCTGGTTTGTGAACACAGACTTGTTAGAGCCCTCTTCTCATATTTATAGGACCTCTTAGTAATGGACTGCAAAGACAAAAGAGGACTGAAGATTGAACCCTGAGATACTTGAACATTCAGATGTTGGGGGTATGAGGAGGAAATAGCAAAGGAGACAAAGCAGGCAGGTTAATAAGTTAGGTGAAATACCAAGAGAGAGTGGTGAGCCAAAAGCCACGTGAGGAAAGTGTGTCAAAGAGAAAAGAGTGATGGGCTCGCAAAGTTGATCAAAGGGCTTACAGATGCAATAAAGGTGGCATGGTCCATTCTAAAAAGGAGGAACACAAAACAAAGGGTCACACAGTCTCTGAAGTGGTCTTGTCCATTTAGTCAGGCAGCGCTGAGACCCAGTATAACCAAAGCGGTTAACAAGGGAAGTGGCAGGTGCCAGGTGAACATATCACCTTGTCTTGCAGTGATATAAACAGATGAAGACCAGAGTGGGGCCTTTCTTGCCCAAATTTAAGAGAAGGAACCATATCTTATTCATGCTTGTAGTGTTGTTGTAAAGATTAACTGTATTGATTCAGGTAAAGAACTTAGAATAGCGTTTGGCAAAGGGTAATCAGTAAATAAGTAAATATTTATCTGATGCTATTATTATTTATAGTCATAGTGTCCACCACAGTAACTGCTATATAGCAGAAAATCACTGCATTTTAAATGATTTTAAAAATGAATATAGATTTATTATTTTCTCTGATATTTTAGATGCTCATTTGAGAAGATTCAAATTTAAGATTTTAACTGGGAAAAGGATTACAGTATAATTAAAACCACTGTTGTGCTGTGTGTGTGTGTGTGTGTGTGTGTGTGTGTGTGTGTGTGTTTACTCTGATGATCAACATGTTGGGCCACTGATGGCTCTTCTAAGGAATCAGAATTTTCGATGGTCATTGACCTAAGTGGCTTAGCAGATCTACTGAAACCTCACCAGATTGTGAACTGGGAATTTGGAACCTATGTTAATCATCTCAAGGGCAATTAATAGCAAGAGGGAAATGCAGCAAAACATCCTAGTTACAAAATAAGAAGACAGCCTCAGGCTCTACACTTCTATCTCAGTCTTGCCAAGAGAGCATTCTGAAATTCTTTTCTGCAAAATATTGCTTGTCAGTCAGACTTGTTCACTATCTTAGCAACACAAAAGGAATGGAAGGAAAGCCAAATATTGCAATTTGATTGTTCATGACTTGATTGGTATCATGATTTAGTAAATTACTTTTTCTGAGGTCTCTTCTTTTTTGGTTTGTTTAAAGCCATGGACTAAATGTAGCAATAAAAATTTAAATTACCTTGGCTCTTGTCTGAAATACTCAATATTCCACAAATGCTCTGTGCTTCACTTTAGTGCCAGGGAAAAGAGCTAAAATAGTCAGCAGTGATTCTGCATTACTGATTCACTCTTCTCATTAGATTATATTGAATGTTATGACTTCCTGGGCTCAGAGAGTTATTCTGTTTTCACCTCCAGCCATTTCAAGTAATTTCGCTACTATACAACAAAATACAAAATTATTTGGAGTAAGGTTTTCTAATTGGAAATAATAATTTTTAGATAGGAAATTAAGCCCTTCACTAAATAATTTTAAATTATCATCAAAATTACATTTTCATGAATAACTAATCAATACCACATCAGCTGTTTAGCTATTTTAACATGGTCGAACTCTAATTGTTAGGCTTAATTGTATTCTCTTGAGTTCAGCAGAAAAAAATAAAATCAGGTCATACATTTTCACTGTAAAATATTATCTCGTTAGACAAAAAGTTGACTGAATAAAAATACTCGAGAAAATATGTTTTTAATAAACATTTTCCAAAATGTTATTGTGTGAGTGCTTGCAACTTCAATTTTTGTAGAATTCTTCTACTTTAATCTAGACAAAGCAAAGGTTTTCTCCGATATAGCCTCGATATAGCTTTCATGTTGTATATTCCAAGGATTTTTCTATATTTATTTTTAATTGAATGCATGATTAACATAAAGACACCAGTTTTAGGTTCAATTATTTATTTGTTCCCTCTGTCTAAAGAGGGTAAAAACAGTGCACTGTCCTTACTTACTTGCCTAGGGCTTCAAACATATGAAGGTACACTCATAGCCACTTCAGTGTAGTAAAAATGCTGTGATTCATCGTAGAAATAACAAAAACAATCCAGTTTTATAGCACATTATTTCAACTCATTGCCAATGTCTTAAAATGCTTTTTTTTTTTTTTTTTTTTTTAGCCATTCTTAAAGTGATTGAAGTTACTCATTCACTCTTAGGAATCTCGTCCATTTTTCCTGCCTTTGCTCTCATGGTACCATCTAAATTAGGATTCCTTTTATCAACGTTTGTATTCTTTGCTGTGTTATATATCTGTTTTTTAACAGCTGAACTTTATGAAAGAAGGGTACTCAATGGGAAATGAGCTGTGGGGTGTTGGGATTCTCAGAGGGACAGTAGGGGTTGAGGAGTGAGGGGAGCTGGGGAAATGGACACAAACTAAAGTGAAGAGAATTATACAGCACAGAAGCTTCAAAGTCTGTGTCTTCATAGTAACATCTAGAATTATCACTGGCAACAGCCTAGTATGATAATTTATTTCTGCCATACTCCCCTGTGGTACAGAATGTCTTGCTATTTCGAGTGGGTAGATGTGCTGGTGGGGGACACCCCTCAATTTTTTTTGAACACCTACAGGGAACAAGGGCTTTTGAGATACCTTTGCATTCCATATCTCATTTGGCCATCACTGTAATCTTCTAAAATTCATATGATTATCTTCATTTTACTATCGGAGATATTGAAGGTGAGAATAGTTAAGTAACTCACCTAGTCCCACTGATTATGCAGTAAACAGAGCTAATTGCTCTAGTAGCAACATTAGTAGGAGAGAAAAGAGGGACCAAATAGGTCAACATGGATTTTGGTGTTATCCTTTTGAATGTCGACACTACAGTTTCATCTTAGGACACTATGGACTTAAGACAGTCATATGAGAGCATCTGGAATGAAATAGTTTTCAGAGGTGAGTGTCTTGTATTCATTATCCCCAGACTCTTGCTTTAAACCTCTTGTGCTGGAGTAGACTTTTGTTTACCTTTATTTTACCCATGCCACCTTCCACAGAACTTTTACATCATGAATACTTAATAAATATTCATTAAATTTAATTTAAAATCTTCTTACAGGAGCAACAAGACAGTCATTTTATAATAATAGCATAATTATAATAGTGTCCAACCTGGGATATTTATGCTTGTCATAGTAATTGAGGACCCAATTAGAAAATTATAAACTGAGTAAACAAAAAACTATTGATAGTGTGGACCTTTATAGCAACACGTACTTGCTAAAATAAGAATAAAAAGTGAAAGATACGAAACGATAATATTTAAGATCAATAATTTATAAGATTTTAACATTTGAAATTATAATTAGGAGAGAAACTCAAATATGAGCAATTAATCTGTTTTCTGTGATAACAACTACCTCTGCTGCCTGCAACTGGAATTACCACTTATATCTGACAGGAGCTTCTTTTACTAATTGGGTCAGATTATAATTTCACTACAATTTTATTCTAATGAATGTGGGCCATTTCTATTAACCTTAACAGTCAAGAAACATGAAACAACAGGAGAATATATCATTTGGGACTTCAAACTAACTGTATATGCTAATGTGAGAGGAATGACTGCTTGAGGACAATTTTATCATATCGATTGCAATTATGAAGGGAAAATAAAATCTTCTCAAGTATTCTTCACTCTCTCTGAGTTAATTAAATTTTATAACCTTTGCTAAACTCTTCAAACAATAAGATCTTACTCAGGCAATATCAAATAATTATAAAGAACTTTATTATCTTTCGAAAATTCCACTGGGTTGATAGATTTAGCAGTTTCCTTTATTTTCATTTCAAGAAACACCAATAGCATTTCCTGATTCTGTAGGGCACTGTACTAGGTAGAAAGACAACAAGAAGTTTAAGATTCAGCCCTTGAGAAATTTATAATCTAAGTGGAGACATTTAGATTGGTTAAAGCTGGTCCAAAATAATTTATTTAATACTATGATTTATTAGAATCATTCAGTTGAGACACATATGGGAGTGATATTGGACTCCCATCTTAAAGTTATCTTAAAATAAGTTCTACCTCCTATCTTCGCTAAGAGATATAATTATGTTTTGAAAGATAATGTAGGTGTCATTAGTTATCTTCCTTAGAGCAAATAAAATCTGTTGATCCCTAGAGGATAAAACACTAAATCTATGAGCATTTTATTGGAGTGACTTAGGAAAGCAATCTCTGCAACTAATTGGCAGTGTGACTGTCACTTGGAGCACATTGTTGCTCCAGCTTCTATGGTAAAGGACAGGCTTTCAATGCTGACTTGAGAGAAATCCTGTATCACTGAACAGAATGGCACATTTGCATTAGTAGACCACAGAGTCTCGCCTTTCTCCCTTCGTAACCAACCTGGCCAACAAATCATGCTGAAATTGTAATGAATTCTATGCCTCTAATGTATCTCTAAATCAGTTTTACATGTGAAAACTTATTTAACATTTCTGTGATTTAGACATCATGTATAAAAAAAGATCAAATTTTCTAATACGGTTTAACAATAGTATTCATCATATGTTGGTTATAAATGTATTTTACATCATGAGATATTTTACATTCATTTTCAATGTTTAAATTTGGGAAAGGTTAGGGGAGAGAATTTTCTCCTTCCAAATTGGACATGAAAACAAGTAATGGGGATAATTAGGCAAGTGCATTTCTTGGAAAAAAGCTGTCTCTTCCTGATTTATTTGGTTTGCATGGTAATCAGATCTTACGTGATTATCAAATTTCCTTCATAATCACATTTAATTGAAAGTTAACAATCCATTTCCTTTATCAATGGTATTAGTGGATGACTCTTACAACATAATGTGCAGTCACACAGATCAGCAGTTATTATATGAGTGAAGCAGGTCATTCGAGGTTTTCCAATCTATGCTGCAGTTTTTTTCTCTACTAGGTACATTTAAGAAATTGGTTAGAACTTTAGAGGATTTTAAATACATGTGCTACTTCTTTTTGTTTTCACAATAAAATATCAAACCTATAAAAAGTTGACAACAAAAACAAAGAATACATGTATATGCTTCATCTAGGGTCACTAAATGTTAACTTTTTTGCCACATTTTTTCTCTTTCGATGTATATCTATATCTACATGTCTTCTTAAAAGTGTATGTATACATATATACGTATTTTATATATATACGTATGCGTATATGTACACACACATATGTGTGTGTGTATATATATGTATACACACACTTTTAAAGAGACTTTTTTTCCCTGATCCACTTGAAAGTAAGTTGCAGATATCATGACACTTTACCCATAAATATTTCAGCATACATCTCCTAAAAATAAGGACTTTATCCTACATAACTGCAATATTATCATGACACCTAAAAAGGTAATAGTAATTCAATAACATCATCCAATATACTGTCCACATTCATGTTTCCCAAAGTGTCCTAAAGATATTTCTTATTTTTTTTTTAAATCCAGGATCCAGTCAAGTTTCACATATTGCATTTGTTTTTATGTCTCTTGAATCTCGTTTATTCTAAAGTAATTCTGTTGCCTTTTAAAACTCATGATAGAAATTTCAGAGTCTGGGGTTATGTGTGCTTTCTTAATAAAAATATAAAAATTTGAAAAAAAGATCACTGATAAATGGACCATGTGAGTTTTTTCTGTTGCCAGTGTTTGAGAAAAAGCCTAATTGGTCTAAATTCTTTAGATTGGCAACACGACTCATTTTATACCAAAAATGTTAATTAAAAGGAGAAATCCTAATTTTTTTTTTTAAAGGAGAAATCCTATAATGTGTCCATAATAGCAAGGAAAGGTAAGATTTAAAACTAGCCTTGAACACAGATCATTAAAACTTGATTACATTTTTCCTGAGTCTGCTTAACTATCCAAGATAATGTTATAGAATTTTTGAGCTAAAAGAACCTCACGGGCAAATTAACTAGTTCAATTCCTTGTATTACCAGTGAGAAAACTGTCTCAGAGTCTGTAATTTGCTAAGGTCACACTGCTAGTTAATTGTAGAAATGAAGCTAGAAATAAGATGTCTTGATTTTCGGTATCCTTGTGTCCCTGATTTTTTCATCATTTCTGTGTTCACCATCCATTCCTTTTATTTCCTTTCTTTTCCATTTCCTCCTTTCCTTCCTAATTTTCTCTTTCCTTCTCTTGTGCAAACAACATTTTTTTTTTTTTTTTTTTAGGAAAATCTGTCATACTTCTGCCAGAGTTTCTCAACAGTAGCATTTTAAGTTAGGTAATTCTTGGTTGGGGATGGCTGTGCATTGTAGGATATTTTGCAGCATCACTAGATTCTGGGTAGCACTCTTTCTTTTGTGACAATCAAAAATGTCTTTAGACCTTACCAAATATGCCTTAGGAGGAAGGGGGTGGGGTGGGAAACTGTTCCTGCTTGAGAACCACTGTCGAATGCCTCCTATTTTGGTAGTGGTTATTTTATTTATTAACTTTCTTTTGACTCCAGGTCAACATGAATTCAAAATTTTATGTAATAATCATAGCATAGATACAATTTTTAATCTACTATTTTTGGTTAACATTTTGTGACAGGTATTTTCACTGTTGCTATATGACATAGACATTTGTTGTTTTTGTCTACCTAGTATCCCTGCTCCCCCTTCCAGTAACTGCACCCCTTTGTCCATTGCAGAACAGTACCTTCCTCACTTCATCATTTGATTCTAAGGTACTTTCCTCAAAGGTGTGGACAAAATGACCCAGGCCTGAGTAGTCATAACAATGCATCTCCACAGCCACAAGGATTAGTCTCCTGATAGGCACATGACCCAAATTGGGCCAATCAGAGCCCTTTCCTGAAATTTGCTAGAAAAAAAAAGGCTCTCCTTAATGTGGGTTGCTAAATTGTGACGCTCTAAAGCTGATGAGCTCTGCAGCTACGTCCTCAGCTTGTCTGGAGTTTAAGAGAATGAAGCCAACACAGACAGAAAGCAGAGCTGATAGATGGGAGACAAAATCCTGAGAGTATCATTTGAGTCCCTAGATCCATTCGTCTCCGAAGGCAACATGACCTTTGTTAATAAATCTCTTCCCTGCACATTTTTTTATTTTATTTTTTGCTAAGTTGGTTTGACAGAGACTCTTACACTTGCAACAAAGTCCTGATTAATAGTATTCATGTTAATAATATATAATGGCTCATGTTTCCTCTAGTTGGAGTGCCATGATTTCCTTAACTGTTCTAACATTGAACTTTAAAGTGATTTTCAATATTTTTTTTCCATTATGAATGCAGTGTTCTTTTTCAGTGACATTTGAATGACTTCTAGTAAATTTTTCATTAGTTTCCTCCAACATGAGCCCTTGGTTTAAATTCTGAACTGCAAGATTTAAAATTGAGGGATTTACCATGTAATTTAAGTCCATTCTGTTTTGCTTGATCTCCTTTTACTTTTTTACTTCCATTTTAATCAGTACATCTGTGATCATACCCACTGTTGTGGCAGTATCTGCTCCAGCTGTATGGAAATATTTGAATGCATTAGCATGCTATGTCAGTGGTTTAGGAAATTTTTTATGGTATGATGAAGATTTATTTCTTACCATTGTAGGGCCTGCTTTTTGATTTCTTTTAACTCTATACAACTAAAAAAAAATCAAATGTTTTGCATATGTTGATATGGTACAGTCTCCAAGATACAGTATTAAGTATGTGAAGAGGTGATATAGCAGAGTAATTAAAAGTGTAGACCCTGGAGTCTAGTCTCAATTCAAAGACCAGCTTTGCTATTTAGTAACTGTGTAAACTTGGACAAATTTCTTAAGCCCAGTTCCTTGTTTTTTTAACCTGTGAAATGAAGATGCTAATGATAGCTACTTCACAGGATTGTATGAAGATCAAATGAGTTAATGCATGCAAAGCACTCTGAAAAGTGTCTGGCACATACTAAGGTAACAACTATAACAATGGGATATGAGTGAAGGATTTTTGAATTATGTAATTCATAAAAAATGAAAACATTTTGAATATATTTTCATTAAATATTTCCACCATTAGTGCCTTGTGTTTTAGGATTGTACATATTCATGTAGAGGGTTACCTCCTCTATTTTTACAATGTCTTTGAGGATAAGGCCTGGCTTTTCCTCAAGTGTGTACCCTATGTGGTCTCCAGCATATGCCATGTACAAGGTGAGTTCCACAGGTATTTGTTTACTGTATTAATAAAATATTAAGATTCCTTTCTGGGTATAAATATTTCAGAGCATTAACATTTTGGGAGTAGTTTTAGAAGATGTCTAAGGGAGCTGATCCTATAATTTCAACATTTAGGGGCAAGCCCAGAGGTTTTGTTATCATAGAAGTTACTAAGTTTACTTCTACATGGAGCAGTATTCTGAAAGTAGTATTTTCTTTTCCTTTTTCATAAAGAGTTTTCTTTTTAAATGAGGATGAGAACTAACAATGTTTTAAACTTTTGGGTCTCAAAAAGGTTAAAAACTTGCCTGACTTCATACATTTAGCTAGTGATGGAGTCAGGGTTCAAACCTGGGTCTCGTTGATTGTTCTTTCTGCTGCTAAAGTGAGTGGAAAGGAAGACTATGTTCACCAACTTCATAAATGAACCTCAAAGAAGACATAAAGGAAGAGATTTTTAGTAAAACTGTCCTTCGGCAGTGCTTCTCTTTATTGAGCACATTCTCTAGCTATTTAAACTTCTTTCAAAACCCAGGACCAAATGCAAATATTCAGTGTATTAAAAATATGGGGAAAAGAATAACAACATGATCGTTTTGTACAACTTAAGCCTTTGCCTCTGAGATTAAGGTCACCTAAAATTCTTAAATAAAATAAGAATTATAAGTGGCCTAAAATGTTCCCTTTGTGATACTTAATAATATAGTCTTTCTTTAGTCACAAATCATCATTTCAAACAAACAGTCATTTTTCCAGATCAACTTCATTATAAAATATAATAACGAGGTCATGGCATTTTCAATGCATGAGTTTGTAGGCACGTACCATTTTAGAAAACCTGAAGTATGAAAATCCCCAAATGTTTGGTAAAGTGGAGGATTGCATAAATTCAATTACAGAAAGGTTATTCGCATTCCAAAATAATTAACCATTGGGGTTCTTTAAACAGAAGGGCATGACAACTCATATTTACTTGGCAGAAGAAACTTCCTACTCTATCTGGGAAAATTGTCCTCTTGAATGCAATGCAAGTCTTCCAGAGGGATATGTATCAGAGTGAAACACAGCTAACTGAACAGATCAGCTGTCCCAATCAATTCTGCAAACCAATGTGGGTGGGAATCAGGAGGAGGTGCTATATCAGATTGGGTGGTCAAGAAGACCTCCTGAACGAGTTGTATTTGAACTAACAGCTGAATAGAATAAAGCCTGAATAAAACTGAGGGAGCCAGCCTTTTGAAGATCCAGTGGAAGAATGTTGCTGGCAGAGAGCTCTGCAAGTAAGGTCTCTCAGGTCAGAACAAGCTTGATGGATCAAGGAACAGGAAGGACAGACTGTCTGGAGGGTAGCAGACTAGGGGGTGTGGGTCACAATGAACTCAAGAGATGTAAATGAGGCTCGGCTCAATTAGGACCATGATAAGTGCCTATAATTACTTAAACTTGGAGCTTCAGACATTTTAAGAGCTTAATAAATGGAAACTTGTAATTGTTAGGGATATTATTTTTTTATTCATAATTCAAATTAAATTAAAAAATTATTCCTTATAATACATTCAAATGAACACTTAGAAAACAGTTGTGAAATCTGAAGCTCATGTCCTTACTAACACTGTAAAATTTAGATTCTATTAAAAATCATAAGAAGAGTTATTTTCTAATTGTAAAGGCTCCAAAACTACTTTTATAGAATTTGTTTTACAAATATTTGGTTATTTTTTCTAGCCTAGATTTCTGCTGACAGGCTTTTTCATCTCAATCCTCAACCATGAGACCCCTCATTCCCAAAAATATTTTCCTGAAACCCATTCAATTTTTGTGGTTTATTTTATAATTAATCTAGAAATTACTTATAGGTATTATATGAATTAGAGATTGTGTAAGGCTTAATGATGACCTCCAATATATATCTAAATCCTAATTCCTGAAAACTCTGAATATTACCTTATATGGAAAAAGTGACTTTGCAGATGTGATTAAATTATCCTGGATTATCTGAGTGGTCCCTACCTAAATGTATTCACAAGTGTCTTCACAAGAGGGAGGTGAGGGAGATTGACACAGACTGGGAGAAGGCAATGTGAACACAGAGCAGAGAGATTTAAAGATGTTAGGCTGTTGCCCTGAAGGATAGAAAAAGGTGTCAAGAGCCAAGGAATACAAGGAATGGAGCTATGGAAGCTAGAAAAGGAGAGGAAGGGCTTCTGTCCTAGAGTCTCTGAAAAAAGTGGCCTCGCCCGTACCTTAGATTGTGTACCGTAATTTTGAACTTCTGGACTCCAGAACTGTAAGAGAATAAATTTATACTGTTTTAAGCCGCTAAATTTGTAGTAATTTGTTACAGCAGTCATTGCAAACTAATACAGAGCTCTAACTTTACTCTTTGCTGCAGTTAACTAATTTATTTGGCCCAATACCATTTGTTGAATAATACATTATTTTCTGATCTGAAATGTTAATTTTATCATTAACAATACCTGCGTATAGCTGAGTCTGTTTCTATGCTTTTCTACAAATCTATTTACTTTGAGACAATACCAAACTTTCAAATTACAATAACTGTATAGTACTTTTTTTTTCAATTTTTATTTTTTTGCTTTAAGCTGCATTTACTTCTTGAGCTGAACTTTAAATTCAATGTGTCTAGTAAAAAAATGGAATTTTGACTGAAACTACATTAAATGTATAAATTCACTTGAATATTTCTATCTAGTAACATAGACTATCTTTTCAGGTCTTCTCCTCACCTCCCACCCCATATTTAAACTGTAAAATTCCATAGTTTTTCTTCATTTAGGTCTTATAAGTTTTTTAAGGCTTATTTCTTACACATTATTTGTTGCTACTGTGGAATAGGCTCTTTTTAAAATTATATTTTATAACTGGATATTATTGGTGTGTAGGAGTGCCCTCTCTCTCTCTCTCTCTCTATATATATATATATATATTTGACTCTGGCCGCTCTACTGAATCAATTTAAGGTCTAATAATTTTTCTCTTAGATTGTCCAGCAAGAGAATCATAGTATCTATGAATATTATAATCTTTCTCTTTTCACTACTTATTTTTCTTGTTCTAGTGTATTAGCTAGAATCTATAGAACAGTGTTAAATGGTAACGATGTTAATAGCCGTATTTGTCTTGACTTTTTTTCTGACTTTAATTGAAAAGACTTTAGTGTTTCAATATTAAATGTTTTACTTTGTGTATTTTGGGAGGTATTTTAACATTATATATACCTCTTTCTATATGAATAAACGGTAAGACTCCCATCTAGGTTACTACTTCTTTAAATCAGAAGAGCTGATGATGTGTTAATTTCCAATATCTATTAATATATATTATATAATTATATAAGTATAAAATTCTTAATTTTTTTGTTATTTAAAAACCTCCTGGGTATTTGAATGTTTGCATTTTATATTTGTTTAGTATTTATTTAGAAGTCTTTAGCTCCTTTTTTTGGTATTAAAATAATTCAGGCTTAAATATCAGCAATTCCAGTCTTACAAAGTGAAGTGGAAAGAAAAGTTTAATTAAAGTGGAGGGATATGGGATAAAGGTTGCTTGAGGCTGATGTGACAGTAAGGCAACGCTGGCTGGAAGATCAGGACCAGTCTAAAAAGAAAAAGAGATCGTGATGTGTTTAAATAGCGTTTCAGGAGAAATCTGAAAGCTATTGGTTTACAGAAGAGTCAGGTGGTCGGGGAACCTCTGTAAAGGATCAAAATGAGCACAATGAGTACCTCTCTCAATGAAACTTTAAAAGCCGAGTCCAGTTTTCTACAAGTTCAGGGCCTTCCTTCAAAGAATCTGGTTCCTTCAAGGAGTCTCTAAGCTACCTCAAATACCCGGAGAGGAAATTCCAGGCTGGCCCTGGAGCGGCCGGCGGTGGGCTCCGGCCAGCTTGCACACTGGGCATGCGCAGGGGGTGGACCGCCAGGTCGGCTTAGGGAGCCGTGACGAGTCCGGAAGCGTCTGCGCGGGCCCCTCCGCACAAGAACTAGTTTTGTTCCGTGTCTTTCGGAATAGAGCGGTTGCGAGAGAAGCCCCTGCAGGACCACCCCGACATCTGCCAGCCCTGCAGCAATGTCCAGCAACAGCTTCGCTTACAATGAGCAGTCCGGGGGAGGGGAGGCGACAGAGCTGGGTCAGGAGGCGACCTCAACCATTTCCCCCTCCGGCGCCTTCGGCCTCTTTAGCAGCGATTTGAAGAAGTGAGGAGAAAGATTTGGGGTGCGGGGACGGGACTGAGGAGCTGGGGATCCCGAATGAACGGGCTCCGGGTTCGGGCTCCCGGGAGAGGGGTGGGGTCGTCCTGAGATTGCCCCGGGGCTGCTGGTAACGTAACCCGCAGGCGGGTGGTGTGGGGTCGGTTGGTAGCGGTGGGAGTTGCTGGGGAGTTGGGGTGAGTGTGTGTAGAGGTCGCTAGTAGTTTCCAAACTTTAGTGAAAGAAGAACTATTTGAACAGCTTGCATCCCGCCCCAACGATTCTGATTGAGTTGGTCTGGGGCACAGGAATCTGAATTTTGAACGAACACTTCTAACTAATTTGATGTTTGCTGGATTACAGATGAAGAAAATCTCAATTAGGGTGAAAGACTGGGAAGATGAGAGGGGAAGTTGGAGTGTGAGTGTTCCTTATGAGAAACTACACTGTGACCCTGGAGTGTAGGAGCAAGGAGGTGTCCAGGCAATTAATGTTCTTGGACGATATCCTTTGCATTACACAGAAACACACAAAACACACAAACCGCACCACAGACCCAATCCCAAACTAAATGATAAGAACATGAGTAGAAAATATTTAGTTACTATTTACCAGTTCTAAAATTTTATAAATGAATAATGTGAATTTAGAAAACGAACACTAAACAATGTGCACTTAATTTTTAAAAAGAAAGAATATTTTAAGTACCACCAAAAAGGAAAAGAGACCCCCAAATTGTTTTTGGAGGGTAGGTTAAATTTACAGAATCCTGGTAACTATATTTTATTGTAATCATTTTTACATTTTTCTTATTTTTAATCTCAGTACTAAACACTGTGGTCACATACATAATAGGCTGTCACTAGATTCATGCTAAATTAAGAGTAAGTACTTGTGCTTGTGGCTTTGCAGGTGTCAGAAGGGTATAATTTTAATTTACATTTTACTAACAAGATCAGGTAGTCTGGAAAATGCTAGTAGTTGAAATTGGGATTAAATTTTGACTATATTAAGCTGACTGAAATCTTATATACAGATGTGGAATACAGTTTTTCCTCTTATTCTCAGGTTAGAAAAGTTTCAAAGTAAGATACCTAATTTCATTTTCCATCCTGTACATTTAGATGTTGGATTGTTTTAACAAGGGGCTTGTTGCACTCTGCAGTTCTATAAACAAAATGTTTCAACTGTTGTATTAGCCTGTAAGCCTGAATCAGTCTTTTTTGCATGTGATTTGCTTACAATTTTATGGTTTGTGAACATCTCAGATATTTTCTCTTAGAGCCTCTAATTTCCTATTTTCTCAAATTTGGGTCCGATTTGGAAAAAGAAAAAAAGTATGCTTTTGACTATCAACAATGCTTTTGAGGTAGGTGACAACATTTCGGATTAAAAAAAAAAAAGAAAGCTGACATTTATTGAGTGCCCGTGCATTTGTGCACACTACTTTACATTTATTATTTCATTCAGCCTTATGGCTTGTTACCAGATGCTGTACTTCTCTGCTCCCACTTTGCAGGTTAGGAAATTGGAGCACATGTAGTTAACTTGCTCTTGATCACAAAGCTATAAGATTGTGCTCACTGAATTTGAACCCACACTCTTATCTTAGAGCCCATTCTCTTAGACACTTGGATGTGCTGCTTCCTACTTGATGAGATACTGTGCTTTTATTAGAGAATGCATACATCTCATTAAAAGTTTACAACTTTGAATAGTAGCTGTAAACAGTATATGACCTTGAAGCTTCTAAGAATTAGAAACATTTTGGCTATTGAACTACAACCTAATGGGGGTGTACAGAAACAAGGAGACTGTATTGGAAGTGGTCATTTAACTTTTCTTGATGTCGTATTCTCTCACTATAAAATGGTGATATTTTTTGCCTTAAAAAAAATGACAAAATTTATGTAAAATACTTAAAGCTTACTCCATTCCTGTGCTCTAATTTTTGATTTACTTTGAAATGATTTCAAGTTTACAAAAACGTTGCAAATATAGTACAGACAACTACCCTTTATACACTCATCAGTTTCTAAAAAATTTGTTACATTGCTTTATTTTTCTGTCTCTCTCCATACACACACAGACACACACATTTCACATTACTGTTTTCTGAACCATTGGAGAACATCATGTTCCTTTACTGTTAATACCTTAGTGTGTATTTTTTAAAAACAAAGATATTCTTTTACACAACCACAGTACTGTTATATTCAGGAAATTTAACATCGGTACAATCTACAGTGTGTAGTTCAGTGTCGTCATTTGCTCCAAGAAATAAATTTTTATTTTAACATTTTTTTTCCTCTAGTACAAGAGTCAGTCCAGGATCATGTATTTCATTTAGTTGCCTAATCTCTTTAATTTGGAATAGTTCCTCAGCCTTTGTCTTTCACTACCTTGACATGTTTGAAGAGTGCAGAACGCTTATTTTATAGCAAGTTAATCAGTTTAGGTTTATTGGTGTTTCCTAATGTTTAGATTTGTGTTATATATCCTTGGCAGGATACTACCATGTGGCCTTCTAAGACTATTATATTGAGAGGCATAGGGTGGCTATCTTCATGACACTGTCCAGTTGTCCATTATTATTTTTCCAGTAATCTTTCTATGTGGGGACACTTTGAGATCATGCAGATGTCTTGCTCCTATATTTAGCAACCATTGATGAATCTCCTGAATCAGTCTTTGCCACAATGGCTGTAAAATGGTGATGTTCCAACTCTGACTTCTTCCACTATTCTACTCTTTGGCCTCTTGTCCTAGAGCTTTACATCCTTTGATTCCTCACAGATCATCTCAAGGATGCCTAATTACTGCCCAGACACAGGATTATTGATGATTTTTGTTTCCTGAGTTTAATCTTATCGATCCTATTTATCCCTACCCCACTTTAAACAAAACCAGAATTAGGGAGTTTTAGATGGTTTTATGAAAGGTCCTATACATCATCTATTGGTTAATCAAGCCTGTGTATTAAATTATTGGCTTCAAGATTTTCAGGTTCTTCATTTAAAATGTAAGGAATTAATTTTTTTTTGTATTTTCTTTTGAGACTTGTAAACTTTTACTGCTTTTAGTTTTTTTCCTAAATTATTTGCATTTGTCTTAAACAAGCTCTTTTTTTATCTTGACCAATTGGCTGTGTGTATAATTGCAAATAATTTTAATAATTTTATTTCTGGATTGAAATTTAATTAGGATTAATTTCTAGAAAGATATAGGATTAATTAATTATTATTTTTTAATAATAGTAAAACTGCTAAATTTTCTCATCTCTTTTGAGGGCGTCTCAGTGTATCAGAAAAAGCATTAGACCTAGAGTGAGAAGACCTGGATTTAAGTTAATGATTTCCAATTGTAATCATGTTTCCTTATTCAAGTTGTTTGATCTCTTCATATTTCAATGTCCTCATGTTTAGAGAGGGTATGAGAATTGCCTATTTTATGAGGTTCTCATAAGATAGTGTAGCTGACAGTAATTTTTAAACTAGAATATTAACGAATACTATTTGGAAAAGTTGGTGAAAATTTCATTGAGGTGGTGACATTTTAGGTCTTAAAGCCTGATAACGTTTTCATTAGGTGGAGGAAAGGGAGCGTTCTTCAGACAAAATTTGTAGAAACCAGGAGAACTTGAAAACATATGTTCAGCTGAAATATAGATTAGGGCATCAACATTTAGAATCATAGGTAGTAATTAAAGCACAGGAATGCATGAAATCATTCAGAGAGAACTTTTATTCTTAGAAGAGAAGGCAGTTTAGATAAGTACATGGGGAACACTAATATTTTAGGTCTGAGTGGAAGAAGAACTATGGAGAGAGTGCTCCAAGGGGTGGGAAACCAGGGGAAGGTTTAAAAAAAAAAAAGGTAGCTGAGAGGAAAGTAAGAGAAAACTGTCAACTATGTTAGGAGTTGCATGTTGAGGGCAAATAGAATGAAGGCTGAAAAAAGGCCATTGGTTTAACAGTTAGAAAGGTTATCTTAGCAACCAGTAGCTCAGCAATGCAGTAGCACCTGAAACCTGTTGAGATGTAGCATTTTTAGTCCCTGATGAAATTGAAGTGGACTTTTCATTTGTTTACATTTACAGAGCTGATTTAGACCCAAAGAACTACATGCTTTCTGGTAGTCTTACTATATCATGTAGTTATGATATAGTTTATACTACATCAATACATTTGTATTACATTGATAAGCCTAGCTTATTTTTTTTTAACTTAAAGTTTATTGTCAATTTTACAACATCAACCGTGAAAATTATATGACACATAAACCATTTAACGTTTAATGTTAGTGTTTCTCAGTGGAGTCCACTAGGAAGATTGCATGGGTCTTGTTTGTATGCAATTACAATAAATCTAACTATAGATCTACCACTTTTTCTCTCTTTCAAGAAGGATATAGAAGTGCAGCTGAATAAGAGTGACCCTTTTATAGGGATGTTCTTGAGTTTACTCTATTAAAAATAAAGGTAAATCAGTCCCAGGTGTCAGTACTTTATTAATAGTAACACATTTTGGTTATGTCTCATAGTCATTGTGTCTCATTTAATATCTGCTTCTAAACATTTTTTTGTGATTGCCTTTTTTTATTTATAATAATTAATTTTAATTATGGTCCATACCATATTTTTATAATTTTTTTATTTAATACTTTTATAGTTCCAGTTGTTCAAAGCTTGCTGTATTTTCTTTTTATTTGTCCTGATATTTCTCATTGATACTTTTATCTCATTCTGTATTCTCAGATTATGTAGTGACTCAATGAATATTTGTTGAATATTGTGTAGAGGAATCTCACTTTTACACACGTACCTGATATTAGAGGGTGTAATTTATGTGAAGTTGCCTAGCAAAGTATTTGGCTCATAATTTCGTGTAATAAATATTTTTAGGTCCTCTACTCAATTGAATGATTCAGATTCTGCTAACATTTACTGTCTCGTTAGCCAGTGTAGTTAAAAACTAAAGCACGACTAATTCAGGGAACCTTATACAGAAGGAAAACCTGCTCTGGTATACCTATTGTATTTTATTGCTGTATTGTTGCATCATTAAATTGTTTATCGGTCTCGAACAGCTATTTTCTTCATGGCATTGCTTGAGTCTTTGCTGTGGTTAGGGTTAATTGACCTGGAATTGTCACATGTTAAGTGAACTTTGCAATCAGGATTTTTAAAGTCTCTTCACTCTTCAAAGACATCTTTATTTGCAAATTTGGGATTATTCCATAGTATACTTCATTCTTTGTTTTTTTTTCTTTTCAGCACAAAAGTAAAAAACAATTATAAGATCTTTACCTTGCCTTTAAGAAACTTGGAATTTAGATGGTGAGAATATGGCTAATGAAGACAGTAATACAAGTATGTAATTAATGTTAAGTTGTGAAATAATTCTCAACTTTTCAGTGTGATATACCTACCAAAGATATTTATTATAAACCTTTTTTATATGAGGAATGATTTACTGAAGAAAATGGAAATGCTGGAATTTTGAAATGTCGAACACAGTTTAGTTTGAGATGCTGAAATGTTGGCACCATATTATGAAGAGGTGAATTCCTTTCTCTTGAGCTCAGGAATCTAGGGTTATAAGTATGAAAATACACTCCTCTCTTGATTTATGTAGCATACGTACTGCTGTCCTCATCATCTTCAAGTTCTGAAGATTTGAATCCCTTGAGTTCTAATAATGCCAGTTTGAGTAGCTGATCTGTCTTGTTAATTCTGCTTAGCTGGGTGAAATTTACAGTCACTAGATCTACTTCTGGAGATGTTAATCACGTATTTGCCATGCTATGTATGTAAATTGAATCCTATATTTTTTTTTATTTACGAGAACACCTAAATATTAGGCAATTTCAGTGTTTTATTGGTCTTTCACTAAGTAAACATCTTTGTTCCAGGATGGCTTTAACAAAAAAAGAAAATGTGCAAATAATGGTATCTAGCTTTCTGAGTTAGATGAATTAGTTGTTTTTGTCTTCACATAAATAAGACTGCTAGTTTTACAAAGGGCTAACTATACAAGTTAAGGATTATCATTTGTGTGGTGCAATAGGGTTACTCTAATTCTTGAAATATACTTCAAATCATATAAGCTTTTACCACATTATATTGCCTTTAAGCAGAGTCCTACTTTTCAACAGATTATAAAGGCATTCCATTTTATTTGCTTAGCTTGCTTTTCTTCTTGGAGGAGAGTCAGTTATGACTTTACAATTTATCTTAACAAATATTCAGCCAAGAAAATATTCATTCCTAGGTTTAGGATATATTATTTTAAGATCACTGATTTGGTAAAATACAAGGAAGAAATTTGGAATATTTAAATTTCAAGACTTACCATTAAATCTCAAGATTTGAAATATTACATTATTTTAAAGAATATCTAGAATTTAGAGCAACATTACTAGAACTAAATGATTAAAACAAAAAAGCAGATGATTGGTTAAAATGTTCTTTTTCACTGCATGAAAAGTTGAAGTGCTCATAGAATGACAAATGTATTATAGTGAAATTATTTAACAGTATTGCAGTTGTGTATATAAATGAACTACTGACAAAAACAAATTGCCTGCAGTCCAAATTCAAAATTTAAAGTGAAGAGCCCAAAGTAGAATAATCAAGAAGGAAATGATTTTTCTGTATTTCATAGTACTATGAATAATGTTTGCTGGTTTGTGTACTTAGGAAGACTTATTTAGCATATCAGCTGGAAAGAGTTCGTAGATATACAAAAGTGAACAATTTATGGTCAATGTCTTCTTATTGACGGGCTGATTATTTGTATTGCCAGTAGAAACCAGCCTAATTAGAAGGGCAGTGTCTAATTCTCCAGCTGTATGAAGTTGGCATGGCAGCTGGACAAGGGAGAGACTCATGAATAAGGCTGTTCCAAAATCATGGGTTGGCAGAGATACACATTACCCCACTTTACTCTAGGAATGGACTTTCTCAAAGTGTCTTAGAGTGTAAGTTAAGAATGTGATCAGGAAGGATGAGCAGAAAGTCAGTACTATGAGGGCAGAGAGGTAAGGGCAGAGTGGAAGGTAGGGGACCAGCTTGTGCAGGGCCTTGAAAGAACTTAGGATTTCACTTTAAGTGAGAAGATAAGCCATTGGAGGATTTTATGCAGAGTAGATATTTAGAAGTCAGTGACTGTTAAGTGTCTGGTATGTGCCGCATGTATTCCCTGCTTCTGTTGGGTCTGTTGGATCCTTGGGACTTGCTTGTTGATTTCTTGTGGGGTATTTTTTATTTTTATATTTTTAAAAAAATTATAGTATTCAACAAATGTAAGTGTTGTCTTTATGCTAAGCACTATTCTTGATGCTGGGGATTAAGCAGCAGACAAAATGTCTGCTCTCATGGAGCATGCATTCTACTAGAAGGAAGATAAGCAATAAATAAGTCAATATATGGTCAGTCATGCGATGACAAGGAGTGCTACAGAGAAAAATAAAGTGTGGAAATAGGGTAGAGGAGGTGTGGGTTGGATTAAGTTTGAAATAGGGCCAGGAAAAGATTCTTGAGAATTTGTTAATAGAGCACATACCTGAAGGAGGGAGTGAGTGACATGCAGATGTCTGGGGAATAGTGTTCAGTCAGATTACAGGAGTATTCGTAAGAAGTACTCAGGCCCTGAGGCAGAAGTTCTGTGTGAGGATCAACAAAGAAGTTAGTATAGATTGAGTAGAGAGAGTAAAGAGGAGGGAGATGTTAGTAGAAGAGGCAGTCAGAGAGGTAAGGAGCTGGATTGTGTTGGGCCTTGTAAATCTTTGTAAGGACTTTGATTTTGCTCTGAGAAAGAAAGTCATTGGGGGGTTTTGGATAGAAGGATGAAATGATCCAATTCACCTGTTAAAGTGGATCACTTTGCTCCTGAATTTGTAATAGATAGCAGATCTGAGGCAGGGAGACAGGCAAGGAGACTATTTCAATAATCCAGGCAAGAAAAGATGATGATTAAATCAGATTAGTAGTGGGAGAAGTAGCAGAATTTTGAATATTCAATAATTTGAAGATTGAGCTTGTCAAATTTTCTGATGGTTCAGATGTGGTGTGTGAGAGAAAAAGATTATCAAAGATGGACACAAAGGTTTTTGTCCAAACAGATAGAAGTTTCCAATTGTTATCAACTAAAACAAAGAAGATTGTGTGAAGAGTAATTTTAAGGGGGTGGGGATGAAAAGCTTGAGCGTGTTATGTTTAAGATGCCTATTAAGCATCCAAGGGGAGAGATTAAATGGGCAGTTGGAAATGTGAATCTTGTGCAGGGCCTTGAGAGAACTTAGGAGAGAAATCAGGAGAGCTTAGGGGAGAAATCAGGCTAGAGATACAAGTTTGGGAGCCATCAGGTTATAGATGATATTGAATACCACAGATTGGATGAGACGCTAAAGGAGGAGTGTAGAAAGAGAAGAGATCAGCGTACAAAGACCTGGGCATTCCTGCAGTAATTGTATCACATAGTATGCGTAGGGTCAAGTAAGATGATTACTAACAAGTGAATTTTGGATTTTTCTATTTGGAGAACTTTGGTGACTTTGACAAATTGATTAGGTGCAGTGGTGGGACTAGGTGCAGTGATTGGGCTGAGAGTCTGATGAGTGCATTCAAGAGAGAAAGGAGAAGAAAAATTGCAGTTAGTCTGTACGAGTGTGTAGGAGAACAGAGAAATAGAGTGGTACCTGGAAGGGAATGTGAGGTCACAGAAGAAATAATATTCTTTTGTTGATGGAATTATCTGATACAGCAGAGAGGAGAGAATCACTGGACTGATATCCCCCCTTTTTTAAAAAGAAAATTTAGCAAATACAGATTACCTAAAAAAAAAAAAAAAAACAAACCCTAATTTCAACATGCAGAGAAAATTAGTTAACATGGTATAGATCTTCCAGTGTTTTTTCTTTTGCTTTTATACTATGTATTTTTGAAGCAAAGCTATATGCTTCTGTAATGTAATATTGTATTATAATTTGCCCTTTTCATTCACTAGTATATGGAGCCTGTTCATTTCTTAAAATAATAACCCTTTTAGGACAAATTGTAATTAAGCCACTATCTTGGAAGAAGTCGTAAGTAAGCTGTTAGAAAAGTAAACAATCGTCGTATACAAATGAAGTTGTATAGCTAGTTCCACCAAAGGTTTTAAAGGGTCTTGTATAAAGTATGACCTTATTAATCATTAACTACATAAATAACAGGAATAACTTATCAAAATGATCTATACTAATGATGTGTTAGATGGTAGCAGTGACCAGAGCTTTCCACAGATACTTGTGTTTACTGGGCAGAGGGGATAGCATATACTTAGATGTAGAGCTATGCTGTTCAATATAGTAGCACTAGCCAAATGTGACTACTTAAATTAAAACTAAAAAATTCAGTTTCTGAGTCACACTAGCCATATTTTTATAGTAGCTAGCAGTTACTGTATTGAATAATGCATATAAAGAATGTTTCCATTTCACAGAACGTTTTGTTGAATGCTGCTGGTTTAAAGGCAAGGATTTATGGTTTATTTAGGGGAAAGGAAAAAATTCAGTATGGCCGGGGCACAGAGTTGGAGGGAAATGAGGGACTGGTGAAAGATCATTGATAGTAATAAGGATCCATATTACGAAGGGTCTGGTATACTATGCTCAGAAATTTGGACTTTATCATGATGGTTTGCACAATAAGGAGCTACCAAAGGATTTCAAGGAGAGGAGAAGCAGTGAGATTCTTTTTTCAACTTTTTAAACATTAAGTTTATTGGGGTAACATTTGTTAATACAATTATGTAATTTTCAGGTGTACGTTATAATTTGACATCTGTATATTGTGTGTTTACCATCCAAAGTCCAGTTTCCTTCAGCTTCCACATATTTGATCCTCTTTACCCACATCACCCTCCTCCTATCCCCCTATGAGATTTACATTTTAAAGACCATTCTGTCTGCACTTGGCCTTTGGATTGGTCAACTATGTGAATAGTGAAAATATTCTGTGATATTGAAAACACTGAAGATAGGGCAAGTTTGGAGTGAGGAAGAGAAGTGTTGAGTTTTGTTTTGGACTTGTTGAGTTTGAGATATTAGTCGGGCATTCGTTAAGCAGTTAGATACATGCAAGCAGCACTCAGGAGAGATACCCAATCTGGAGATAGAGTTTTGAGAGTTATCAGTTGATAGATGATTTTGGAAGCCTTTGGAAGGAAGATATATGGTATGTGAGGAGGCCAAGGTGGAATTCTCCCACTTGAGATTGAGAGAATTGGGCTCACTTAGAAGACTGAGAAGAGAGAATGAAGTTTGGGGAAACACTTGAAGTTGAGCTTTTGCATTTTGTTTAAAGTTTGGGAAAAGAGTCAATTCTCTTCTTACACAGGAAGAAGATGGCAGATAAATTGTTCCTTGTTGTTTGTTGAAGCAGCATGGCCATGCTTAAGCATACCCAGTCTGGAGCTACTCTACCTGGGTTGTGAAAACTTGTCACAGAGTTAATAAGTGGTTCTTGGGTAGATTATTTTACCACTCTGTGCCCATGGTTTCCTTATCTGTCGATGGGGATGAGGATGATAATAGTACCTATACTCACTGAATTATTGTATTAAAAGATTTAACACATGTAAACTGTTAATAGTTCCTGATAAATAATAAGCATAGTAATTGCTGTTTTAACATAGTAAGATCAATTGAGTTTTTAAAAAGTTTTGCTTTTAATACAATGTACTTATTCAACTGTTAAAATTTTAGAACCATTGTTAATTTCCTCATTAACTATTGCTTTGTTTTTAATTTTCAAGTTACTCTTTCACACTGTTTTTCTAAATCATATTTCACAAGCATTTGAAACTATTAAATTATAGGAAGTATATTTAATGTGTACCACATAAAAACAAATGAATTAAGTACTAGGTGAATTCTATGTGGTTGTCGAGGATTTGGAAATAATGATTATAGTATAAGGGAGTAAAAAATATATTTGTTTTAAACTTTTTGTTTAAACATCACTCTTGCTGACAGGTATTCTATTGTTTTAAATTGGTCGATTCTTAAAGAAGGAGCTCATTTCTTACTTTTTCTAAAGGGAGAGGAACTTATGGATTTTTTTTTTTTTTGCTTTAATAGAAATCAAAGGAAGAGTTTCAGGAAACAGTTAAGTGGTGGGCAGTGCCAGCTGCTGGTGAGTAGTCCAGTAAAATAAAGTCAGGGAGAGTGTTTCTTGGAATTAGAGATAGGGCAGTTGTTGGTGACTTTGGTGGTGGTGGTAAGTGTCAGGGGAAGTCATTGCAGAGGACTAATGAGAAGTGAGTAATGGAAGACAACTTCTCCAAAGATCTTTGGCTTTCAGGGGAAGGAAAAGGGATGGAATTGTAAGGACACTTGGAGTCTAAGGAGCTTTTGTTTTAAGGGTTGGAGAGAGTTGAGAATGCTTAAACGCTGATTGGGGAGGAGGCAATAGAGAAGGGTGTCAGAAAACAAGAGAGAGTCTAGAATACAACAGAGAAATAGAGGAAGGGATGGATTTGGAGGCTAAGTTTATCGTCTTGTTAATGAGAGGACAAAATGGTTAGAACATCTGAATGACAGTGGGTGAGGGAAGTGGAAAGGATAAAAGCATGAGGAGAGGTCTGAGGTAGCTGCTAGAGACAATGGGAAGGTCTTCAGACAGTGAAAACCTGGAAGGCTTGTTGGATGATATTGAGGGCTTGCCCAGTTGAGGTAAGAGACTACTGATTTATACTGTCAACAATCTGATATTTTTTTCTCTAGCAGTACTTACTAATCCTTGCGACGATTTGCTAAGGAAGTTTAGGGTATTATTGGTAGGATGTTGAAGTAATTAAGCAGGGATGGGAAAGAAGTAAAAGTAGTAGGAAGCTGAAAGGAAAAAAATAGAGGGCTCAGGAGTCTTTAAGAAGTCAAAGGAACAGGTATATGGGACTCACTGAGTGAGAGTGCTAGAAGGGTAGGAGACTGTGATTGGAAAGAGTTGTATGAATTTAATGTTTCAGAGATTGAGTAGTTTGGGGTGTTCACAAGGTTTGAGTATGATTTGGCGTATGACTATGGCAGTGAATCATTGCAAGTTGCCTGAAGGTGAGAATCACTAAAGATGATTAGGATAAGGAACTTAGAAATCAGGATCCTGAATAGGTTTCCAAGTGGATGTTAAAGTCACTCAATAATAGCTAGTGGCTAATATATCTTAATTAAGTGGAGGAGTGGCAGATGACAACAGCAAGGGCGAATAGGGGTGGCTAAGCTCAGTGGAGGTTATTTTTGAAGAAGTTTTCTATGTGGATGTATTGAGTCTAGTATCAGAAATAATTATGACTTCTGAGGGCTTCCCTTAACCACTTTATTTATTGATAGTATGAATCATTGATTGTTTCCTTTGCACAATGACTGCTAGAAAACTCACAGCAAAATTTGTGATCTACAGCTTGCAAGTGTACGGAGCTTTGTGGCATGCATTTTGAATATTAACTTTACTCTTGCCTCTATTTTAATTCCTTATATTTTCTTTTCCCATTAAAATTTTAAAGTCTTGCTGTATATTATGAATGATTGACTGTCCCCCTTAAATTCAAATTAGGGAACAGGGCAGGGCATAAATAAATACGTCTAAGCAATTGTTGGAAACAGTAACAGTTATTTTCATTGTTCTTTGCTGCCACTCCATACTATCATCACTGTAATTATCAACATGTATTTGGTGGCTACTTTGTATAGTTTCTGTTCTTGGCTTGAGGGATACAAACTAGCACTATAATTGTAGTACAGGCAGTAATAATACCTTATATTTTCATAGTGCTTTTATTATCTGTGGTTTTCTGGCCATTTCCCTCATATACCTCAAGAATTCATAAGTCCTTCTGTCTTCCTAATAAGGAATACAAATACTTACTGTACTAGTACTCAAAGGAATGCAAACATCCTTCTTTCTGTCTTTTATGAAACAATTATAATAATAGAGGGTAGTTTTTGTTAACATTTTTACTTGGCAAACTAAAAAGGGGGCAACTCTGTCATTTCCCATGATTTTTGTTGAAATCCTACCTAGTTCTTGAGATTTGGATGTGTGGGACACTCTTCTGAATATTTGAGCTCACCAATTTCAGAGGCAGTAAGGATTTTACAAACACTTTTATGTACTTTAATAAATCAAAATGAGCGACTCATTTAAAATTACATTCAGAAGTAGTAGGGTTAATTAAAAGTAAATTAAATACACTAGAAACATAGTTCTTATACACAGCTCTGCCTATCTGACAATACAACAATTATAAAATAACAGACTGGTGTTTGGATACTTGAACATTTCTTTAAAGAGAGAATGTGGTTTGGTGCCTGGAAGTCAGATAGTTCCTGTTTATACACACACACACACACACACACACACATACCCCCCACCCACCCACCCCCACATCCACCCACCCAGACCCATCTATTCTGGTGCTTTGTCCATTATTTAATGAATGATTTTGTATGATAGTGACTGCAAATGTTTTTTTTTCTTTTTTGCCTTAGCATTCTTAGTATTTTAAAGCTGTTTTATAATAAAAATGATAAATTTTTCAATATAATTTGGTCAATAGCATACGTATTATATTTTAAAAATTTAAAACTGAACGTGAAATAACAATCTTTTTAAAATGACAGTTATATAAACTAATTATTTGCACTTTTAGTTTCTATTCCTGTCAAGTAGGAATTTGTAGGATCATTTTTCTCTTTCTTAGTCCTACATAGCCTTCATCAGGAAACTTGACAGGTCTATGTAACTTTTTAAAATTTTAATTGTAAAAATTACATAACATTAAATTTACTATCAATCATTTTTAAGAGTATAGTTTGGTAGCGTTAAGTATATTCACAATATTGTGTGGCAAATCTCTAGAACTTTTTTGCAACTTTTTAAAAACGGAATTTTTTACTGAAATTTTCAAGCGCTTCAGGGACAGAACTTATCTGAGGTAGAGATTGCATATTGATTCTCTCAATTCCCTGCACAGAAGGCTGATCCAAATTTGTCAGATGGGAAACTTGCCTTCTGTGGCCTTGGAAAGTTGCTTTTTATGCTTTTTTTTTTTTTTTAAAGAACTTAAAAATTAATCTAGCTTTTAGTTGGCATACCTTAGTAACATAGTTGTAGAAAATGTATATTTATTCTGCTCTAGTTTATGAAGTTCTTGGAGGAAAATCTAATGCTAATACTCAGACTTGATGCACACGATGACTCTTTGGCATTTGTGTGTTTATGCCCATCTGTTCCTGTGGCACAGTGCCTATTATTACAGTGGCATGCCAGTAGCAGTGAGGCATGTGAGCCAACAAAGATGAATTGTTTGGATGGAATACACTATTCTGTAATACTAATTAATTTTGAGCCGATGAATCTACATGAAATAATGTTAACCAAATACAGTCAAAGTAATGTCAGTGAAAATAAAATTTATTTTGACTTATACAGAAGTGTATCACAGATGTTTTAGACTACTGTTGAGAATAGTTAGAATTAGTGTTTATGGTTCCAGTGATCAGTTTTCTTTTCATAAAAATTTTTAGTTTAAAGAAAAAAATACAGGTTTTCTTGTGGCAGATTATAAATTAGGAAAGAAGTGTTGTGGCAATGTCGGGTATGAATTATATATTTATAAGGTATTTATAGTTCTTGATATGTGTTCATATCATACTCAACTTTATAGCAGAAAATGACAGCAATGTGATAAATGGGAAGAAAGTTGTATTTCAGAACAAGACTCAGGTTTAATTCCTTGCCATTCCCTAGTTCTGTGATGGTATACTTAAAAGTTCTATGTGTGTACAATTTTTTTTATGTTTTATAATCTTTTACTTGTATGTTGTCTTTATATTTTCAGGGACTCAGATTTCTTATCTATTAAATGGGAATAATAATAGCCACACATGCTTCATCGAAACTTTGTCATACTAAAATTAGATAGTATTATAAGTTCTAGAGAACAGTACTTCTATTAAGTGGCTAAAGAAGTTAATTATATGTTATAAATACAAGTCATGTTAGTGGTAAATTAGTAATGTAGGAAGGCTGTAACTCACATTCCCATTCCTCTAAGAGGTAACTGTAGTGAACAAGTTCATATGCACCTTTACAGAAAAAAATTTTTTTTAATTTAAACCAAATGATAATATATTCTCTATGTATCTTGCTTTCCCTTCATATATCTTGAGGTCTTTCCATATCTGCATATGAAACTATTGCAAACTCTTTAACCATTGTATAATATTTCCTAGTATTCCCTTAATTTCATTAGTTCCCCTAAAGGGGCATTTGATCTGTATCACATTTTGTCGAATATAAATAACACTGCAACATAAATTTTTGCATACTTGTGTGAACTTATTTGTGGGTCAAAGGTTATTACATTTTAAATTATGATAGGTATTGCTAAATTAACTTGTAGATGAGTTGTATCAGTTTTCTCCCACCACCAACTGGTAGAGTCTGTTTTCATTACACTTTTCTGAATAGTGTGTACCATTACATTTCATAATATTTGTAATCTTACAGGTGTAAAATGTTATTACACTGAGTCTGTATAATTTTGAGTGTATTAAGTCTTCTCTCATATTTATGGGCTTATTCTTTCAGTGAAATACTTTTAAATATCCTTTGTCTAATTCCCTATTGGATCAGCTCTTAGTGATTAGTTAAGGGCTCTTTGTAGTTTAAGAAAATTAACACTTCTATTAGATGAATCCCAAATTCATTTTTTTTTTCTTAGTTTATGGCATTTTTAGATGCAAAGGTTTAAAGTTTTTGTGTTTATATTAAGTTTTTCTTTTGTTGCTTTCATATTTCACCAGTCTTTTAATCTTTTATAGAAGGTGGCATTTTTGGTTTACTGTGCTCTTAAACAGTGAAAAAGAACTTTTGCCTGTTCCAACCAATTTTTTTTTTTTTTTTGTCTCAGCTTATATAAACTCAACTAGCTCAGTGACTCTATGAGATTGCCTTTAAAATTTTAAGGCTGAGTAGTCACCATTCTAGAAGACATTGCTAGTAATCTGAGCAATGTCGAACCTGCTTCTTATTACCTGACAAGAGAACAAGTAAGTGTTTATTGAAAAGGCGTTGGCAAATATGGAGACTTCAGTGGTATATGTATGTCATCATGGTTTTTACAGCATGCCTTTATTGGGGTCATAGATTCTTTTGAGAATCCAGTGGAAGTTTGGGGTTTTTCTGTATCCCTCTAAGGAATGTGTTCAGTGTATATCTTATATTCATTTATTTTTTTGAACTAATATTTATTGTGTGCCTATTATGGGCCTGTAAGGAGTTTAGTGTACTTGACAATACTATAGCCCGCATTTACAGACCCTTTTTAGACTTCTTTTGGGTCCTCATGTATCCAAGTTCATTCCTGCTATACTATCTTTGCAGAATTTCTGTGATTTACTCTTCGTCATTTGAGACCTCAGCTTAAATGATCACCTACCCACAGAGGTCTTTTGTGATCACTCATTCTTAATTTATGCATTACCCTATTTTAGTTCTTCCAGTACTATGTATCTGGTCTTCTTGTCCATCTTTGTTTTCCTTTCCTCTTCCTTCCTTCCCTCTTCTTCCTCTGTCATTTCTGTCATTCTTCTTACCACCTCTTTCTCCCTGAATTCTCACTTGGAATGTAAGTCCCAAGAAGCAGGGACTCCACTAGAACAATTCTTGATGCATAATGGATATTGAATAAATGAATGTGCTAGGCCTAGTGATAAGTGTCTTTCTCATTATCTTCATAACAACTTATTTGAAATAAATACCAGCCTTTAGTTTTCTTGATTTTTCTCTATTGTAGTTTGTTTAGTAGTCTATTGAATTATCCTTTCATCCTTTCTTTCCTTACTCGCTTTTTGACTTTAATTTGCTATTCCTTTTTTCTAGCTTCTTGAGATGGAAGCTCAGATTATTGATTTTCAATCTTTCTTTTTTTATGTTGTGTTTAGAAATAAAAATTTACTTATCAGTACTGCTTTAGCTGCATCTCATGAGTTGTGAAATATTTCAGTTTCATTAGTCAGTTCAAAATATTTTCTAATTTCCCTGAAGATTTTTTTTTTTGGCCCATAGATAATTTAAAGTGTGTTGCTTATATTTCTAAACATCCGGCCATTTTCTAGTTATTCTTCTGTTATTGATTGTTAGTTAGATTCCACATGCCCTATATGATTTTAGACCTTCGAAATTTGTTGAGATCTCATTTGGCAGATAGTCTGTTTTGGTAAAGGTTCTATGTATATTTAAAAAGAATGTTTATTCTGCAGTTGTTGGGTATAGTGCTCTGTGTATGTCAGGTTAAGTTGGTTAATTGTGTTCAGATTTTCTACACCTTTCCTGAATTTTTTGTCTGCTTTTTCTATCACTCCCTGAGAGAAGTTGCCAATCATGATTATGGATGTATGTTTTCCATTAGTTCTGTCAATTTTACTTTATAGATGGAGGCTATAAATTTAGAATACATACACATTTAGGATTATTGTATCTTTATTTTTCTCCCTCCCTCATTAGTTTAGTAGCCACCTGGCAATGTACATAGTTATTACAATATTATTATTATTTACTATTTAAAAATTTTCAATTACAGTTGACATTCCGTATTATTTTCTGTTAGTCTCAAGTGTACAACATAGTGATTAGTCATTTATATAATTTATGAAGCGATCCCCCCGATTAGTCAAGTATTTTCCTGGCACCATACATAGTTATTACAGTATTATTACTGACCTTATTCTCTATGCTGTTCTTTACATTCCCTTGACTATTTTGTAACTACCAATTTATACTTCTTAATCACTTCACCTTTTTCACTCATTCTCCCAACCCCACTCCCATCCAACAAACATCTGTTCTCTATCTGTGAGTCTGTGTCTGTTTTGTTTATTTTGTTTTTTAGATTCCACATATAAGTGAGATTGTATGGTATTTGTTTTTCTCTGTTTGACTTATTTACTTAGCATATACCTTCCAGGTCCATCCATATTGTTGCAAATGGTTAAGATTTCATTCCTTTTTTTATGGCCAGGTATTCCATTGTATATATGTACCATATCATCGTTATCCAATATTGATGGGCACTTACGTTGCTTCCACATCTTGGCTATTGTAAATAATGCTGCAGTGAACATAGCGGTGCATATATCTTTCCAGTTACTGTTTTGGATTTCTTTGGATAAATACTCATAAGTGAAATTGCTGGGTCATAAGGTAGTTCTATTTTTAATTTTTCGAGGAACCTCCGTACTGTGTTTCATATTGTGCCAATTTGCAAACCTTTTGAAAAAACTAACAATCCAGTTAAAAAATGGTCAGAGGACCTGAATAGACATTTCCCCAAAGAGGATATAGAGATGGCCAATAGACACATGTCACTAATCATCAGAGAAATGCAAAGTAAAACCGCAACAAGATATCACTCACACGTATCAGAATGGCTATCATCCATAAATCAACAACAAATGTCGACAAAGATGTGGAGAAAAAGGAACCCTCTTGCACTGTTGGTGGCATTGCATATTAGTGCAGCCACCATGGAAAACACTATTGTGTCTTCCTTTTAAAATGACATCCTTTTTTATGTCTTGGCAACGTATCTTCAGCTTTTGTCTGAAAACCACTTTATTTCATCTTCAGTTTTGAAGGCTATTTTCAATGGATATAGAATTGTATGTTGATTTTTTTTCTTTCAACCCTTTAAAGATATGACAACATAGATGGATTTTGAGAGTGTCATGCTAAGCAAAATAAGTCTGACAGAAAAAGTCAAGAACCATTATGATTTCACTCATATATGGGATATAAAACTGAAAGGAACGAACAAGACAAACAACCAAAAACTCATGAATATAGACAACAGTGTAATGGTTACCAGAGTGAAAGAGGAGTAGGGGGAGGTAGAAAAGGGTAAAAGGGTCAACTGTATGGTGACAGAAGCAGAGGAGACTTTCGGTGGAGAGCACACAGTACAGTGTACTAATGATGTATTATAGAATTATATACTTGAAACCTATATAATTTTGTTAACCAATGTCACCCCAGTAAATTTAATTAAAAAAAAAAATTAAAAAAAGATGTCATTTTTATTTTCTGGCCTCTATGTTTGTTGAAAAGTTGGCTATTAATATTAGTGTTGGTCTTTTTAAGATGGGGGGCTAGCAAACAGTGGCCTATTTATATAAATAAAGTTTTATTAGAACACAGCCATGCCCATTTTTTTATGTATTGTCTGTTCTTCAGATATATTTGTGGTTATTGAAAAGGTCAATATAATATTGACTAAAAATATTTTGAGATGATATGGCCTATAATGCCTAAAATATTTGCTATCTGATCCTTTAAAAAAGGTTTACTGACCTTGTTCTTAAGGAAATGTCTTCTTTTTCTCTACATGCTTTTAAGATTTTTCTCATTGTCTTTGATTTTTTAGTGGTTTGACTTTGCTATATCTAGTATAGTTTTGAAATATGTGAGATTTTATTTTTCCTCAGTTTGGAAAAATTCTTAGCTATTATTATCTCTCGAAATACTTCTTTTGTCTTATTCTCTCTCCCCTCTCTTTTTGGGGCTCTCATTAGAGGTATGTTAGATATTTTGACTATTTCTTACATGTCTGATAATCTATTCTGTATTTTTCATCTTTTTATTGCTTGGTGCTTCAAATTTTATATTGATTTGCCTTCAAGTTCAGTAATCCTGTCTTTTGCTATTCCCAGTCTTCTGTTAAACCTATGTAGTTTAACATGTAAGTGAGTTCTTAATTTCCTATACTGTATTTTTCAGTTCTGAATGTCCATTTGATTATTTTGTATAGATTCTACTTCTTTGTTGACATTCTCTATCATTTGATCAATTTCATCTGTCTTGGGAGAGACTTGAACTCCAGCTTTTCTTCTCAGCAGCGCATGGTTGCTGAAACCTCTGCTCAGGTGCTTAACATCCTAACTGCTGTTCCTGCTGGGTTTCCTGGACTCTTGCCCTGTGAAAATCTAGCCAACTACTTTTAAAGGAGTTTGTACACAGATTTGTGTGTACCTTTTCACTAGTTACCTCCTCTGTAATTTTTCTCCTCAAGTTCCAAACCCTTTTGGTAGCCCTGAACCTCAACATTTGTCTCCCCAAACTGTTAAAACTCATTTCTCTTTGGGCTCTATTCTCCCAAATGGCAATTTGAGAAATGCTCTCAGGGAAGAAAGCAGGTCTGAATGAGGATCTCACTTTGTGTACTTCTCTTCTTTCCAGAATCTTGGCCCTAAAGTCCTGCCAGTGTTTGTTGATCTCCAGTGCCTTCAGAAAGTTATTTAATTTATTTTTCCAGCTTTTATAGTTATTTTCTGTGGCAGGTTTAGTTTCTTAAAAGCTACAGCACCATGGGCAGATCTGGAAGTCACTACAATATATTTTAAACAAAGCAGCCAGAATGATTCTTTTACATATATTAGATCCTGATTCTCCTTTATTTAAAGCCCTCCAATGGTTCCTTATTTCATTCATAGTAAACACAAAAGCCTTTAGTATCATTTATTCTCCTTTCATTGTTTTTTTATTGTGTGTGTGTGTGTGTGTGTGTGTGCGCGCGCCTGTTGTGCTCTTCCCCTTCCCTCCCCGCCCCGCCCCAGCCCCCACCCCCCACCCCCAACGCCCGACCCCGCACCCCAAGTATCTGCTTGGCTAACTCCCTCACTTTCATATCTTTCTTATGATGTCTTTTTATTTAGCCTACTCTGACCACCCTATTTAAAATTGCTGCCTCCTTTCCCTCCTGCATTTTCTCTCCCTCTGATGTATTTTTTCCCTCATATCAACTCATGACTTATAATCAATATATTTATCACATTCGTTGTTTCTTATTCGAATGAAAACTTTATGAGGGCAAGGATGAAAGGATTTTTGTCATATTTGTTCATTGGCGTGTCACAAATTCAAATGGAAAGCAGATGAGAATAGAGTTACAGAATCTAAGGGAGGAGGGAATTTAGGATGGAGGAGTAGTGGTTGCTTGTATCAGATGTAGAGGAATAATCTTAAAATATTCATGAGATATTGTGTTGTATTTTTTAATTAGAAAGTTATTTGTTACCTTGTAGTTTTAATAGAGGAGTAAGAGAAAAGATTAGCAAGGGTCGAGGAAGTGGTGATAGCAATTTTAGACTATTCCCTTTTAACTTTGTGAACAATGTAGGAGAAAAAGTTCATGGTTCCTTCTTTAAGAGGGTTAATAAATAGATGGATGATTAGGTAGCTGGAGTTTTCTGTTTTTACTCACTCTTGTATAAAGTGACAAAAACTATTTTGGGTTCTTCGTATGTCATCTAAGATGACACTCACTGACCTGAAAGTTACTAACCCTACACATTGTGCACATAAACTTACTGTAGAGGCCAATTCCTTTAGCTGCATGGCACCGAGAAAAAAGTGAATTCTGATTCTTGTTCCCAGCCTTTTTTTTTCTGCATACCTATTCATGTGTACAATGCACTGCTTTGAGTAGAAACATCTTTCATTTGAGTGGTTCTCAAAGCATGAAAAGGTGTGCATGTTTTAGAATTTTTAGCAGGGCTTAAAAAAAGTATAGCTATCCCCTCCTCAAAGGTTTCAATGTATCTGATTGGAAATTGCTATTCCTTATCACTTTTCTCAGTCCATCATTCCTGGATTTAACTTTCAGGTTTTGCTTTTTGTAGTATATAAATTTTGGTGTTTTGAGGGAAAATAAGGTAATTATGTAGATCTCATACTGGTTTATTTATTTACTTATTTTTTAATTTCCAGTCCACCATGGGTGGATGCTTCTATAAAATTCAATAAAAAATAAATTACTAGGAAAATAAAATTTTGAAAAAGCACATAAGTCCCAATTTTTTAGTAGAGTCAAAAGATAGAAAATTACACTGTTGAATTGCTCTGTCAGGTTTCTTACTGAGTTTGCTTCCAATTTCTGTACATATTTCCACATGGATTAATAACAAAAATTTGTGGACTGGTAATGGTTTTTGGACTAGACTTTCTTGGATCACACTCTGCATATCACTGATACAGTATACAGTGCTACAGTCTTCATTTCTCCTTAATTTACATTGTCTTTAAAAGGAGTGGAAGGTTTTAAAGGGTGAAGGATTATAGATTTTTTAAAAAGAGATAAATTTATACTATGTAAAAGCCCTACTACCTCCTAAGTTCTTACATGTAACTGGTAAAATGTTGCCGTTGGTTTATACTTGTTGCTTTTTGCTTGTACTGAAATAAGAATGACTTCTTGGTAATAGTAAGATTTTCTTATAACATTCTAATTACATATTTTCCCCTGTTCCTTGAAACTAAAAGCAGGCATATTTTGAAAATGAAAGGAAAAGTTATACCACTTAATACCACAAGATGTCACTTATGTAAAAATAAAGTTTAGTGCCCTAATACTCGACAGGTAAGTAGGTAAATGAAGAACTGGGTAAACAACAACAGCAACAACAAAAATGTGTATTTGAAACAAATATTGGTTTTCAGCAGAAGCAATGAAAATACTGCCAATTCAACATTATTTTGAATCAGTTCTTTCGATGTTTAGCAAAAAGGATATTTTAATTTCTAAGTTAATGCAGTAATATATAGGCCATATTGGAATCTACCTAATGAAGGAGGTAGATCTAAAATAATTCAGTACAAGTGAACATATTTTGAGGGTAAACTAGGTGTTATGAACTCTCTAAAGTTTTTACTGTTTTGGCGACAAGCAAAGAGGAATATGTAAGCTATATCAGAATTTTCAGTAGGTCTTTATATTTGTGAGATGTTGAATAATACACCAGGTTGAAACTCTCTGGGGTTTTTCTTGTCTTTTCTCTGAACCTCAAAGTTATTAGCTTTCTGTCCGTTGTTGAAGACTATCTTTTCTGTTAAATATGAAGAGCAAAACCTTTGGCTTTAATATTGGGTTCCTGTTTTCTTGTTTTTAGTTTGAGAGAGCCTGTCAGGACTAATGGTGGCTGGGAAGGGGACTCTGGCATCTCAAACTTAAGAGAAACAAACCAAGTTTCCATTAGGCCATGAGTAAGATACACTTGGGATTAGAGGTTGGGTCCTCAAAATTGAAACTTCATTATTCTTCATTGTTCACTTCTCTCTTTAGATAACATTGGTGAAAAAAAAATGATGGAAAACTCTTGGGAAAGAAAAGTGGATCAGGCACAGGAAAATGAATTTTCTTTCTTTTTTTGACATGTATATGTGTGATCACATTTTCTTTCTATTTAGTTACTATCTAATTACTTCAGTTTTTGTTGTTGTCGTTTGCTTTCTTACACCAATAAGGTTTTTAAGGTTTCTGTTAGGTTTTGCTTTTTTCATTTATAAAAGTATACATGATCATTAAGTTAAATATGAAAATAACAAAAAGTAGAAGGAAAAAAACCTCATATGTGGCTCCATTAACTTTCCTCCTTTTTCAGTTATCTGTGCAATGTGATCGAGTCTGAAAATTCCTAAATTCCTTACAGTGTACATTTAGTATTTGAATATTTGGTAGTTGTATATCCTCATACATAGTTTTTATATATTGCTGTCTCTACTATTTATATATATTCTAACTGTACTTTTAATTAGAGTAAAATAGGTGTTGTAATCATTTATTTTTATGTCCCACTAGTGATCACCATTGCCTTTCATTTTATAAGCTGCTTGGAAAAGAAGAGTAATTTTTATAATAAATTTTATTGCCTCTACTCTTTTTGGAGATAATGAGCTTAGGTTTCATGTGGGTCTTTATTTTTTTTTTTACCACAATGACAGTTTGTAACATTTAACTCCTGTATTAGTTTGCCAGGGCTGCCATAAAAAATGCCACAGATTTGATGGCTTAATCAATAGAAATTTATTTTCTCCCAATTCCGGAGGTTAGAAGTCTAAGATGAAGGTGTTGGTGGGTTTGTTTACTTCTGATATCTCTTTTCCTGGCTCGTTAGATGGTCACCTTCTTGCTGCATCTTCACATGGTCATCTCTTGGTCTTTGTGTGTTTGTGTCCTAATGTGCTCACATGAAGACATCAGTCTTATTGGATTAGGGCTCACTAATAATGACCTCATTTTACCTTAATTACCTCTTTAAAGGCTCTATCTCCAGTCACATTCTTGGGGGTAGGACTTCAACATGAGTTTTGGAAGGGACATAGCTCAGCCCATGACACAAGATTGAGCATTCATTCTTGATAAGTGCTTACTGTCCACATTAGGCCTAAATTTGTAAAATATACAAAATTAAAGTAAGTATTTTTATCAAGGTTATCTATTTGGAGAGTTAAAGAAGTTCTTCTGATCTACTTTTAAACCTGAACTGAGATGAAAGGGCTTCTGATACTTTCTTTTTGATGATTGAACTCTATTGCAAACTCTTTTCAGCAGAGTTTGTTGTAAAAACTATGAAAGATGGCTGATTGCAAACTTACAACTATTGCAAGTAGTTAATTATAATTTGTAATACTACAGTCTTAGTTTCCTATCAATTTCTTGCAGTCATTTAAGAGAACTTTCATTTGATTTATAAAGTAAGATTCGGGGATTTAAATTTTTGCACAAGCATGACGCTTAAATGTGATAACTTAATTTCAAAGTATGAAAAATGGTGGCTTACCTGATCTCTAATAATGTATTTCTCAGAAATAGATGTATCTCTTTTAGTCTTCTTTTGGAGAACTAAGCATCTAATTCCCACGTGAATAAAACGTTATAAAACTTTTTTATAACGACTTAATGGAGGTATTATTTGCATGTAACAAATTATCCACTTAAAGATTATAATTAGGTCTTTCGATGAACTCACCTGTGAAATCACCACCTCTATTAAGAAGATACAGAACATTTCTATCATCTTATGGAATCAGAAATTTTTTTATGTCTCTTTGCTGTCCATTTCTCCCTCTACCCTATGGCATCAGGATACCACTGATCTGCTCTCTGTCACTACAGATTAGTTTGCATTTTCTAGAATTTTAAATGAATGTTGTATGTGGCTTCTTTCACTTAGCATCTCTCTTGTTGCAATGTATCAGTAGTTCTTTTTCATTGCTGGTTAGTATTACAATGTATAACTAAATCACATTTTACTGGACATGTAGGTTTTTTCCAGTTTTTTACTATTATGAGTAAAACGTCTGTGAATATTCATGCCAATCATTATGTGGAAATATTAGTATTCCTTTGGGGAATGAAATGATTGAGTCACATGGTAGGTTTATGTTTAAATTGGAAGAAACTCCCAGTTTTCTAAAATGGGGGTTTTTTTTGTATCCCCACCAGCAGTGTGAGAGAGTTCTAATAGCTCCATAGCTTTGGCTACATTTGTTATTGTCAGTCTCTTAATTTCAGCTATTCTAATGGGTGTGTAATGGTATCTCATTTAATTTGCATTTCTCTGATAATTAATGACCTTAAGTATCATTTCATGTGCGTATTGACATTTCTAATCTGTTTTGAAATGTTTGTACAACTCTTTCGATCTGTTTTTTTTTGATTGGCCTGTTAGTCCCACAAATGAGTTGTAATTGTTATAAAACTTATTAAAAATTAATCTTTTGATTTTAAGGTAATTGTAGATTCATTTGTAGTTATAAGAAATAATACAGAGAAAGCTTGTGTACCCGTTACTCAGTTTCCTTCAGTGATCACAACCAAGAGGTTGGCATTGCGATAATCTACCAATCTTGCTCAGATTTCCCCAGTTTTATGTTTAGTTGTGTGTGTGTGTTCTATCCCATTTTACTACATGCATTGGTTCTTGAAACGATCACGACAGTAAAGCTCTGTAACAGTTCCATCACCACAGGGGTCTTCTGTGATGCCCTTTCACGTGTTGCTCATTCCTGACCTTAATCTTCAGTAACCACTAATCTTTCTCCATTTCTATAATTCTGTTATTTCCAGAATATGTAATGGAATAATACATTGTGTAATCTTTTAGGATTAGCTTTTCTTACCCAGCATGCTTCTCTGGAGATTAATCAGAGTTGTCCCATGTATCAGTAGTTTGTTTTCATTGCTGAGTGGTAGTTCATGCTGTGGATATACCACAGTTTGTCAAACCATTCATCCACTGAAGGACTTCTGGGTTGTTTCCGTTTTGGATAATAGGAATAAAGTTACTGTGAATTCTTGTGTTCAAGTTTTTGAGTATAAATTTCCATTTCTGGGGGATAAACACCTCAAGTGTACAGTTACTGAGTTTTATGGTAATTGCAGGCTTAGTTCTATAAGAAACTGCCAGACTGCCACAGTGACTGCTACCTTTAACATTTACCACCAGTGTTTATGAGTGAATCATTTCTTCTATGTCTTCATTGTCATTGGGTGGTGTTACTTTTTTTTTTAAAATGAGAGCCATTCCAATAGATATATGGCGACATCTTGCTGTGGTTTTAATTTGCATTTCCCTAGTAGCTAATGAAGTTGATCATCTTTTCATGTGCTTATTTGCAGTTTGTGTAGCTCCTTCAGTAAATTGTTGTCAATGACTGTATTAGTTTGCTAGAGCTGCTGTTACAAAATCCCACAGCCTAGGTGTTTTGATCAACAGACATTTATTTCTCACTGTTCTTGAGGCTGGAAGTCCAAGATCAAGGTGTTGGCAGGTTTGGTTTCTCTTAAGAACTTTCTCTTTGGCTTACAGATGGCTGCCTTCTCTCTGTGCACTCACTGAAGTCTGACAACCTTCCTTCATTTCTTCCTGTCTCTCCCCTTTGGTCCAGTTTCTCTGCTTGTATAATCCCATCTCTGTACCTGGTTTGAATGAAATGTTTGATTGTATCCATGAGTGATACACATGATGTCTTTATCAAATGATTTTCCAGCCACATACTTGAAAAGGTACGAAGACGCTTTTCTTGTTTTTCTCAATATGGATAGGTGGAGAATTGTCCAGATCTTCAAGTTCTAGTTCCTTTTTGCTTAAAAAATTTCTTCAGTTTAACTTTCTCATTTTACCGTAAACAACAAGGAGAAACCAGGTTGAAACAGTTTGGCTAATAATCTTCTCAGCCAAATATCCAAATTTATCAAGTTAACTTCTACTTTCTACAAAACCCTAGAATACAATTCAGCCAAGTTTTTCGTTGCTTTATAAAAAGGATTGTCTTTTCTCCACTTTCCAGTAACATACTCCTCATTCCCATTTGAGATCTCATCATAATCAACCTTTAACATCTGTATTCCTACCAATGCTTTCTTCCAGACAATCTAGACTTTAAATGTACGTATGTATGTACACACACACACACACACACACCCTTGAAACTGTTCCAGCCTCTACCCATTCCCCAGTTCCAAAGCCTCTTCTACATGTTTAAGTGTTTGTTATAGCGACATTCCACTTCTGGGTACCACAATCTGTAACAGTTTGTTAGGGCTGCCATAACAAGTACCACAGGCTGGATGGCTTAAACAACACAAATTGATTTCTCACAGTTTTTCCAGAAGTCTAAAAGTCCAAGTTGGGTTTCTCCTGAGGCCTCTCTCCTTGTCTTCTCACTGTGTCCTTACGAGTCCTTTTCTCTGTGTTTGTGCACCACTGATGTCTTTCTTTTTTTAGGAGGACACCAGTCTTAATTGGATTAGAGCCCCACCCTTATGACCTATTTCACCTTAATTACCTCTTAAAAGTCTCTATTTCCATACAAAGTCAAATTGGAGGTTGGGGCCTCAATATTTGAATTTTGGGGTGGGGGAGCACAGTTCAGTCCATGACAATGTCTTTAATCTCCCTTTTTTTCATTGATTTTTTTTTCTTTTTACTGTTGAGTTTTAGAGTTCTTTTTTTATTTTATATACTAGTATTTAGTCATATGTACATTTGCAGATGTTTTCTGCCAGTCTGTAATTCTTTTTTCTTTGTCCTTAGAGGATTTTTCATGGAGCAAGTTTTTTACTTTGATGCGATCCAATTTATCAGTGTTCCCTTTTATGGACTGTGCTTTTGGTGTCAAGTCCAAGACCTCTTTGCCTAGCTACATAACTGTTTTACAAATCTGTCCTGCTGTGTCATGGGAAACATAATTAGAAATTGTAAAATATAAATTTTCTTTTGCTGGGGGATTTCGTGAATTTTCTGGGGAGAAAGTCATTTGGAAGAATCTATCAGGAGACAGTTCTTCATGGATTTTTCTCATTTTTTGTAGCTCTTCTGTGTAAAGGCATCACTAGTTTGTGTTCTGCACTATCTTTTAAGGATGCTTATATAGCAAGTAGCCTTGGAAGAGAGAAAATGTGTACGTCTTTGGCAAAGTTATTTTTCACTGTCATTTACTTGGTCATTTAAGCTGGGAATGGGGGCATCCTTTTTGAGTGCCCTGTCTCATCCTTTACATTCAGTCACTGCATCCCACTGAGTTTAACTTCTAAGTAGTTCTTGAATATCGTTCATTTTCATCCTATCACTAACTGCTCTGGTTCATTACCTCATCCTCTCATTTAGATGTTAAAATTGCCTTTACTTAATTCTTCAAATTAGGGGATATCATTTGGGGTTTCCCTTTATATTTATGCTCTTTTGGGGAGGGGGGAAGGTAGGGAGAAAAAAAGGATGGTATGTGTGACTTGTAGCTTTTTTTCTATCACTGTTCTTTTTTGAGATAGTCTAAAGAACATTTTTACTTTTAGGCTTATGAAAATACATTAGTGCTGAGTCAAGGATTTTTTTTTCTCTTTTCTGATGATCATACAGAAGAAATTTTGGGATGAGAGAATCTGTATGCCTATATTCACATTGATACTTTACCCAGAACTGAGGCACAGTTTTGTAGTTTTATTTAATCGATGGGCTTTATGACATCATCACACTTGATATTATTTTGTAGGGTTATGATGAGAAATACATATTTAATTATAAATAACAATGTAGTTATTTAACATTACCTGTCATATTATTTCTAATTCTTAAGAAAATAATATATTTTAATAGCTGTATGATATGAAAATCTAATTATGGAAATTTTTTCTTTTATATAGGAATGAAGATCTAAAGCAAATGTTGGAGAGTAACAAAGATTCTGCTAAATTGGAGGCTATGAAACGAATTGTTGGGGTACGTAAAATAGATCATTTCAATTTTTGGAAAACAAACATGTAGTGATTAGGTTAAATGTAGATTAAAGAATATATTACATACCAAATGGAACATGCCATTTGCTTTTCAGTGTTAACTTAGATTTTAATGTCTAAAATATTTTGGAAAAAATATAAGAGTGTCAAAATGCATAAACTTGAGTCCTAATTCTGTCATTTCTTTGTTTTGATTTCCCTATCTCTAATATCAAGATATTTTTCCTATTAGATAGAGACTTCCTACAAAGAGCGGTACTAATTAGCTAATGGATTTTTTTTTTGTCATTTAATAACCTAAAAATTGTGAGAGCATTTTCTTCTGTGTTTCACATCCTATTACTTCCAGTAGAAATGTTTTATTCAGTTTAGTAGCTTAGAGCTTCTAATGAGTATTAGTAAAGGTAAAAGCATTGTCCAGTTTTCAATTGTAATGCGAAATTCAAACAACTAGCTAATATTAGTAGAGGGGTACATTTTCAGAGAGCTAAAAATACAATGCACTTCCTAATTATATATAAAATCATTAATAAAATATTTTTGGTATTTGTTTTGCACTTGCTTTTTCTTTTCCATTTGATTTTTACATTCACAGTGAAAAAACTGGCTTAACTCAGTGACTAATGCTAAAGATCTTTTGTCTGCATGGAATTATATTCACAAAATCTGTCTTTTTCATTACTACTATGGTTTTTATCGCCACCATTGCTAATTTTATTTTCCACACATTTTTATATAATAAGGTCAAAACGTAGTAAATTTGCATAGTTGCACAACTATAAACTTGTAATAAGGTGACAAGACAACTGCCACCATATGAGAGTTTGAAATTTTTCGTTTCTTAACATATTAAAGTTCATACCTCATTTCTGAAAGATGATTATGGGTATCAATATGTTTTGTTAAAAGGTGAGTTGTTATGAAACTCAAATATATAAAAGTCAAGGACTAATTATATCTATAGACCTCCATAAATTACTTGATTCTTACATTCAAGTTTATGGGACTCAGTAATATAGAGGAAATGTTGAAGATTCTTTTGTAAATTTTTTGTTTTTTAATGTTATGCTGAGCAAATAATAGCATTTATGGACAGGTAGTCTTGCTTTGCATGACTTTGATATGTGTCAATTTTGGTTACCACAGATTAGTTAAGTAACAGCAGCACCCCCCAGACCTCCAACATGGTTCAAAGTTCAGTTACTATGGTATATTAATGTAGTAATTGAATCATATGCAAACTTCACCAGCAACTCTTCCGTCCACAACTAACTGTATAGATAACAAATGTGCATCATGATTAGTGACCAGTCCTGTCACTTCTTTCAAAGTCTTTTGTGTTTGGTCACTGTGTATTGTGCACACTTCCTGCACAGACAGGAAGGTCTTTTAACTAGAAAAATGATCAGTAATTATAAATGATTCTTTTACTTTGTGTAACACTCTCAAGATGATCTATCCATATATTTGCAAATGGCAGGATTTCCTTTTTCTCATGGCTGAATAATATTCATTATATATCTCTCACATCTTCTTTAGCTATTTATCTGTTCACAGACACTTAATTTGTTTCCATATCTTGGCTACTGTAAATAGTGCTACAGTGAACATGGGAGCACAGATATCTCCTTGAGATAGTGATTTTATTTCCTTTGGGTATATACCCAGAGATGGGATTGCTAGATCATATGGTAGTTCTATTTTTAACTTTTTGAGGAACTTCCCTACTGTTTTCCATAGTGCTGTCTGTACCAGTTTATATCCTCACCAATAGTGCACAAGGCCTCCCTTTTCTCCTCGTCATTGCTAACCCTTGCTATTTCTTTTTGGTGATAGCCATTCTAACAGACTTGAGATGATACCTCACTGTGGATTTGATTTGCTTTTCCCTGATAATTAGTGACGTTAAGCATCTTTTCATGACCTGTTGGCACTCATACAGTGTTTTATGCCAGTTGTAAGTCAGAAAGTCTGGAAAAAACATTCTTTATTATAAAATGATGTAATTATATATTTGTAAATTTTCAAATAATATTGAGGTATAAAAAGTAAAAGTGTCATCTTCTAGATAAACTTTAGAATTAAATTATCAAGTTCTGTTAAAAATTGTTTTTGAATTTTGATTAGGATAATATGTAATTTATATATTTCTTTCTTTCCCTTTTCATTTTTCTGTTTTTCAGTAGCATTGTATCTTATTTTATAGTTTTCATCATAGAGATCTTGTTAGAGTCATTCCTGGGTATTTTAAAATTTTCGTTGCCTTTATGAATGATCCCCTTCCTTATATTTTCAGAACTAATTATTATTGATGTATAAGGAAACAAATAGCTTTTCTGTGTTTTTACATTTGGCCTTCTCAATGAACTCACTTAGCTCTAATAGTTTTCGGTTTCTTTGGATTTTCTGGATCAATAATTACATCATCCGGAAGTTTTGAGAGATTTATATTTTACTTTTAAATATTTTTATCTCATTTATTTTTCTTTTCTCTTTGCATTGATAAAGCTCCATTGTGATGTAGAATAGTAGGTATGGGTGTAGGAAGTTATCAGTTATCTTGTTTCTGATTTTATTGGAAGTATTTGTAATGTTTTACTCTTGAGATATTACATGTTGTAGAATTCTGGTAGATACATTTCTATGTATTTAAGTGATGTCGTATTATAGTTTTCTCTTTGTCCTCTGGTGAGGTTTTCAATTAGGGCTGAGCTAGATTCATAGAATGAGTTGTAATCTAAACCATCTTGACCGGCTCCAAGGTTGCAGAGGTTTCTCTCTTCCCCTATATTTAGCTTTTATGTTTAGGTCTAGGATCCATTTTTCATTACTTTTTATGTATGGTATGAAGTAAGAGCCAAGGTGTTTTTCTTTCTTTTTTTTTTTTTTTAACACATGCATATCTATTTTCCTCACACTATTTGTTATTAAAAAGCTATCTTTTCCCCCACCTTCAGTTTCAGCCTTCAATGAAATATATATGGGTCCACTTCTGAACTCAGATATTCTGATTCACTGATCTTTATGGCTGTTGTTTCGGCTAATTCACTCTTGATTTCTGTAAATTTAAAGTAAAATACTGCGAGTCTTCTAATCTTTTTTTTAAAAGATTGCTATGCTTTTTCTATATTCTTTGCATTTCCATGTAAATTTTAGAATCAGCTTGTCAGTTTCTGCACACAAAAAATATTCTGGATATATTGGAAATTCATTAAATCTGTAGATCAATTTTGGGAGAATTGACATTTTAATAGTAGTTTGTCTTATGACCCATGATCATGATTCTGTCTCTCTTCTGTTTAGGTCATCTGTAATTTCTGACAATAATGTGTTATAGTTTTTAGTGTTAAATTTTAAGTTCTATTACTTTATTAATACTTTCTCTAAGTACTTTGTATTTTTGAAGGGTTTTAAATGATATATTTCAATTTTCAACTAACAATTGTTTGCTAATTTCCCCCTTTATTAAATAACTTATGGTTATTTTGCTTGAAACTTTTTTCCAGTGAGCTATTATAGCAATCATTTGTTCAACTTTTTCCAACGTTTAATAAGATTTCTAGTAAGACCAATATTGTTATGTAGAAGCTTTTAATATTATTTAAAATTTTTTATGTGTGTGTGGGTATCATTTCAAAACATCTTTTGGGTAGAAATAGTTTGCTAGAGGTCAGTCAGCAGATTTTTATATTGGCTTCAAATTTTCTTGTATTTTCTTAATGTAATTTTTAATTTGTCTTTATAATTTGGATTTCATGAGCCCTACATACAGGGTTTTATCACCTCGTATGATTACAGAGTAGTGAACAGCTTTTAAACATTTCTAAATTTCAATCTGCCAAAATTTTAAATGTTATATGTTTGTTTTACTGTATTACTTTCTAAAATATATCAAAATGCTGACAGGGCATATCTGACTATCTTTCACAGTCAGTGGTCCTGTGATTGAACAGAGAATGTTGTCAGCAATAGCTACCAGTGAGAAACCGTAGTGATAGTCACAGTTCATTTTGTTATCTTTCTTTGGTAATATCTGAGACTTATGTAGAATTGTGGTGTTATGTTTCCAATGTTTTATATGTTGATAATGTCTGATGTATGCCAGAGCATCCTTAGAGGAGGAAAGCTACATACCTAAAAATCTTGTGGTCACTAATTATGTAGCAGGACTCAAGTTGAACCACACATACAGTATTTTTCTTGATAGTTCTGAAAAATATGTATTTAATGTTTATAGCACTTGCTTGTGTTTTATCTTGGCTTGGTGAACAATGGTGAACTAAGGTGAATTTGAAATGTATTGTTTTATATAGTGAATTCGTAATAATATATTTTTTAGCTAAAATACTGATGAGTTGATTACCCAGAGACATGGAGGAATGGAATATTTGGTATATTGAAGTCTTTGATAAAATTCTTAAAATTCCTAGTAGGAATTTTGATATATATTATTTTATAGCCATATGCATTACAGGGTATTTGGTTGGATATTATTGTCCCTAAAAGTAATTTTAGAGTTCCAGATACTTGGTTAAATACTTAAAAAATAATATTAGACCAAATACTAATGGTACATTATTGTTGTAGAAAAAATTGAGAAAGTCCATGTAAGAAGAGGAAACTAATAATATGCATAATTCTTACTGTCACGAGTTAATGATCATACTAAACATTTTGGTCTAAATCTTTCTGGACATTGCCCATCCCTTGCTCTTTCTTCCTTCAACAAAAATATTTCACTGTGTGAGTACTTTAAAGTAAAGGATTCATTTATTTTTTGCTCTTTGGTTAGAAATTGCTTAAAAGGCTAATATTTTTCTACCATCTTGTTATGTATCAGGACCAGTTCCTAAAAACAGGCCTGATTTTTCATTATAGAATCTTAGTAGGTTTTCTGATAGTTTTGCTTAGTGTACTTTCTGGGATATAAATCAAGAGTTGGTTCATTTTCTGTTTCTTAATTTATTCTTGGTTGTTGACTCGAGTTGTGTTTGGGTCTGAAACTCTGTAATATATTTTTTCTTTATTTTTTATTGTTACCTGTAAATTAACTAGTATTTGTAAATTAACTAGTATTTGTTTATGAATTAAAAGTTATGAACTTTTGAAATAAACCATTTTTATTGCTGGAGAAAATGAAGGTAGTTAAAATTGTTATGGAATTAAAGCAGAGTTCTCTTTTTTCCCCTTGAGTTTAAAAAACTAATGTGGATTTTTGGATTTAGAGTATTATTTAATATTTAAAAAAGAATATCAACAACATGAAAATCAGTCATTATAATATATCACATTAACAGAATGAAGAGAAAAAACATGTTATCTCAGTTGATACATTTGAAAAAATTCAACACTCTTTCATGTTAAAACACTCAACAAACTAATATTAGAAGGAAACTACTTCAACATATTAAAGGCCGTATGTGAAAAACCCATAGCTAATATCATATGCAATGGTAAAAGACCAAAAGCTTTTCCTCTGCAATCAAAAAGAAGACAAATATGTCTCTTTTGCAGCTTCTTTTCAACATATTATTGGAAGTTTTAGCCAGAGAAATAGCAAGAAAAAGGAATAAAAGGCAAATTGGAAATGAAGAAGTAAAATTATCATTGTTCACAGACAAAATAATTTTATATTTAGAAAATGCGAAAGATTCCACACAAAAAAAAACCCTTTTAGAACTAATAAATAAATTTAGGAAAGTATATAAAGTCAACATGTAAAAATTGTGTCTATACACTGATAATGAACAATACCAAAAGGAAACTCCTAAACAGTCTCATTTACAATAGCATCAAAAATAATAAAATACCTAGGAATAAACTTAACCAAGAAGGCAAAAGGCATATAAACTTGAAAAGTGCAACATGTTGCTGTAAGAAATTAAAGAAGATACACATAAATAGAAAGACATCCTATTTTCATGGATTAAAGTACTTAATATTAAGATGTCAATATTCACAAAGCCATCTATGTATTCATTGTAATTCCTATCAAAACTCCAGTTATGTTTTTTGCAAAAATAGAAAAATCGATACTGAAATTCATTTGGGTCCTGAGTACCCAAAACAATGCTGAAGAAGAACAAAGTTAGGAAGCCTCACACTTCCTGCTGTAGTAATGAAAACAGTGTGGTACTACTAGTATAAAGACAGACACATAAACCCAATAGAGAGGCCAGAAATAAATTCTCATATATGGTCAAATGATTTTCAGCAAGGATGTAAGACCATTCAGTGGAAAGGATAGTATTTTCAATAAATGGTGTTGGGAAACTGCATATCCACAAGCAAGAGAATGAATTTAGAACCCTACCTTATACCTTATCTTAAATAAGTCAAAATGAATCAAAGACCTAAATGTAAGAGCTAAAACTATAAAATTTGTAGAACATAAGGCAAAAGCTTCATAACATTGGATTTATTGAAGGATTCTTAGCAATAACACTGAAAGGTGAGCAACAAATAAAAAAAAAGTTATCAAAATTTAAAAAATGAAAATTTAAAAAACAAACAGAGACTCATGGACATGGACAGTAGACTAGTGGTTACCAGAGGGCAGAGGGGTGGGAAAGCAGATAATGTAAAAGGGGTCAAATATGTGGTGACAGAAATCTACCTATGGGTGGTGAACACGTAGTACAATATATATATGCCTTACTGTTGAATTGTACACCTGAAACTTATTGGATTTTGTTAACCAATGTCACCATAATAAAAATAAATAAATAAATGAATAAATAAATAAAAATTGTACATCAAATGACACCATCAACAGTGTGAAAAGGCAGCCCACAGAATGGGGTAAAATATTTTTAAATCATATCTGTTAAGGAATTAATATCTAAAAAATGTAAAATCTCATAGAAGTCCACAACTAAAGAGCAGTCCAATTAAAAATGGGTAGAAGACTTGTACATTTACTTTTCTTGTCTCATATTTCAGTAGCAGGTAATATTAGAGCCACTTATGAACAAATGTTAAGTTGTGCTAGGGAAGGAATATCCTATATCTACTTATTCCTCCGATGGTGGTAACTAATGAGTAGATAGTTTTCTAAACTATCTCAGGTGAACCACATCTATAGAAATTTTTTGAAATTTCTGCCATGTGTATAGTATCATTCAAATAAAAAATATCCTGGGTTGACTCTATAACAGAATAGATATAATAGCAGAAAGAGAAGTTAAAGACATCATTAGATATTAGTCGATTTGCAGACTAGATATTAAAAAGAAAAGTAATGAACAAAGCCCCAGGGTTGCGTTGAATAATATCAAAAGATCTAACAAATGTGTCCAGAAAGAGAACAGAAAGAGATTAAGGTAGGAAAATATTCAAAGAAATAATGGCTGAAAACTTCGTAGACTGATGAAGGACATGCATTTGTAGATGAAGGAAACTCAGTGAACCCCAATCAGGGTAACTTAAAACTATTTCTAACCAAATAGTAATTGAACTGTTGAAAACCAAAAATAATGAAAAAATCTTGAAAGTGCCTGGAAAGCAATGATACTTTACATAGAGGGGAGCAGTTATTTAAATAACTCCATGTTTCTCATTAGAAACCATGGCAGCCAGAAGACAGTGGAACATCTTTAAAGTATAGAAGGAAAATAATTGTTAACCTAGAATTCTCTATACAGTGAAAATACTCTTCAAGAATACAGTAAAATAAAGACACTCATGGGTGAAGAAAAACTGCTTTAATGAACTGTAATAGAAGTTCTTTAGGCTGGAGGGAAATGATAACAGGTGGATTTTGATTGAGATCAGTTGAAATGGCAAGTATCTTGGAAACGTAAAGGACTAATTTTGTTCTTCTTAAGTTATACCACTGTCAAAGGTTTTCAATGGATGTAGATGTAATGTACTGTATAATAGCAGTAACATACAGGCTTGCAGGGAGGTGGGATTAAAAGAGCCTATAGGGTTGTAAGGTTTCTACATTTTATTTGTTGTGGTACAGTATTCTAAGTAGACAAAAAGGTTTGATTATCTGATAATCCCTACAGAAGAACCACTGAAAGTTATACAAAGTGATATTGTCAAAAAGTCAATATAAAAGTTAAAATACTAAGTGCTAAAAAATTACCAAGTAATGGAGATTGATGATCAGAAGAACAGAAAACACAGGGAATAAACAGAAAACATAAGATTGTAGACCTATATATAAATACAATAATTATATTAAATATAATTGATCTAAACTCACCAACTAAAAGAGGTTGTCAGATTGGATGAAAGCATTGAGATGCAAATATATTTCCCTAGGAGAACCTGATTTTAATATAAAGATATAGATGGAGTAAAAATATAAGGATGGGAAAATATATACCATGCAAATACTAACCAAAGCATAGTACTCTCTTTTACCACTTCTCATATTACATTCATTTGTTTATTGTCCTTCACCCTCAATAGAAGGACTCATTGCCAACAGGCAAGGACTTTGTATTGTTCTTGGTTGTATCCCCAAGACCTAGAATAGTCCCTGGCATGTAGTGTGCTCTCAGCAAATATTTGTTGAGTGAATTTGACAGTAGGATTTTTTTCTTCCCTCATGTATTAGCATCTTTTTGAATATCATTCTGTAGAATAAAGTTGAGGAAATCTTAGAACAGGATGTAATAGGACAGGATCTCTGACTTATTAGATAATCATTGAGTAACTGAAGTAGGGGCCCTAGAGAACATTTAATCCCTCTTTCCTTATTTTACAGATGAGGAAATTGAGAGAGGTGTAAAAATCATATAAAGATGTTTTAGCTGAAGTATTTTGTGAACTTTCTGTAAAACTAAGCAGATTTTACAAAATGCTCAAATAATAGCACAGGTAAGGAAATAGAATATGAAAAGACTTACTTGTATTAGTATTTTAAAGCTGTCATGTAGAAAGGTCTTCTGAGAAATTGCTAACTGAGATTGTAATGCTTAAAGTATCATATAGTATTTATAAAACATTTGTCATAAATTCATAAAACTAATACTTTCTATTTTTTAAGATAGTTTCTTAGATATGGTGTGTAGTTCATTAAGAATCTCTTTCCAAAAAAATTATGCTTTAGTTAAAATTTTATTTTGTGGCTACCAGAGTCTGGACTATTGAAGAACATAAAGATATATTCTGAGAATGAGACTGGAGGATATGGGAATACAGGTAGACATAAAACTGAAATAAATAGAAATAAAAGATAGCACATTGGAAATTTCAAATGAAGAATGTAGATTAAAATATTCCAGAGGAAATTAGGATTGGGTGCCATAGTGAGCTAGGTGTTAGGAGATGGTTCTAGCAAGGGAGAATGATACAATTTGATTAGATAAAAGGTTAGAACTTAAAAAAATAAAAAAGAGTCGGGTTGGGGACATGATAGGCACACAGTCATAAAGGAGCCAGAGAATGTTCTGGTAGTGGATAGATCAGTTTATCTCGATAGTAGCATTGGTGTAGAACAATAATCCTTGATGAGTTTAAAAGAGGTGGTAGTGCAAATTGTGAGGGTATTTAAGTATTAAGTGAAATAGTTTGAATTCTTAGGCAGTCAGGGGCTTTTGAAATCTTTGGAGGGAGGTGACATGCAAAATAGCGTTTTAAGTATATTAAATCATCAACCATGTACATTATGGATAGGGGGAAGAAACTGTTCAAAAAAGCCCTTTGTGAGGTTATTGACCTATGCTAGGGCAGTAGCAGTGTGAAGGGATTAATGTGAGTGTACTAAGAAATCACAACAGCACCTAGTTATTATGCATATTCGAGAAGAGATCTAGGTAGTTCTATGGTCTTGAGTGTACTTGTTTGGTATAATTATTTGGTATAATGGTTTTTGGGAATGTTAGTGGAATTGGAAATTCTAGCATTAATGAAAGATTAGTTTGGTTTTAGACATAGCTACTTTGGGATGAGAGACATCTAATGATACCTGGTTAGAGAAGTGGAACTAAGACTTAGGGCTAGAATTTGTGGAATTGATCCCAATAGAGGTTAGAGTTAAGACACGAGGGTGAATGAAATCTTAGCAATTTGAGAAATTGTAGAAGAGTGTAGCCCAAATTGGTGGTGCAGAGAACTTGAATGGGCAGAGGACTTGGTGAAGGGAACTTTAAAAAATAATGGTTGGAGAAGTAGGGGAACCTGTGAAATAAAACCAAGGAGAAAAGACTCTGTGCAAAATAACATTTATTTTCCATCCCCCCCCCCATTGCAATGCAGTACCTCTTTAATGTGAGAATTGGAGAATGAAGAATAGTACAAATATTTTAAAAAGTATTTACAATCCCATTAGCCAGAGAAAACTATTGTAAATATTTTATTATATGTCTTAAACTGTTATATATTTCTTCCTTCAAATGTCTGTCTATTTTTGTATTTATATTGTTATGCAAGAGATTGATTGTTCTTTGACACAGATGGTTGGGATAAGTAAGATAACTGAGTTTAGCTTGTTAATTCCATAGTTTATTTGCTGATTCAATCTTTTAAATAATGTGGAATTTATGTTTTGTTTTCAAATGAATAATTTTAAAAAAGATTTGGCTCTAATATTCTGTTTTAATTCTTCAGATGATTGCAAAAGGGAAAAATGCATCTGAACTGTTTCCTGCTGTTGTGAAGAATGTGGCCAGTAAAAATATTGAGGTACTGTTCTGATTCATAATTTTCATGATTTGTTTTGTTGTAAAAAAAAATCATGTACTTTTCAGTTACTTTAAATGCAACATAACATAAGATATTTAAGTATCACTAGATTTTTGTTGATTTTTGAGGTGGGTATGTTTGCTTGGTAGGAAGTTGTGATATCTGCATGAAAGTGAAAATGCCAACGGACATACCTCCTATTTGCCCATTGTTAGCAACTGTGATCATCAAGAAATGTGTCTGGTCGTCTTTTTGAGTCTGAGAATTTTAGGAGAAGGAACAGTGTCTACTGAATAATATTTTCAAGGATTTGGTGATGTCAGGGCAGATATTTTAGGCGGAGATAAATGGAGTATAACAGGTAGAAATTAAGGATATAGGGAAAATTTTTCACTTATAATTAAGGATTAATATTATTCTTAAAGCCACACCTCTTGGTTTTGTTTATTCAGTAGATGCTCTTCTAGGGTATACAGTGTACCTCTTTAACTTATTATAGTCTTCCACTAGGATTTACAATATACATCTGTAAGTTATCACAGTCTACTTTCAAATAACATTATACAATATAGTACCCCCTCACACATCGCCCTGTGAGGTTGGTTCTGTCATTTTCCATATTTCGTATATGAAGACAGGGTAGCAGAAAAGTCACATCAAGGTCAAGGTCACAGCTAGTCTGTGGAAGAGTCAAAGCCCAAAGCCAGGTGGCTTGGCTTCAGAAACCATCTTAGATTCTTTTTATAGCATTTCTTGCCTTTTGGTGAGTTCTTTCTCCTCTTTCCATCTTAGTTCTTTGACCACTTATCAATATTGGTTGTCCTTTGGGAGGTATCTGGCATTGGTATAAATTCATTATGTTTTAGATATGGGTAGAAATAACCGACTCCTTAGATATTGGTTATAAATTAGCAAGTTCTCCCTGAACTTGTATTCTTCTTATAAACAGAAAATTCTGTAGTAGTTATTGTTCCTTCAAAGCTCTATGTACTTTTCAGTTATAATAGTAGAACTTTTCTATTTGTTCATCTTTTCCTTTACAATCAGATTCTGGTATGCTGCCTAATGTTCTGCAATAAAAATGTCCCTATAAACATAACTAGATTTGTTTGGATTTCTTTTGTTCTTGAAATATTGTTTTAGTTTTTTGAAACATGCTTAATCCTTAGATGTTTTGGGAAAACTGACATAAGCTTTGAACATAAAATTTATGTTCAAAGAATTGATTGATGTTTTATTGCTATTAAGTGCAAAATTTCATTTTTACAAGTACATGCTCCCTTAGACACACAGTTGAGCCATACGTCATCTGCCATTCGATGTCAGATGATACCAAAAGTGACCTAGTAAGCAATCAGTGGTTATAGTACAGAAATAATCAAAGGTTTAGTCAATAACTCATGAAGTTTGATGTACCAGTATTGATAAACTAATTAAAAGATCTGCCTGTGTTCTTCCAGCCTACTGGGGCTCTGCTATGATTAGCTTTACAGCAAGGAGTGTTCTAACATTGAATGAAAGTAACTGATCAGAGAATGTTGTAGTCACGGAGCTTTAAGTACTCCTATTTCTGGTCACAGAATGGTTTCAGGGAAAGTAGGCTTTCTCTGCACACCTGCAGCCAGTCAGTGCATAGGCCTCTTGTGGTCAATATTGATTGATCTTATAACAGAACTAGAACAAATTTAGTGTTTTGCAACCTTCTGTGATTTAATATTGTTATACTTTTTGCTGTAACAGTCACAAAAATCCTTCTATAATAGTGAGTAATTATAGCAATACCTGCTAGCTCAGCTGTGTTTCTGAATGTTTTAGTGTTGCCAATAGAAACCTCTGGATATATTCTGGAGCTTGTAATTCAGCTTTAAAAAGTTGACTGTACAGTTACTTGGTAAATAAAGGTGTTACTGGGAAATCACAAGATGAGGGGGTAGGTGGACTCTTAACTGATTCTTTCGAAACTTTCCAGAGAACTGTAGATGGAGATCCAAATATAATTAGTAAGGAGAAAGAATATTTTAAATGATTAATTTCTTAATGATACCCCCACATGTTAAAGACTTTGGAGATAATCTTAATACTTATTATTTCCTCATATTATGTCAATTGTCGGTGAATTATATTGTTGGTGGTAACTTAGGTCTTAGATGTAGCAGTCTAATGAAAAATATCTTCATATTTTTCAGTCTACCGTTGGGCTGTGATGTTTCTTTCATTCAGCTGCTAACTATTGAGCTCTTAGTATATGCCACCAATGTGATGAGTAATGAAAATATATAAATAGGGAATGGTTCCTGAACTAAATAATCTCATGTTTGTTCCAGGGTAGATTTGAGAAATATCTACTTAAATACCTCTTGTGTATTGATTTGATACATTGAAATTACTGTAAATCAGAACCTCTAAGTGTTATAATCTTAGGAACTTTAAAATCTGGTTGGAGAGAAAATCATCTAAACCTCAATTAGATATGTGCTTCTTAAATCATAATTTAAGAATTAAAAAAAATTACATTTCCACTTAAAAATAATCTGAAACATTGGGTATATTTTGGATCATTTGGTTGCCGTCTTGTATAGTACTAGTATCACATAATTTTGGAACCCATTTGTATAACATCACTCGGTTCCACTTGGCTCATGGACTTTCAGGGGACAAAGTGGATTGATATCATATGCAGATGCGTGGTCACTTAGGTGAGACTGTTATTGATTGGCCAGCACTCAGAGGTGTGTTTATTTTTGGAGAGAGTTTGTTTCTGGTTGATTAACATTCATAGATTGCTTAACTTCCAAAAGTTTGTTCATTTAGCTAGGTTTTTATTGATCTGTTAAACAGGTTTACAGCAGTTTTGGTGGCTGTTTGTTGTCAGTGTGACAGAAAAAGCTATCTTCATAGGGATCTTAAAAATAATTTCAGCTTGAGATTTTTGTAAAGAAGAGGTTTAAAATACTTTTATAATTAGAGAAAATATCATTTTGTGTTGGTGGACGTCTGGAAAGATAAGATTCATCCCTAAAGTGAAAATATCTTTATTGTTTTATCTGAACACAAAATTAATAAATATGCCAGCATCCAGAGATAATCACTGTTAACATTTGACTGTATAGATTTCTCAGCTTTTAAGTTTACCTGGTGTGGCTACTGGTTCTTCCTTTAATAAATGTGCTTTATTAGTCAAGTCGCTTAGCTTCTCTGTGCTTCAGTTTCTTAATCTGTAAAATAGGAATAGTAAGACCTGTTCATTTAGTAGTGAATATAAAATGAATTAATCTAAGAAAACATTTAGAAAAATACCTGGCACATAGTTAGTGCCATATATGTATTTGCTATTATTACCATATTGTGTTCATTCTAAGACATTTGTTTTCTATTTTAAAGTATCTACAATTGGGATTTACGTTAACAATTGATGGCGACTTATCCTTGGTAGGGGTTTTTATTCCTTTCTTTGTGGTTCATAATATAATGGTGCATTTTAGAATTGATGTTCTATCTTAGATTGATAAAAATGTGGTATGTGTGTATCTATTTTTTGTACACCTTTAAAAATTTTACAGGGACGTATTTTTAATGTCAGGTGCAGATTTTTTAAATTCTATATGTAGTGGCTGGATAGAATAGTGTTATATGGATAGGATATACTTTATTTTACTATTCACATATTAATAGACTTTTTATTATTTTATTTTTGTTTTTGTGTAAGATTTTGATGAATGGAACTTGGGAAACAATAGGTGATAGATAACCTGAATAGAGAGAGAAATAAAAAGTACAAGTTATATTTGGGAACTGTTCCTGTTTGACTAGAAGGGAAGTCTGAGACAGATTTTGGACTGTATTAAGTACTGAGTTAAGGATTATAGATTTTGTTTTTAAGATTTTATGGATTCATTTAGCAGTAAAGTGTAATTGGAAATTAAGTTTTTGTTACATTCACCTATGACCCTGTGATAAAGTATAGAATAATGGATTGAGATCAACTTAAAATGGTGTTTAGCATTTTTGTTAGTAATGATGATGTAGAAAATATGTTCATTAAGTTTTCATTTGTGCTCATGAAATTATGAAGAATAGCAAAATAAGCTGAACTACAAATTAAGGTCTAAAATGATCTTAGGTTAATTTTGGGTTGAATTTAAGTTGTTGAAAATTTTTATAGGTAAATGTAAGATCTTGCCCTTCTTTTAAAAGAAAAAAAAACCTCACTAGGGCAGTACTCAAGTATAGGTTGATTTAGTCAATAGTTCATTTGGAAAATGTATATCATTAAAATTAAAAATCAGTTGTATCAGTGGAAGCACCACATCTGGAACAAAGTCTCATCTAGTGTGTTCTGCTTAGACTTCATTTGTGGTTTGGAATGCCACACTGAAAGAAATAGAGACAAATTGGAGAGAGTTCAGAAGTGAGCAAAAGGTTGATAAAGGAATGCAAAACTGTGCTGTCAGGGGAAATTGGAGCGTGAAGGAAGGAAAGCCATCACAGTTGTCTTTAAAGTGCTATAGATTAATTAGTATGATATAAAATGTGGGCCAGTGTAGCACTGTTTCTCCTTTGCAGCATCAGTTCTAGCTATTTCCATCTACTTCCTCTCATTTCGTATGCTCTTTGAACATTTCATAAACTTTTAGGTATGTACTATATTGATATATAAGGAGATTAATCAGGCAGTTCTATCTGAAGATATTTGAGAAAGGAGATACAGGCTTATGAGCAGTGACAGAGGAAGCAATTTTCATTTAAATTTTCTGTTCATAATCATGTTATAAACTTCATGATTGAATTGTCTTTAAAAACAGTTTTCAGAACATACTCCCTGACTTTTGGAATTTTTATTACATTAAATTGGCATTATTGTCACATATTATTCTTACTGAGCAGATAATATCATGCAATGAATATTGGGATGTGAATATTACTATAGAATCAGATTTGAGGCTCTAGCACTTTTTGACAGATGAGGAAACATAAGCTCCTACACCATGTAGTTAGTCGACAGAGCCCAAGTTCTATCTATTATTTGTATCCCTCATTTTGAAAATGCTTTTGCAATTCAATTAATATTTTAATATTCTTTTATGAGTTTTGCTCAGAAACTTTTTATTCCCTTCAAGAGGAAGGGCATCTTGATAGGATGTTACTATTATAGATTGAATTATTAAAATTCTTATTTTAGAAGTTTTCTATGGTCATTTTTTTATTCTACATTATATTATCTTTATTTTACAATGTAAGCTATGACCATGTTCACTTATTTACTTCAAGTAAAATAAGAATACATTTTGATATAGAAAATATAGAATTTTGAATTGCTCTGGCTAGGATTAAATGATTTTTTTTTTTAACAGATCAAGAAGTTGGTGTATGTTTACCTCGTTCGATATGCCGAAGAACAGCAGGATCTGGCACTCTTGTCCATAAGTACTTTTCAGCGAGCTCTGAAGGTAAATAATAGAGTGAACAGGCAAATAGCTACAGGGTTTCTGCACAGTTATAGGTGTGTCATTTAAAGAAGTGGAGCAATAATTCACTAAGTGGCACAGTAGTGTTTTTGGAAGAGTTGAAAGGCCTCTCACAGTGCCTATTCAATACCCTTAGACAATAATTTATATAACCAACTAGACCTTGCCCTATGTTTCAGTTTCTTTATGTTTATATTCAGCATAATCATTATCATGCATCTTCATCATATACCAACTATTTGTTGATGAAAGTATGCAAAGAGGGGACATGATTCTTTTAAAGATAAAATTTGTGACCTGCAGCATTTTAAAACAAAACTCAAAAAACCTAGCCTGTTTAGTAATCAGTGATCAACTAGAATTGAAATAATTACTTTTCTTGTTAAAACATTATTCTGAGAAATAAACATTTAATCCTCTTTTTTTTCCTTATCCATTTCCATATACTGGTTGTTTATTTTAAATTAAGTAGCTTTTTTTTTTTTCCTATTGTTATATTGCACCCTAAAAGAACCTCTTAACTGTGTCATAAAGATGTCTTTGAAATTTTGATGAATATTTTTGCACTATTTTTAGGACCCAAATCAACTAATTCGTGCAAGTGCTTTGAGAGTTCTGTCAAGTATTAGAGTGCCAATTATTGTACCAATTATGATGCTCGCTATTAAGGAAGCTTCTGCTGATTTATCACCATATGTCAGGAAGAATGCAGCCCATGCAATTCAAAAATTATACAGGTAGGTGCTTGTTAGTATCAAAGATCTCTAATGCTATGTGTAATGTTATAGCCCATGGCTTATTTTATTAGCTCTTAGAACTAGTGCGTTCTAAATTCACACAGTGACTCTGCTTTTCTTCCACATGCTTAAGACATCTTTAGTTTTGTTTTGGTTTTAGAGACCCTATACAGGTTTTTACTTGTTAGCCTATTAGGGCCTGGGATAATTTAGAGATTTTATAACAAAAAATAATCAGAATTTTAATTCCCATTTATATAGTCTCTCATGTACACATACATATTATTAGAAAATTAAGATTTTTTTGTTTATTGTAGGGTAGAGTTGTATGTATGTTATCCTTTCAACTCTTCTGTTTTTCTGATTCTTTACAAGAGCTATTTTGTTAAATAATTTTTAAATACTAAGTTTTAAATATAGCACCATACTGTATTTGTATGATGTTTTTATTAAAATACAATGCCTTAATCCCTGTGGTAAACATATTGCCAAAAAAATTACCTGTGATAATTTAGTATTTTCTGTTACCATTTATTTCACAGGCTTTTATCAAGATTATTTTGTGTTACTGGTGTTATGTTTGTAAAAAGTTTGAAAACAGTAGAGGATGCATTACCACATATTTGAGGAAAAAAATTAAATATGCCAAGTAATTAAAGACAACCTATAATTGAATAAGATTTCAGCATATGATTTATATGTATATACAAAGACACACTAACAATGCTTTTTAATAGGTTAGGGCATTATGGGGTTTCATAATATAAAGATGTAATGGAACGGCATAAGTTAGGAAAGACTGCTTAGAGAAGAGAGACTGGAACTGAAATTTGAAAGAATTGAAAGGTCGAATGTTCAGATAATTATAATGATTAATAATAAACATATAATGCTTGTACAAAGTAAAAACTTACTTTCTTAGATTAACTGTTATATAACGTTATATTATGCTTCTCACTCATTGTCTTTTTTTTGTTATAAACTTGTAGAATAAGATCGAGTTTACTGTGATGGTTTAAAAGTCCTTCACTGGGCTCCATTTTATCTCCTCAGCTTCATCTTGTACTCTCCTTGCCTTAATTTACAGTCTAGTAGTTCAGTACTGCTGGTTAATCCTCTTCATAAAATGTTTTTATTTCATTACCATCTCTTGTTCCTCCTTAGTCTCTACCTAGAAAATGTTCTCCTTTCTCCAGCTCTAACGTCAAGTTAAGATTCCTCTAAGATGTCAGTTCCTATAAGAAATCCTCCCTAACCCTCCTGCCTTCATTGTGCTTTTCCGCTTTATCCTCATAATCCCTTTTATTTATCTGTTATATGATGCGATTATATTTGGGGCTATTTACTAAACTCTGTCTATTTATCTTTGTATATCCATTGTTCAGCTTTTCAGTAACCGAACAATTGAATTCCATATTGAGAGGAAATTATGTTGTCAGTATCTCAATGCTTAAAGGTGCTATTAAGATGCATGTCTTAATTCTGTACCTATGTAAGCCTTTGTTATGTTTCTTGCTTTTAGATGGCAGGTTTTATAATACATGTCTGCACCAGTGAACTAGGATGATACAAAATTCTTATTTGGAAATTTTGTATATTCGTTTTTGACAATTATATATCCATAGTTTAAAAAAAATGATTACCATCCTGTTATTTTTTCTCCACAGTTAAAAAAAAAAAATTGTGGTTTACTTACTTGTAGTTAATTTCTTAAGGGTTTCTAACTTTTTTTTTAGAAGTGAATTTGTTCTTTAAATACTTTCTTAATGGTATTGGTATCTGGGTTTAATTAATGTCAGCAACTTTAGAGAGAAAGTTTAGGAGCCATTTGGGAGAAAAGCATCCCATTTTACTTTAAACTTGTTTCTGTTTGTTTTTATTTTTACAATTAAAATTTTAAAATTTTAAACTTAAAATTTAAAGTTTCTTTTAAAATTTCTCAATATTCTTGAAAAAATTTAATGTATGTTCTTTTTATGTCTTAGCCTCGATCCAGAGCAGAAGGAAATGTTAATTGAAGTCATCGAAAAACTTCTGAAGGATAAAAGCACAGTAAGTAATGCCTTTTTATGTTGAAGTAAATTGTGTTTTAACCTTTTGGCCAGAATTGCTGTCCTCCGGTGATTTGCCAAAATGACTAATACAAAGGGAAATAGGAGCGGCACCTGCTATATGTTCTCTAGGCCTTTAAAAAATATGGAGTTGTTCCTTTGGCCACATACATGCAAATCTATCAGAAATTATTGTAGACATCAAGGGAATGAGTGCTGTTCAAAAAGGAATGCCTCCCAAATGTTACCATGACAAAACTGGAAGAGTCTACAGTGTCACCCAGCATGTGGTTGACATTGTTGTAAACAAAGAAGTTAAGGGCAAGGTTCTTGCCAAGAGAATTAATGTGTGTATTGGGCACATTAAGGTACTCCAGGAACTAGGATAGCTCCTTAGAAATGTATGAGGGAAAATGATCAAAAAAAGAAGGAATCCAAAGAGAAAGGCACCTGGGTTCAACTGGAATGCCAGCCTGCTCCACCCAGAGAAGCACACTGTAGAACCAGTGGAGAGGAGCATGAGCTGCTGGAACCCGTTCCCTGTGAATTCATGACGTGATAGTTGTAAAGAAATAAAAGACCTCTCTAATTGAGGAGGTGTCCCCTCCCCCAAAGAATATTTAAAGGAAACTTAAAGTGTGAAAAAGAATTGTGTTTTATTTACAGAGTACATTTTACCATTGTTTATTTGATATAATTTTTCTTACTGATTTTGAAATGGTATAAATATTATAGGAGTTCATTAAAATTCTTGAAGAATAAAAATGGGCATGTAAAGAAGATTGCATTTAGAATTTTAGTTTGTTGCATGTTTCGTCATCAGAGTCTGAAGAAGAGCAAAAAAGAAATTCTTTCTTTAATCTGTGGCTAAATCGTTGACTGATTTTGGTGACAAAATTTTTATTTCAGACAATGCTTTATTAGAATTTTTAAAGGCTAAAAAACCTAAGAACAAATAATTGTTTTAAAATGAAGTATTACGAAGTGTTAAAGAGATACTGAAAAATTAGAGGGGTGCTATAAATATGTTTTTTAAAAAAAACAAATATTTTCGTATGTATAAGACTTTTATTGGCTGGTAAGAATGATCTTACTGGCTAATAGCTTTTGCGAATGTAATATTTCCTCTCCTTCCCTTCCCCACTTCCATCCTATTTGTGTAATGATAATGAGATCTAGGAATAGTGATGACCCATGGGGTCTGTGAGCAGACCTTGGAGGAGCTGGTATAATGGTGTCTGTGATGGAGGCTTCTGTACCCACCTGTATGGCTCAACTATTGAGGAAAAGATCTCAGCTCATTTTAGGATGATACCACCAAGGAGCATGTACATCCATATATAGCAGCTATCTGATACAGTAGCACTAGCCCCAAATAGCTATTGTTACATGGCTTACCCTATGGTCTGTTATGGAGAATATTCAGTATGTATTGAGAAATGTATCTTCTGCTGTTGTTGAGTAGAGTCCTTTATAGATGTCTGTTAGGTCTAATTGGTTTGCAATATTGTTCAGGCCTTCTGTTTTTTGTTGATCTTCTGTTTGGTGGTTCTATCCATTATTATAAATGGAATATTAAAGTTTACTGTTATTATAGAGCTTTCTTTTTTTTCTTTTAATTCTGTCAGTGTTTACTTAATGTACTTAGGAGTTCTGATGTTTAGTGCATGTATGTTTATAATTGTTTTCTTTTTCATTATAAAATGCCCTTCTGCCTCTAGTAATGCTTTTTATTTTAAAGTATATTTTGTCCAATATAAGTATAGTCAATCCAGCTTTTTTGAGTAGCTGTTTGCATGATATATCTTTTTCTTTGTTTATACTCTCAACCATTTGGTACTTTTTAAATCAAATATAGTTGGATCTTGTTTTTTAATCCAATTTGGCAAGATGTGCCTTTTGGTTAAACTGTTTAATCCATTTACATTTAATGTTGTTATTGATATAGTTGAATTTACAGCTTCCATTTTACTTGTTTTTCTGTTTGATAATTTTTTTGTTCCTTATTCTTTACTGCTTTCTTTTTACATTAATTGAATATGTTTTGTTAAACATTTTAGTTTCTTTAATGAATTTTTTCAGTATATATTTTTTAATAATATTGGGTTTTACATGACGTCATACTTGGAGATTTCATTCCTAGGCCAATCAGCAAATTTCTTTTAGTTTGTCATGTAACAGAAAGCTTAATTGCATTTCTTCTATAGTATTTGGTATAATGTAGCAAGTAAGCAAATATAGATTTGCTCAATAAATGAAGACAGAGACAATAAATTTAATTCCTTTCTGTCTTCTGTAGGACATACTTATTATCTGCTTCTATGACTTAGATACGAAATCAATATTATTGATATAGTGGTTAACTTGATTTTAGTAATAATAAAATAACATTTAGTTTCTTCTGTGTACAAGACATTTGCTAAATACTATGGAGAATACAGTAAGAGCCACAAGAAACATCTTTTAGTTAATGTAATTTACCATGATTTCTGCTACATTATACACTAAATTTGTTGCATGGCCTAGAAATGAAATCTCCATGTATAATGTGTACATGTCTTCTCAAACAAGGTACATCGCAAGTGAAAATTATAGTCTTTGGAATTAGAGTTGGATTTGTGACTGAACTTCTGCCACTTGGTAGCTGTGTATCAAGCCTTCATAAGTTTCAGTTTCCAAACTTGTAAGGCTTAGTATTTCTAATGTATAAAGGTTTTGTTTGTGTTGAATGAGTTGTTGTACATAAAACCGTAGCACAGTGCCTGATATCATAAATAATGGCAAATGAGAAGAAATACTCACAAAGGCATGTAAAGGACAATTTCTTTATAAATTTGGAATGTCTATTCTTGATTTCTGACCATTTATTTCTAAAAGACAGTAGAAGAGTACCTTTTCATAGAAGGTATTTCATATGCGTTGAATGATTGTGGAATTTGTTACGTTTTTGCAATTAGATGTTTACTACTATTTTTAATGTTTTGTCTCACAAATGGTTTGTGTCATGCCAGTGTTCATAGTTTGATCTTTTGGGAGCTTTGATGGTCTATCATTTATGAGGCACTCTTTTTTTCTAAAGTGTAGTATAGTATATATTTATGTTTTAAAAATTAAAAATATCTGTATCTATTTTTCTACCTATATTACACAGCGATAGTTTATACTGAATACCTGTAATTCCATGTAACAGCAGAGGGTTCCTTCTAGCTTCCTACCTTTTCACCTTCTTCAACGTTAAGAAATGTGGCTCCCATTATCCACAGCATATTTACATATTTGCTCTGTTCCAAAATACAGCGAAAGTATTATTTCAGAACTGCTAGCATGCACCTCTGTGGGCAAGTGAAATACAGATCACTGAGTTAAACATTGGTTTAGAGTTGCTTTTTATATTTCGTCTAGCTTCTTCGATGCTATTATAAATTGAAATTTCTTTATCATTATGTCATTGAACTCCTTATATTGGTTTATAAGGAAGCTATTGATTTGCTGTATGATAATTTTATATACTGTTTCTCTACTGAATTCGTTCTTTGTTTGATTTAGTTTTGTCCTTCATTCTCTATAGTTTATTCTAGAAAATGAATTACATCATCTCCAAGTAGAAGTTGTTTTACTTCTTTTCCAATTCTTATGACTAATTTTTCTTGTCTAATTATGTTGGCTCATACCTTTAGTAGAGTGTTTAATAGTAGTAGAGATGGTGGGCATCCTTGCCTTGTTTCAGTCTAAAGAAAATGCTTGTAATGTGTCTGCATTAAGTGACATGCCGACCCTGAGGGTTTTCTCTCCATCTTTGAAATACAATAGTTTTATATGGTGTCTCAAGGTTAAAGTGGATCAGCTTTTTCCTGGTACCCAGTGAGCCTTTTCAAAATGTAGATTCAGAACTTACACTATTTCTAGTAAAGTAGTGGGTTTAAAAAAAAAAAAAGATTATAGTTTTAAATATTAATTCTGTTCAGTTAACTTTTTCTTCAGGGATTTCAGTTTTATGTAAGTTGGATCTTTTTTTTGCCTATCTTATGTTTCAACTGCTGCTCCTGTAAATCTTTTTACTTCTTTACATTATTTCTATTTCCTTAGTTCTTTTTCTACTTTTTCTTAATTCCTCTTATTAAAGTTTGATTCAACTATTTTCTTCTGAGGCACCTTACAATTTAATCATCATAGCTGATGTTTTTTTTCCCTCTGTTTCATTTCTACTTTTAATCAACTCCTGTTTCATTTCTTCCTGATGTCTTTTGTTCATTTCTGTTCTTTTTGAATATCTGATTCACATTCATTCTGATCTTCAAAGGATTTTCTTAAGGTACTTAATTCATTTTGTAGTGTTGTGTTACAGTTTTCTTTTGCTTTAACATTGAGTTTTTTTGTGTATGAGTAATTTTCATCAGGTGAATTAATTTTCATTTTCTGTTTTCAATACTTGCAGATTACTTGCATCTTTATGCTTCAATAGGGTTAGTAGATTGAGTTTGAGGTTGCAAGATTCCTAGTATAAGAGCCCCCTCTCAGGATAGCAAAGTATGTTTTTTTATTAAATGAATTTTTTTGGAGGGCATCCACAAGATTATTTTGATTATTATTATTTTTTTTTACTTGTAGGACCTAAAGTTTTCCTCTTATTTTTTTTTCTGTATTTTTACAGTTTCTAAGGGGCTCTTCTTTATCTGCTTCTTTTCTAACCAAATTTTTTTCCTTGAAACTTTCCCTTTTCAGGATAGCTTCATTTAATTCCCTCCCATTCCCCCTAATGAAGTCCTTTCCTCATAATCTGCTCTGATCTAGCAGGAACCTTTTGCAGTATTTTCACACTTAGAGTACTCTTTCTCTTTCCGTTGTTGACTTCAGTTCCTTCTTATGCCCACCACCAGCTCCTGTCTGCTTTGTGGACAGTTTTATCAGAGTGTCATAAGGCTTTGTGAAGTTTTGTGATATAAGCATGAAAGATAACTCTCTGGAATTTAAGACTTATTTTCCTACTTTCATGTAATTTGAAGTTTGAAGATTATCTGTGTTTTAATTATGCTTAAGACATAGGTTTTGTCTTTAGTTTTTCTGGGCTTGGATTGGAAGATTCAGATTTACCTAGGTAACATTAACTTGTCTACCCAGTATTTAAATTAGTTTTATTTTGAGGATGTTTTCTGATCGTTTTTTACCTTTGTATGATTATAGTCTATTACAGAAAGGTTAAAAATACTCTGATATCCATACATATACTTATGGACCTTTATTCTTATATTTGCTTGTCACATGTAATACTTTATTGAAGGAAGACAGCTATATTTTCTCTCTTCCCCAAGTTAATAATGACGTTTAAAATCAATAAGAATCATCAATTATTTTTGTTTAAAAATTTCTTTATTAGAAGAACCAGGTCTAATTTATTTCTAGATTTTGAAAAGGAATGCATTATTAGAAGGAGCTTCTTGGGACCATTATCATGATGATGACATTGCTATTGCTGCTGTTAAATATAAATTTTAAAGGTATTAATCTATTTAAAAACTTTTCTTCATTTAACCTTTTGATTTTGAGATATACCTTCTGTTGCTTATTTTAATCTAAAGGAAGATTTTCTTATTTAGATCTCAAAGAAAACTAGTTCTATAATTCTCATTTTAAGGAAATTTAGAAATATAAACATATTAAAATAGAATGGTTTTTCCCTTTTACTAAAGACCAGTATTTGTCATATGAATAGTTCTCTTCTAAAAATAAATCACTTTGGGTTTGGGAATATAGTTACGGTAAGATAACTGGAAGAACATTTTGGTGTTAAGTTAGGGAACTGTTGTCTGAAGGTATCTAAAATTTTAAAGCTGTAATGGATACCTCATAACTATTGTCAATGAAATTAAAAGGGAATATTTTACCTATATTCTGCCATCTCTAATCACTTATTATGTTTTCTTTATATAATTTCTTCATTTTCTATTTCTAGATTTACCATTTTCATCCTATTTTCTCTAACATATCCTAAACACTTCTTTACCACAAACCTTTTCAAATGTTCAGTTATACATTCAGTTTTTAAATTCGAAACTATTTTTTTTAAATGTAGAAATCCATATTTGTTGAGCAATTTAAGCATAGCAGTGGATAGTCTCTTATCTGGAACACCTCAAAAGCAAGATAGTATTTATTTTCTTTTCCTATCAGGCTAATTTTAAAGAAATCCTTTTGATGGCATTTAACTTTTTAATTGAAAACAGAGTTCAGAGTTTGGTAAATGGCTACTGAAAAACTGAGTTGTTTATATTTTTTTGATGAAAAGTTTTCTCTCAATTTAGCTGTAGGATGATATTTAATGAATATATTCATAGTTCCTAACTAAAGTGTGAGGTAAAGACACTATTTTATAAGTTATTGATTTAATATTGGTGAAAGCCTCACTGTTGTGAGCAAAAAAAAAAAAAAAAAAAGAAAAGAAAAGAAAAAAAACCCCACACCTCTGAGTTTGTGCAGATGTTTTGTTGTGATAGATCTATTATCCAGCTATTAGAAGATAAATGACTTATCTTTCCCATTTTCCATGCCTCTAGAAAATTGAAATAAGAAGGGGAATATCATTTGGGCTGTATGATTAGGGCAGGTTGGATGGCTATTAATTTAAGAGAAGAAAATCTTGGCAGCATTGGCCAACTTATACCATATTATCAATCAAATCCTGATGCACTTCTTGTGATGACCCAGCACTCTCAGGTTTTTGCAACGTTAATTAGAATTCATGACAAAATAGATGCAAGGAAACGTTTTGTACCCTTCATAATTTTATAGAAAATTTATTGTTATTAAAGGAACCATTTGCTTAGTGTGATTTTTTTCATTACCAGCTTGTCAACTAGCATAGATAATCTGGAGAAAATATGAACTCCATAGATGGGGTGTCACTTTTGTTGATGGTTCATGTAGTTTACCTTGGAGCACAGCTAATGGCTGAAGTTCATAGCAACAGCACAGAAAAACGTGGCAACCAAGGGAAGATAAATGAACCATGTTTATTGCTTTAATATAAAAAATACATAAATGGAAAACTGCATTTGAATTTGATGAGCTCATTGCTAGTTTTGTTGGAGTGATTTATTTTTCCTCTTATATAAAAAGCTACTATTGACACAGTGAGATGGAAATTAACTGTCTGTTTTGGGGAAACTAATTTTTTGGCTTTAAGATCTGAGTAGATCATTTTATTTTAATTTTGGGAGTTTTATAGAATATTGAACATTTAATAGACCAAAATTATCAATTCTTCTGGTAGTGTTTAGCCTAGGGCCAGTTTGTTTAAACCATACAATGAAATATTTAAAACAGTTATGTTTTGTGAATGTACTTTACATCCTTCCTAATTATTTTGGGTTTCCTTAAACTTTATTTGTACTTAAGTAATGATTTTCTTTCTTTTTTCATGTTCTTTATTAGTACTTTAGAATTATATGGTATCTACAGCTCTTGATATAATAAATATAATATCATCTGGGAGCTGAGTTTTATTTGTTTGGTGTTTACAAAACACTGAAAATAAGAATCTGTAGGCTTAGGCAAAGTAACTGATTTTATATAGTAGTTCTTAAAACTGTTGAATTACTATTTCTGTAGATTATTTTATTCTAAGTGGTACTTAGAACTTAAAAGGTATACTTGAACACCTTTTTCCAATCGATGAATATATCTTATATTAACATGATTGACATATATAATATATACAGGTATAAATATATTTCACAAATACTGTTATTCTATAGTTTAATAGTTTGTTAAATAGTCATAAACTTAGTTGTTTTAAGAGATTTTAAATGATATTAAATCCATTATTTTAGAAATGTGACTATCAAAGAATATAATTTTTGAAGCTTTATTTATGCAGAAGACATCAAAATATAAAGTTGAAAACACGAACTTAACTTCCTTTTCATATCAATAGCAAATAGAAAATTATACATATAATACATTTTTATTTAGTTCACACAAATAATCAATTCTTTGCTTTTTCAATTGAGGTGCATACATGCTGGGACCAGCGGGCACCAGTACATGGGCAGGGCTGGAGTCAATAAATGCAGCTTCACGTTTATACTGATTGGTAATTCATAAAATCCCCACAGGACTGGAAACTTGTTTAGCATAATAGCAAGTCTATATTCTGAGCTGTTTTCTTTCAATTGTATTGTTGGTTGCATATTAATAAACTAAATGTCAGCCAAGTAGAGGGACAAACACTAAAAATATGAATATCATTGTATCTAATATTTTTCAAAAAGTACCATTTCAGTAAGTTATATTTCTATTTAATTGCTTATTTTAAGTCATTGGGGAAATTTTAGATACTAAAATGAAGATCCTTGGTGTTCAGAAAGAATATGATATTAATTTATATTTTTCAAAACCGTATTATACTGTTGGCTAACTCTACATTTATCGGTGGTACACATATAGAAGTATTTGTATATTGAATATTTTTGTTTAGCTTGTATCTTTACAGCAAATAAGTCTTGATTTCGGCACTTTGCAAAAGCATGATAATTCCAAAAACAGCATTTATAGTTCATTAATTGATCATAGAGCGAGCTGGCTTTTGTTATGTAAATGATAAGTGTACTAAAATTTTAGCTTGTGTGTGTTTTTGGTAAATACATTTTATTGGTAAAAATTAACAGGTAGATTAAAATGTGTTCAATTTTAAAGTATTTTTGTACCAAAAACATGAATTCCTCACACACATTTTAAGATAAATTCATTGTGAAATTATTGTCATTCTCATTTTAAGCTGGCATGATGTCCTTGTTATTGTCTTGATTCTTTTTCCGAGTATTGTTATATACTAAATAATGAATCTTTAGATTAGAATGTAGGTTAGCTTTAAAAATGAAAAATGTGCATGATGAATATATTTATTCTGTGTATGAGTAATTAATTGAAATTTAACCTGAAATAGAAAATTACCAGAATTTCTAACATTAGTGCTGCAGAAAAATATTAGCTTCGTAGATATGTTCCAGCTATTAAAAATATTATTTGAGGGGGTGTCACTTTAAAATTTATTTGTTAATTAAGCATGTATAATCATTCATTAATTAAATGCCTGAATATGTTAAACATGTCATAAAACTCATTTCCCTTCTATAACACCCAAGTAGAATTTTCGATGGTAGGAAAACTTTTTTTTAATGAGTTACTATTTCTTTCTTTTCTAGCTGGTAGCTGGTAGTGTTGTGATGGCTTTTGAAGAAGTGTGCCCGGATAGAATAGATCTGATTCACAAGAATTACCGCAAGCTGTGTAATTTACTGGTTGATGTAGAAGAGTGGGGGCAGGTGGTCATAATCCACATGCTAACTCGGTATGCTCGTACACAGTTTGTCAGTCCTTGGAAAGAGGTAAGTGTCGGACAATCTTCCACTTATAAAATATACTAAGAAAATGGATAAGCTTTAAAATATGTATACAAAAAATTAAGATAGTAAAATATAGATATCTGCATATTTAAGGAGATCTCATGTTTCTTGTGTTCTTTTGGAAAGCTGGAAAGCAGTATAAATGCAAGAATAGTTATTCATTGTTTTGGCACTGATCTGATACATACTTAATGGCATAGTGTATAAACTTAGTATGACAACCAGCAAGAGGCCCTTGTGAGGAGTCACTATATAGTGACATTGCCAAATCTTGGATTTTTTTTTTTTAATGACTCTTTGCACCTTCGATTCGCAACTGTTTGAATGACTCACTTGTAAAAGTAGATGATGTGATTCTAACATGTGAATTTATACCTAGGATAATTTCTTGCCTTTATAGGTTAATATTATTGAACTTTCAAGCTACTTTTTCCTAGTTTTATATTTCTAAAATGTTTTTGCTTTTCACTTAAGCTTATAGAGTTTTAGTAAAATTAATATTTAAATATACCTTAAAGTGAAGTTATTTTGTGCAGATCAATCTAGAGGTTTATCTTATTCTTTTCACTATATGACAATTAAAATTTTTTATTACATAGCTTGCAGTATGGTATATAGTATGGTATATATTTAACATTTAAGTGTAAGTCTTAAACTTGTTTAAAGAAATCATTAAATATTCCAAGAATGACACATTTATTCTAATCTCGTGATTTTTTTTGTCATTTTAGAAAGCTGTATTGTAGATTTTAAAAATCAGCTGTATAGAAAGTAAAGCACTAAAAATTCACCAATTATGTGAATGAGCAGGCCTTGAATGTGCATTACATCTCACTTTTGTTGATTAGAAATAATATTTAAGTGATAGAAAAATGTACATAAAATGGAAAAATGGTCATAATACATGCTTTAGATGATATGTCAAGCTTTTAGATATTTAAGGAGTTTAAATGTTTAAAGTGTTCATCAATGTTTTCTACAATGGCTTAGTATTGTTAGTATTAAAAACTATTTAAAAATTTTAAAAATAAATCTTTATCCAGAAGGTGTTTTGTAATAATGAGTTCATCTTAATTTTAATATTAAAAAAAGTGTTTAGGCTCTTCTACTTAAAAATCTATGTTTTAATTCATATGTAAAAGTTTTATGCCACATAGAGCTCTTAAATTGATGGCAATTTTCTATCCATCTGTGCTTTTATTTTATAAAGCTAATTTCATTTATCATTGAGCACAGTAAACTTTTCATGGCACTTCTACTGGATTAAGAAACATATCCTGGCTGCAAAAGTCTTGGTCCTTTCATGTAAATGGTAACTTTGAGAAGAGATTTTTGTTGTTAATAGCTAGTTGTTTGATTTCAACCAGTTCCTTTCCAGAATATTATTTAGATATTTTTTTTCCTGTTGTATAATGCTATAGGTAATTTTGCCTTATCTACCCACTGTCACTATTTAATAAAACGATTCATTTTTCTTTTCTATCACCATCAAATTGTTTTCAGTAGCTATAAGTAAGTGATCCTTTGCTTTGTATTATGTAGAAATTGGAGTTACAATATTTATTTTCTTTACCATGTCTTCTAAAAATATGTAGCAAACTTTAAAATCTCTGATTTTGCAGTTTGTCTGTTTATTTGTGTTTCTGTTCCTTCAATTTTATCTCTAATTTTAGATAAAATTCATGTTTAAAGCTGTTTGCAAAACAAAGAAGTTAGGTTCTACACTCTACCTTATTTATTTATTCTTTTGACAGATAATTCGAAAAACTGAGAATCTATGCATTCTTTATTTTCACATGTTGACTCTGAACAGTAATTGTTACAAACATGAAATGAAGTCTGGTCATTGTCCTGGAATTGGGCTAAATAATTTCTTATCGTTGCCATTTATTAGTAATCTGATCTAGGCATCATTCTGAATTATGTGGTTAATAGACTAATGCAGTAGTTTTCAAGTGTGCACGTCCACCCTCAGGAAGCTGTAGCACTGCCGCTGGAACAGCCAAGGGGATCGGTTGTGCTCTAGACTGTGCAGCCTGCTGGGCTCTTGCCACTGTTCATCTGATTTCCTTTGCATATGATTTCCTTTGAGAAAGAGTTCTTGGCTTAAGGAAAAGAAAAGAAAAACCTACTAAAATAAAAGATATGTAAGGGTTGCATTACCTATAATCATATGTATTTTTTTTAAGCAATTCAGGTACAAGGCGAAATAAATCTTCCTTTTCGTAACATCTTAGTAGACCCTTTAGAAGCAATTACTGGCAACCATTTAATTTCAGTTGTTCTGGTGGTTATAAATTTTTCTTTGGATAACACATTTTACTTTATTAATTTAAAATGATATCAATTGAATCCAAAATAAGATCATAAGCTGTGTCTCTTTGTGTACATTGTGTTCAGTGCTAGCCAGAAAGGTTTGAAAGGGTCATCCTTTTAACATAGTATTGGAAGTAAGAGACTGTCGAGGATGTTAGACTTTTAGTATAAATACATTTATAAAATTAAAGTTCAGATGGATTATGATTATTTAGATCATGTCCATGCTCACTTTTCAGTTAACCAATCTCAGACTTTCTCTGTGTCTAGTTATAATGCTGTTTTACAGAGAAACTTTTGAGTGAGCAGCCCAGCAACTTGCAGTCTTGGAGACTTTTTGGTCTAGACTAAGTTGCATCCAATATTTTAGGACTACACATGGTAATTTTAACTTTAAAAGTTGGCAAACTGAATCGTAAAGCAATGTTTGACCATATCTGGAAGAAACTAAAAAGTTCTTGGCATTTATATCTGCTTCCATTTTTTCACTTCTCATATATTAAAAAGCATATACCATGTAGTAAAGAACTGTTTAAGAGTATTATAAAATAGCAAGATAAAGTGGAACAGTACTTTACTAGAGTGAGTGCTGAGCTGTTACTATAATCCTTTTTTACCCTTTTCCCATCAATACTTGAATGTATTTTTTTAATGGAATCAGTAGAGTAGAAAGCTGTTCACTCCAGTATCTCCATCCTCTTTTACATAACAGAAAGAAGTCTCTTGCATAAATGCTGTGTGAACACTTTATGATATATAAAGGGCTATTTATCTTATAGTGAAAGAACTTGCAAGTGAGAAAGTTTCACTAAAATAGTATATTGGCATAAAAATTACATAAAATTTAAAAATGCCCCCACATACCAAATTCATTAAAACCAAGGTTTCTTTCTCAACTACCAAGAGAAAATGTGAAAAATAAAATTGTTGATAGTTTATATTTAGCAACTTAGTATTTTGCTGTACTTTCTTATGTAGTAATTTATTTCAGATAGGACAGTGGGAATTATTATACTTATATTATTGATGAAGAAACTAAGGCATATAGGTTTTAATGACTCACCTAAGATAATGTTGCTTTTAAAACATGGAGCCAGAAATATAAACAGTAATCTGATGCCTAAGTCACCATTCTTCCCTTTATATTCTATTACCTCATGACTTTTAAATTAAAATATCTTTTTGCTTACTTTAATAAGTTTCTGTGTGTTTGCTTATTCTGTTTCTGTCAAAGCTAATTTGAAGCCCCCCTCAATCCATAGTGCTCAGACACTGCAATTAATTAACAGCCATAATTAAATTTGCTTTCCACAAAGAAAGATCATGTTTCTCATTGAATTCTTTAAAACATTTGTTTATGTTTATAGGCTTGAAGGGTAGCAAAATTGTTTTGTGAGGAATTGAAAATTAGTAGAAATACTTTTTGAGATGAGCTGATGTACATACTTTTGTCAATAAGTTCTCAAATGAACACATCATATACAAACAAGCTTCTTTAGGGACAGAAGAGATTTTTAATTTAGTTTATTTACATCATTATAGATCAGTATTTAGGCTGTTTATATGTAAATGTATGATTTGAGGAACAATTAAATGTTGACAAAGTAGATTGCAGTCATATCAATTGCAGTGCATTTTCCATAATTTTTCTAACTGACATCTTTGATGATAAATAGTGGATGCCAAGTCAAAGCCGATTATACAGTGCACTAGGAATTCATGGGGCTGTCAGGGAGAAGACCGATTGACTTTAAATTTACATATTAATGAGAAGATTTGTTAAGAGGGTGCTTGACTATAGAAAATAACAGCATATTTATAGGGCACGACATTTTATAAATAAAGCTGATGCAGGAAAATGGAAATTAAACCTTTTAGGTTAATAAATTCAAGAGACTGCTAAAATGCATATTTGCATTTTTATTTTCTTAAATTTACCTTACTCTTTACAGTCCGTGTGGATTGGTTTTTTTTATTCTAGGTCAAGTTTGTATAATTTTCAAGGATATAAAATTACTTAAATCTTTTCTTTGTGTCATTCAAGCCTATTATGGGAGAATACTTGAAGCATAAATGTAAATCTCTAAGACAAGTTGCTTTTGGAGAAGCAATGGATTTTTAAAAAATATTATGAAACACTAAGTAAAGTTTAAGAGTGATTTTAAAAAAAATCTTCAGTGGCATTAATTAAAAACTGAAATAAAAATCTGGCACTGGGGCCTAACAGGACTGCTTTTAATTTTATTAATTTAGCTTTTTAAAGTTGAATTTTTCAAGGAGATGACAGTTTTGCAAGAATTATTAAAATATTTTACTTTAGTAATCAATCTGGAGCTTAGTACTCTACCAAAAAGAAAAAGAAAAACTACAGATTGACAGTTACTTTTTGCATTTGAATCCAGTTGATATAATTCTGGCGGCACTATGTATGCCATTTTGAAGTTTAGAGTGATAAATTTACTTTTATCTCTCTCAGTATATCTATACTTCAGTTATAAAACCTTATATGCGTGTAAGAAAGTTCCAAGTTTAGAATTTTGTTTAAAATATTTTAAAGTTAAATTCCTTAAGTTTTTCAGGGGTAGCTATAAATACAAACTCATCAAAACACAAAATTCATGTACTATACATAGTTCTTAATTAGTTTTCTAAAAATACAAAGGTACTTTGGGTAAGGGTCCACAACTCCACACTTAGGTCCTGTTTTAGAGGACCTAAGTGTTAGAAATTATTTTTTATTGAGTTTTAATTTTCTTTACAGATTAATTTTCTTTGTAAGGCACATTTTGTATTGTGTCTTGCTAATGGACTGTTTTTGAATCCTCTTATTCTGTAGAGGAGTTGTAAAATCCATGCTTTACAATAAAAAAGTTTTTAGTGTGCTCTTTTGGGCAACTATTGATGAAGGGTTAAATATGCAGTTTAATGGGAAACTGTGAGCCATGTACCGATATTGAAATGAAGTCTCCCCACTGGTTATGAAGCATTCATCTTAAAGCCTCCTTATACTTTTTGATGTTTGTAATTTATTTTTGATTGGAATTTTTTTAACTCATAAAGTTTCTTTAAAATTTTTTAAAAATTTTATCTAAGTAACATATACATAGTTTAAAAAAAGAAGTTAAATAGTACTACAAGGATATATATAAGAAACATTTTTCTGTCCCACCCTTCCCAATACCTGAAATAGCTACCTCAGAATCTTTTAGGCTTTTGTGTTTATATGTGTATTTAACTTTCTCCATTTCTAAGTAATAGAATAACAGCAATAATATTGCTATTTCTTGATTTATCAATTTTAGATGTTATATATCGACTTCCTATTATAGAAATGGAGAATTTCCCATTCTTTTAATATATTACCTTATACTTCAACTTTCCCTGTTCCGTCCTTGCAATATAATTATGTTACGATTTTCAACCAGTGTGTATTGTTCATTTAATTTTAACTTTATGAATATTATTTATGCTGTTTCATAACATTTTCATCTTTTTTCTTGTAGAACTTTCAGTTCTGCTTAGTATCAAAAATTGCCTTACTTTTATTTTGCTTAGTTTAATTATTATGTCACAATTACGGAGCATTCCAAATTTTCTATCACTATACTAAAATTTTTCCAAATACTATTTTATGTGCAGTGTTCAAATATTTCTAATTGATGACCTAATATCAATTATTCAGCTACCCCTTCCCTTTAAAATAACAGAATCTTGATTTTGTTCAGAGTAGTGATCTATCTAGTTAAAAATAGTCAACATCCCCAGATTCCCTTGGAGTCAGAAATGGTTATGTGACCCAGTTGTGGAAATTGAGATATTTGTGGAAATATTCTGGTTGAGATTCTGGGAAAACTGTTGTTTTTTTGACAGGCTTAGTTGTTATACATTACTGTGCCTTTTCTCATTATTCCTTCCTGGAAGGTATATGTGATGATTAGAGCTACAGCAGCTATTTTGCAAGCATGAGGATAAAACCATACTCTGGAAATGAATGGAACTGAAAAAAGCAAAAATGTACTCCTTGTAGAGCTACCTAACTTGATATTTCTGTTATTTATAGCTGACCATAGTCCTAACTAGTATAGTTGTCAAATATGTCAATCTTCCAGCAGCTTCCTGTTCTTTCAAAAGATAGATTCCTGGAGGGTGTACTCTCCTGTGCTGTTCTGATGGACTGCTAGGCTTTCTCCACTGCTTTTGTTCTGGAACTTAATTTCTTATCTTTTCTGTGTTAAATCTTCTATATTTTAGGTCTTTCTTTCCATATTGTCTTCATCTGGTTTAGTCTTCCTGATTTTGATGCAGAACATCCTCCAATATCCTCTTAAGAGTTGGTAGCGGAGGGAGACTTTCAGTGTCACTCTCATACTTGATTGACATTTTTCCTGGCTTCTTAGATCAATATTCTCTCGGGTATTATGTGTTTGAAATGTCTTGTTATTTTTAACATCTTGTTTGGATATAATACTGTTGGGTCATACTTTTTTTTACTTCTTCTGAGAGCTCTGTAGCCATCTTCTTGGCAGGGAACTTAATTTTTTGCTTGTATTCTTAAATCTGTTTTTTATTTTTTAATCTTTGAAAATTAATGAGGCTACATCTTAGTGTGGATCATTCTGTATGCTCTGCATATTCACTATTTTAGGGAATTTTTTTTGAAACTTTTTTCTTTGATCTTTTTTTTTTTTCAGTTATATACTTCAGGGATATCAATTATTCTAGTTTATAATGTCCGCCTATTCTGTCACCTTTTAAAAACTTGCTTTAATGTTTATCTTTTTATGTGCATGTATATTATCTTGTCTTTTTTTGTCTAATTTGATTTTAAATGATAGTTTTTTTTAGCATTTTTATATAATTTGCTAATGATAGTGCTTTAGTCTTTAGTTTATTAGTTTAGTTTATTTTAGTCTTTAGTTTATTTAGTTTATTTAGCTTATTATAATATAGTGCTTTTAGTCTTTAGTTTATTTAGTTTATTAGTCTTTTAGTTTATTATTTAGTTTATTAGTCTTTAGTTTATGTTTCCTTTATTCTATAGTTTTATCATCTTATCTTTGAATTTACATTTTTTTGAGTTCATTTTGCTAGTAACATCTTGGAGAATTTCCTTTTGCTATATAAGGGATTTTTTTTTTTTTTGTCTTGCCTGTCTTTTTTTCCTTTTGTACTATGAATATGTTGCATAGTTCTTATGCCTTTTCACATTGCAAATACTTAGGAAGCTCTGGTACAGACATTCTATTTGCTCTGATATAGTGTGGGATCTTAACTCCATCCCACTGCACCTAGACAGTTTATTTTTTCCTCTTAGTTTCTATTTGAGATGTGGGTATTTTATGCCTTTTTCTTTATGTTTCTGTAGCCTTAGTACATTTGGGGAGAGGAGTAATTTGGGATAGTAAAGTCAGCCTCAGCAGAGATTGAGTTCTTTTTTAGCACACTTGAGTGCTTTTTCTGGAATTTTCTTAAATACCCTACACTACTATTCATGCTGCCTAGTGTATTCCTATGGAAAAATATTTTTGACCGTTAAATTGTTCTTCTTTTTATGTTGTTTAATTCATGAACTATGCTATTCAGTACAGTAGCTGCTAGCTATATACGGCTGTTTAAATTCAAATTAACTAAAATTAGAAATCAGTTTCTTTAGCCACACTAGCTACATTTCAAGTGCTCAATAGTCACATGTCACTAGTGCCTACTGTATTGGGTAGGACTGATATAAAATGCTTCCTTTATCACAGAAGTTTCTGTCAGACAGTGTTGCCCCAGAGTCTTTACTTCTTTCAGAGAGAATCAGCCTTGTTGTTTGCTTTCCCACCCGCTTCTCCTCGCTGCCTATCTCCACTGTTAACCCTCACCACCCTCGCCCACCCCCATAGTGAAAAGGTCAGGACAACCTCTTAGTTTTTTTCTGTCTAGATTTTGGGAGAAGGTTATTAATGAACATTCTTAAGAAGTGAAAAATGTTTTTTTTAGAATCTTCTGTTTCTTAAAAAAACTTGAAAAGTTCATGCCATTATATTGTGACCCTCTTCTGTTTCATTACCATTGATTTACTTTCGTTAGTTTTAATTTTTGTCACATTTTTTATTCAGAAAAGAGATTGCATTTTCAATCTTTATTTCAGCACCTTTACCTAAAAGCTCCAAAATATTCATGATATTAAAAAGTGTTTGATGATTTTCAGCATGTACTAAATGTATTTCATTAGGAGAGAGTTAAGAGCTTAAGAAGCTACAAAGCGTGATCCACTTTGCCCTTCTCTGCCCTTCTCTGATGTCTGTCCTCAAAGCTTCCTTTTTCCTGCTTTGCTTTTTTCCCTCTCTACATTGCCCCGTGGATATTTTCTCTTGACCATTTGCTTCCTTATATTTTCTCTGTATTAGTCTTATTACTCTAGCATAAAAGAGTAGATATGGTTAATATTGAATTTTAGACTTCTGACAAGTCAGTTACTTACATTTTTAATTTTGTGATTTTCTGTTTAGTAGTTTTTTTATATTCCTCTCAGAAAACATTATGATCCTACGTAATCTGATAATGTGGTATTTTCAACATTCAGTTTTGTTCTTTTCTGCTATCCATTTAGCTGTATTTATACAGACTTAAAATTTCTTATACATATGTTAAAATCACCACAGTCTTCCTGGAAATTGCAAGACTTCTCTATAGGAGTCCAACATTCCAAAGTAGCTATATGAGACAGATTCTGCCAGTGCATTGGTATCTAGGTAGGTTAGAGAATGTGACAGACACTGTTAATTGTCTCCAACAGCCAGCCCCCATTGAAAAAGATGTTCTTCCTTGCATATAAATTTTCTATGGGAATTGAGCCATGGTGTACACCTTAGCCCATGCTACCCCAGTTAATGTTAATTACACTCCCCCCGTAGGTGATGGGTTTAGGAATGGGCATATAATGCAGTTCTGGCTAATACGAAGTAATGGGCAATGTGAGGAAAGTGGGATGCAGAGGGGTGTATGAGAAAGGTTTACTTTCACATAAAAAGCATGAAGACATTTGGCCTGTAACTGAGCTGTACTTCATGGACTTCACAGTTTCAGCTTCCACTGATGTAATACCCTGATTTGGATTAATCTCTGGAAAATTATTTTAAAAACCAGCAATCTTAAGACATTATAGGGCAATCAAATGTAAGCAAAACCTTAGGAAGACACTACATATGAAAGACAGAAATTTTAACATGTGAGATTTGTGAATTTTCAGGTTTTTGCTTGAGGACACTCCCCAGTCCCATATAATAATGGGAAAGTGTCACAGCCTTACTTACTGGAGTGCCAGAGAATAGACTTCAAGGCTAGTAGAGTACGTAGAAAGTTTAAGGGAAATTCTAGAAGTGTGCAGGAACACCCCCCCACCCCCACCCCGCCTGCCCCGGGCATGCTCGTAAACACATCAAATCCTTGGGTGACAAAAAAACCGTGCATGTGTGAGAAACACTGTAGTTAGTCTGGCAAAAAAAAAAAAAAAAAGCAATGACTGCACAATAAAAGGACTAAATGGAGATTTCACCTGCTGGTCATATTAGGATAGACAGAGTTTGGAGTTTGAAACCATTGAAAGGCCTGCTATAACAAATATCAGTACACTTCAGAGGAACGCAATGTAAGGAATTCCATATTTTATAATGTGTGGCTGATAATTCCAGAACACAATTTTTAAAAATCAGTGGGTATGAGAAAGGAAGCAATAATTGATGATCAAGAGAAAACACAGGCAGTAGAAAGGAACCACAGGATAATTAAGAAGATGTAATTACCAGACAAATACAAAAGCTGTCATGTATGTAGCTAAAATAGTAAAAGCAACATAGTTGTATTAAATGAATAGATAAAGAATCTTAATAGAAAAAAAAAAACACTATAAGAACCAAATGGAAATTCTAGGGCTAAAAAATACAGTGATTGAATGAAAACTGTACCAGCTGGGCTTAATAGCCAAGAGGAGGCTGCAAAAGAGTCAGGCAGCCTGAAGGAAGATCAGTAGAAATTATTAAGTCTAAAGAACAAAGAAACAAGTGAAGAAAGTGAATGGCTTCAGAACCCTGTGAAACGATATCAAACAGAATGAAATACTTCTTACTGAAGTCACAAAATAAGAGGAAAGGGTAAATGGATCAGAAATAATACCTGAAGAAATAAAGGTTGAAAACCTTCCAAATTTAGTCTAAGGGGATAAAAACATGCGCGCGCGCACGGGCGCGCGCGCACACACACACACACACACACACACACACAAAGCACATAGATCTAGGAATTCATCAAACTCCCAAGCAAAACAAGTATAAAGTCACCTATGTATCTCAGAGTCAAACTTTTGAAATTAAAAGAAAAAAAAATCTAAAAGACAGATATAAACAGTACATTATATACAGAAGAACTCTGATATATGACTGATGATCAGAATCAGTGGAGTCTAGAAAATGATGGAATATCATCTTTATATTATTGAAAGAAAAAACTGTCAACAGAATTCTGTATTGAATAAAACCAATCTTTGTAAATAAAGGTGGAATGAAAAAATTTTCAGATGAAAAAATTGAAAAATTTATACATAGGACTGTATTACAAAAAATACAAGAAATTTTTTAGTTTGAAGAGAAATTATAGTAATTATAGTAATTCGTAACTGTAGAAAGTAATGAAGAGTGACCAAAATGGTATATATGTGGGTACATATTATAAATTACATATTTTCTTTTTTCTCTTAATTTCTTTAGCATATAATTTCTGTAATGTCTGTCTTTCTGTCTACCCACTGCATCCATCCATCCATCTATCCATCCATCCATCCATTTTTCTCTTTCTCTGGTAGTCACAGATTTCACTTGCTTATGCTTGAACTCTGAACTTTCTGTACACCTATGGAGCTGGAACCTCTGCCTCCAATGCAACAAATCTTTGTGTGGACATAATGTTTTCATTTCTCTAGAAGTAAAATTGCAGGTTGAATAGTAAATATATGCCTTCCGCTTCTCACCTCCAGTTCCTGCTCTCTCAACACAGTTCTCTTTTAGCTTTATCTTCTACTAGTTATCCTCATACTTTTAAAACAACTTGTTTAATTTGTTCTAGTGACTCAAGGCTGTCAGTTAATTCAGATGTATGAGTATTTTGGAATTAGTGGAGAAAAAAGCATCTCAGAAAATTTTATATATTATAGAAAGAGTTTTTCATAATCTAGATTTTTTTTGCTTTAGATATTTTTAATTTTGTGTTTCTTGGAGCCCTAGTTTTCTACCCTCACTTTATCTAGAGTACAGATATGTATATATTTTTTTCTGTTTAAGTATTAGAGTTCCTGGAAGATTTTTTTGAAAACTATTATTTCACTTCTCCTTCATGAATGTCTACAAATATTTCAAAACTTCTGCTCTAACCCTATAACCTTTTTTAATGTCCTGAAGGAGAATTAAATTTATCAATTTCATCAATAGATATTTACCTTCTATATATTCCATTTATTTCAGATTTTAAGGCAGGGAGGGAATGAATACAAATGAATATATGAGAAATCATAATTAGTTCTACTTAGGTTGGTTTTAATTTTCATTTATGATTTTAATTTATGATTGAATGAGAACCACTCTAAAATGCATTCTCCTTAACAAAAAAAAAAACCCAAACATTTATTTTCCATCATTAGATCAAGATTAGTTTTCAAATAATTAGGACCCTTCTTATGTCATGGAACCTTAGACTTAAGTTCAACATGTGTCATGAATGTATTTTATATCATAGAAATTTGAAAAAATGCCTTATGTATATACCCCATATTTCTCAGTAACAGAAGTTTGGAAGCTGCTGCATTCAGAAAACTTGTTTCTTATATTCTGGAGCTGAACATGTAGTCATAAGAAATGAGAAGTGTTGTGGGCAATTGAACACTGAATTTTCATAGTGGTGCAACACAAAGTTCCTGGGCACAGGTGCTTCTGTAATTGTGATGTATTGGGGGAGATTCACTGTTCAATGGTCCTCAAACCCACACTTCCACCTGTGTGGTATAGTGGTCACTGGACTGTGGTATAAAACACATAAAGTGAAGAGCATATCAGTTACCTCACAGAAGGAAAAAAAATGTTTCAAGCCAGTATGCATATCCTAGGTGGTTTTATACAAAGCTGATTTGGGAGGAAAGAGACTTCTTTTTTTTCTTTTTTTCCTTTGAGAAATAAATTTAAAATTTTATTATACATAACTTTTTTTTTTTCCCCCTAGTGAAAAAAAAGTAAGGTATGCTATCCACACTGAATAGCTAATTTAACTGATTATGGTATCGCTAATCTAACCTACCCAGTCTGGTCTTGTCAGGTACATCCACCACAGTGTCAGTGTACCATTAATATATGGCTGTATTATCTATGGACTGAATGTTTGTGTCTCCAAACATTCTTATGTTGGAGCCCTAGCCCCCAGTGTGATGATATTTGAAGGTGGGGACTTTGGGAAGTAATTAGATTCAAATGAAGTCATGAAGGTGGGGTTCTCATCACGAGAATAGTGCCCTTAGAAGAGGAGCCACCGGAGAATTTGCTTCCTTTCTCTCTCTGCCACGTGAGGACATAGTGCGAAGGCAGCCATCTTTAAGCCAGGAATAAGTGAGTTCTCATCAGGAACTGAATCTTCTGACAACTTAATCTTGGACTTCCCAGCCTCCAAAATTGTGAGAAATAAATGTCTGTTGTTTAAGCCACCCAGTCTGTAGTGTTTAGAGATAATTGTCAAGCTGACTAATACAGTATCTCAGATGGCAACAGAATGTCGTGATGTATTCCCTTGTGTAGCTTTAAGCATCATATAATAGTATGAATCCACAGCAGACTCCAGAGATTTTTGTCCTGGTACAGATCTTAAGACGGTGGTAGGCTGTCATAGAATTCACAAGGCAAGTGTGTATATTCTGTGTCTTTTTCTTGACTACTGTAAAAGCTTGTAATAAAAGGGAGCAATGACATGATAAAAAATAATGATTCTTGAGGTAAAATCCTGGCCCCACCATATTTATTCTCTGAGATAATCTCTTGACAATTTTTGTAAACTGTGTGTAAACTCAGTTCTTTCATCTGTGAAGAAGATTGTAAATATCTGTGTTACATTCCTCATGGAGAGGTGTTAAGGATTCAGTAAGATATTTATGAAAGTGCTTTACTAATATTAGAGATTATTATTATTAGAGATTATAATATTAGAGATTATTATTCAGGTGAAGTTGCCTTGTATTTCTGCTAATTTCAGTGTTACTGTTCACATGTTGCAAAAGTAGGTATTTTTCAGAAACACTTGTTTTTATATAAAAGCAAATTTTGCTGTGTGCAGTTCTTAATTATTGTCAATTTTATCTTTATTTTTTGATACTCCTTTTGAACAAACATAAAGATCATATTTCGTATTTATTTCTTAGTTACTTTATTCAGATAAAATGACCAAGTCTGTGTCCTAAGATCTCTCTAAAAAGCAAAGATTACCCTCAGACTCTAAAATTGTGGGCACTGACTTATTAAAATTTTTGTGAACATTTGTGTTTGTAGTTTCATTACATAGACTCATGGAATAGAGTTATACTATGTAGTGGTACTTTAAAGATGTATAAACTATGCCTTTCCAAAATAATACTTTATCGACTAAAAGGTAATTTTTTTTTAACTTCATGGGGCTTAAATTTAATGAAACATTTCTCTCTACTGAAAGTGAATGTTTTTAAGCAAAGTAAAAAACCAATTTATTCTGATGTTTTTATATTTTATTTGGGGTGGTCAGTATACATGAGTGGAAGAAGACCTATTTTTATATGAGATAAGTTCATATATCTAAAACTCAGTGGTTACATTTTTTAAAACACTATTTTTTAGATATGTTATAGGTTCACCCAAAATAGTGGAAAATTCAGGAAGTTCCCATGTACCCCTTGCTCCCTCTAACACACAACCTCCCCTCTTATCAACATCCTGTGCCACAGGGGTACATTTATTATAATCAATAAATGTACATTAATGCATCATTATCACCTGAAGTCCATAGTTTACATTATGGTTCACTTTTGGTGTTGTACATTCTCTGGGCTTTGACAAATGTATAATGACATGACTCCATCATTGTAGTATCATACAGAGTAGTTTCACTGCCCTAAAAATCCTCTGTGCTCTGCCTGTTCTTCCTTCCTTCCCCCTACAAACCCTGACAATCATTCATCTTTTACTGCCTCTCTAGTTTTGCCTTTCCCGAATGTCATATAGTTGAAATCATACACAATGTAGCCTTGATAGATTGACTTCTTTCTCATAGGGATATATATTTAAGGATCTTCCACATCTTTTCATGGCTCTATAACTCATTTCTTTTTAGTGCCAAATAATAGTCCATTGCCTGGATGTACCACAGTTTATTCATCCATTCACCTAAAGAAGGACGTAACGTTTGCCTGCAGATGTTGGCAATTATGAATAATGCTGCTATAAATTTCGTGTTGGTATTTGTGTGGACTTGTTCGGGCATAAACTAAGAATTGTGATTGTTAGATCATTTGTTAGAATATATTTAATTTGGTGAGAAGCTGCCGAATAGTCTTCCTTTTTGGCTGTACTGTTTTGCATTGCCACTGGCAATGAATGAGAGTTTCAGTCACTCCACATCCTCACTCACCAACATGTGGTGTCGTCAGTGTTCTGGATTTTGGTCATTCTATCAGGTGTGTAGTGGTACCTCATTTCAATTTGCATTTCCCTAATGACATATGTAGAGTGTCTTTTCATATGCTTATTTGCCATCTGTATGTCTTCTTTGGTGAGTTGTCTGTTCAAGTCTTTTGCCTATTTTTTAATCAATTTGTTTTTCTTCTTCTTATTGAATGTTAAAGGTTCTTTGTATGTTTTGGAAAATAACCCTTTATCAGATGTGTACTTTCTGAATGTTTCTCCAAGTCTTTGGCCTGTCTTGTCTTTGTCTTGACATTGTCTTTTGCAGAGCAGACATATGTTTTTTAACTTTTTAAAAATTTTTAAAAATTTATTTAAACTAGTTTCAAATATACAGTACATTGGTTAGACATCTATATAGTTTATAAAACGAGCCCTCCAATTGCTCCCTCCCTCCCCTGACCCTCTACTTTGCCATCATATTAATGCTAACTGCATTCCCTATGCCTTTCTCCCCATTCCTATGACCAACTATCAACTACTAATTTGTACTTCGTTAACCCCTCACCCCATTCTCTCAACCCCCCAACCCCTTTCCCCTCTAAGTGATCACCTCGATTAGACTAGTACCCATTTGGCAGTATACATAGTTATCACAGTATTATTAACTGTATGCTATACTTCACATCCCCGTTACTATTTTGTAATTACCAATTTGAACTTTTTAATTCTTTCACCTTTTTCACCCAGCCTCCTAACTCACCTCCCATCTGGCAATCACTACTTAATTCTCTGAATCTATGAGTCCATTTCCATTTTGTTTGTTCGTTTATTTTATTCTTTAGATTTCACATATAACGAGATCATATGGAATTTGTCTTTCTTCATCTGACATTTCATTTAGAATAATACTCTCGGTCCATCCATGTTGTTGCAAGTGATAAGATTTCCTTTTATTTTTTATTTTTATTTTATTTTTTATGACTAAGTCACTATATCTTGTTTACTTGTTTAACCAACTTTTATGTTTCTGGACAATAAAATTTATTTCATTATACATTAAAGTGTTAAAACTTTAAAACCATTCAAAGTTGTCTAAGACATGAAGTCTGAGTCCTCACTTATTTAATTATCTGGACTATTATCTCTAAGAGGGCACACAAATCTTCCTCTATCTGATCTGTCCAAATATCACAAATGTAAAACTACTCAAAGTCAAATTTTAAAAGATTGCCACATTTACTATAATAGTGGTTGCCAAAATTACCAAATATCATTATGATATTTATCAAAATGATATTTAAAAATGAATCTGACTTTTTATAAAAATAATATGAGCCTGAAGTCCCTGCTAGAAGTTTAATCTTATCACTCATTTCCTCAAACAAATTATCCATAGTTATTTTACAGTCCATTTTAAATTCTTTGTCTGTTATCCTTATATTTTTTTAGCTTTCTGTCTGTTTTTAGTTTGACTTGATTTATATTTATAACATTGTCTTTTTTTATGCATATTTTAAAAATTTTTATTGGAGTACTTGTGACAGGAGCAAATGACTTCATGAATTTTCACAAACTGAAATGTTTATGTAATGAGTGCTCAGATTAAGCAACAAAAATAAAGTATATTTCAGCAGCTCCCCATCTAGCTGCAGACACTTTCAGCTTAATATTCTGCCTTCCCTCCCAAATGGAAACAATATCCTGACTCTTAATGACACTGCCTTTTCCTTCTACCTCTTCCTCCCTTCATTCCTTTCTTTATGAAAAGTTGTGGAACTAGTTTTAAGCTTTGGATGATGGAATTTAATTTTATTTACTGTTACTAGGTAAGGGTATCAATAATCTGAGTTCATTTAATCGTCTCAGTTATGAATTGAGATGATTAAAAGCTGGGCTTTAATTCTATCATCTTTATTCCCTAGGTTATAGACTCCCAGCTTTAAAACCAAAGACTAGGGCAGTAAGTAGAAATTTTGCTTTTTGGAGGATTCTGACCTCCAGCTTTTGTTTTTATATTTTTGTGGATCTACTGAAAACTCTTCCCAGCTTTTAGGCCTCTCAGCCTCCTGCTTGAGGGAGGAAGGCAATTGCAAATGCCAGTGAGATTTCTAGGTTTACAACTTCTGGGTCTTGCCTGCATAACTCATCACTGTTCTGTTAGCATTTCAGTGCCTTCAAATAGATATGTAGCCATTTAACAGAGCTCTATAATCTTCTATTACTTACTTTTAAAAAGTGATCTTTATTAGGCTTACTTATGACATTTTTATCACTGGGGATTTTGACTTCTTGTAGGCATCTCTGACTGGCATTGATTAAAGTTGTTTCAGTGTAATGAGTTCCCTAAAATAGTACATTATGGTTCAAAATGAAGCAGTTGTACAAGAACCCCATGATATATTTATAAATTAATAAGTGTGAGGAAATTTCTTTTTTGAGGGGTAATTTTAGGGGCAAACTTCTCTTCATATTTAGCATCTAGTGATTATGGTTTCTAGAAAGAAAATTCCTTAATAAAAGCAACTGTGCATTGTTTTTCTTTTTTTTTTTTTGGCTCCCCACCCCCACCCCAGTAGCTGCTAATTGAGTGTTTAATGTGCACTAGCACCGAATGTTTGTATAACCTTCATTAAACTAATCAACCTTTGTAAACACTTTTATGATATAGATACTGCTATTATTCCCCTTTACAACTGAGTAAATTAAGACCAGGAGAGGTCAAGTCATTTGCCATGGTCATAGAGCCAGCACTGAAACTGCACTGGTGTGCTCTGGTATACCCATTCTGGTTGTATATATCTGTCTTCCATTCTGTTTTGGCTGTTGTCTGCTCTGATGGATTCAAAACCTGAGAAAACATAGCCAGCAGTAAAAGATTTAGATAAAAGTTATGGGAGATAAGTTCCCATTCTGTGTGGAAGCCTAATCTCATTCATTTCATTAACCTCCTATAAACATTAACTTTTATTTATGAATTATTTTTTTCCTTTTAGTTCAGACTTAGGGAATTATACATAAAGCTAGTAGTTACCAGAGCCAGATCTAAAAAGCTATGGCAGGGTATTTTCATGCAGTAGAACCAAACTGAAATTTCATAAAAAGTATAAGGGAAAATTTTCTTTGAGGGAAATATACTTCAAAATAATAATTTATATTAATAACTATCATAGGTATTAAGCAACATTTCTTCATGTTTGTTATCTCATAATCCTGCTGTTAAAACTTTATGCTATTCATATAATTCCTTTCATTTTAAGAAATTAAACTAATTTGTTTAATATTAAATGTTAATAAATCATTTGTAGTTCTTTAATATATCGTGATGTATTGATTTAGAGCAGTTTTTCTTAATAGCTTTTTAAGATCTTTGAATCTTGTGTGGGAAAGATGGCTTCACAGGTGAATTCTACCAAACATTCAAAGAAGAATTAATAGCTATCTTTCATATACTATTTCAAAACATTGAAAAGGAGCACTTCCAAACTCATTTTATGACATCAGCATTACCCTGATATCAACATTTGTAGTAAATCAATTAATGCAATGCATCACATTAACAAAATAAAGGATCAAAACCGTATAATCATCTCAATAGATGCAGAAAAAGCATTTGTCAAAAATCAACATCCTTTTATTACAACTCTCAACAAAGTTGGTACAGAAAAATCATATCTCAATATAATAAAGGCCACATAATGAAAGCCATATAAGACAACAAAATGAAAAGACAACTACTGAATGGGAGAAGATATTTGGAAGTGATACATCTGATAAAGGGTTGTTATCCAAAATATGTACAGAACTCATACAACACCCCAAAAGTAATCAACCGCTAACGTTTTAGGTAATTTCTATTATTGTTATAACAGTGGGTAAGTACATACAAATAAGTGATTTACCGAGTTTTTAATTTTGTTAAAACTTTTTAGGATAACTAGATTTATATGCATTTGTAAGAAATAATACAGACAGATCTGATATAATGTACTCATTTTCTATAAATTATAACAATTTATAAGGTAACATCTAATTACATAATACCTTATAAATATATGTAATATAAGGTATTACAGGCAGCATATTGACATTAATATAGTCAAGATTCAGAAAATTGCCATCACAAGGATCCTTCATATTGCCATTTTTATAGCTAAACCCACTTCCTTCTATGTGCTCAACCCTGCATCCCTTAACCCGAATCAACCAATGATTTTTCTCCATCTCTATCATTTTGTCATTTCAAGAATGTTATATAAATGGAATTATATAGCATGTAACCTTTTGGGATTAATTTTTCTCACTCAGCATACTTCTCTGGAGATTAATCAGAATTGCATGTATTAGTAGTTTGTTCCTTTTTATTTGTGAGTGGTATTCCACAGCATAGATGTTTAACCAATTGTTTAACCCTTCATCCTTTGAAGGACATTTGAGTTGTTTCCATTTCAGCCAATAGGAATAAAGCCACAATGAATATTTTGTGTACAGGTTTTTATATGAGAATAAATTTTCATTTCCCAGTAATAAATACACAAGAGTACAATTACTGGGTTGTGTGGTAATTAGAGATTTAGTTCTATAAGAAATGGCCAACCCGTCAGAGTGACTGTAACCTTTTACATTCCTACCAGCCGTGTATACGGGATGCATTTCCTCTGTGTCCTCACCATCGTTTGGTGTTGTCACTGTTTTTAAATTTAGATGATAGATGTGTGGTGATATCTTGCTGTGGTTTTAATTTGCATTTTTCTAATCGTAAGGTTAATTATCTATTTGTGTGTGTGTTACCATTCATATATCTCCTTTGGTGAATAGTTTGTTGATATCTCTATTAGTTTGCTAGAGCTGCATAGCAAAACACTGTAGACTAGGTGGCTCAATGAACAGAAATCTATTTCTCATCATTGTAGAGTCTAGAAGTTCAAGATCAAGATGTTGGTAGGTTTGGTTTCTCCTGAGGCCTCTCTCCTTGGCTTACAGATGGCCCGCCGCCTTTCTGTGTCGTTACACTGTCCTGTCGTGTCGCATCCCAGAAATCGGACAGGCTTTCTCTCCCCTTTAGTCCTATTGGCAGTGTCTCTGCTGGTACAGTCCCATCTCTCTCAAATTCACAAGTGACACCCATGATCTCTTTATCAAGTGATTTTCTAGAAACACACTTGGTATTCTCTTTTGAAGATGTTTTCTCGATTTTTGCCATATAGATAGACTGAGAAATTTCCAGTCTTCAAGTTATGATTTACTATTGCTTAAATTCTTTCCATTTATCTTTATTTCTCGTATCACTGTAAGCAACAAGGAAAAACCAGGCTGCATATTCAACACGTCGCTTAGTAATCTCTTCAGCTGGATATCCAAGTTCATCATATTTAACATCTGCATAAAACATGAGAACATGGCTAAGTTCTTTGTCACATTATAACAAGGATCACCTTTCTACCAGTTTTCAAAAACATGTTCCTCATTCTCCTGAGATCTTATTAGAATCACCTTTAACATCATATTTCTATTAATAGTCTGTTGAAGGTAATCTAGGTTTGTATTATTTAACATCCACCTCAGCTGTTCCAGCCGCTACCTATTACCTAGTCCCAAAGCCACTTCCACACCTTAGGTATTTGCTGTAGCAGCACCCGACTTCTTGTTACAGAAATCTGTATTAGATTGTTAGGACTGCCATAACAAAATACCACAGACTGAATGGCTTTAACAGCAGAGATTTTTTTCCCACAGTTTCTCACAGTTTTTCCAAGAGGCTGCAAGTCCAAGATCAAAGTGGCAGGTCCTGAGGCTTCTCTCTTTGACTTGCAGATGGCTGCCTCTCACTGCGCCTTCACGTGGCCTTTTTATCTGTGCTACTGGTGGTGTCTCTCTTATTATAAGGATACCACTTGTATTGGATTAGGGTCCCACTCATATGACATAACTTAACTTTAATTATCTCTTTAAAGGATCTATTTTGGCGTACGGTCACATTTAGTATTAGGGCTTTGAGATGTGAATTTGGGGAGGGAGGGCACAGTTTAGTCCATAACAATATCTTTTGCCCCCTTTTAAAATGAATTGTTGTTTTTGCTCTTGAGTTTCGAGAGTGGTCTTTGTATTTTAGATTCTAGTCCCTTATCACACATGTGGTTGCAAATATTTTCTGCTAATATGTAATTTGTTTTTTCCTCTTAAGAGGGTTTTTCATGGAGCAAGAGTCTTTAATTTTGATGAGATCCAGTTTATCAATGTTCTCTTTTATGGGCCATGCTTTCTTTTCGGTGTCAAGTCTAAGAACTCTGCCTAGCTATATATCTATTTCAAAAAAGTGTTCTGCCATGTTGAAGGGAAAGTGATTGGAGATCACAAATTATAAATTTTCTTTTGTTGGAAATTTGTTAATTTATAGAAAGCAGGTTCACTTAGAATAATACGTGTAGGTCAGTCATGAGCAAAAGAAACGATTAGGAGATAATACTTTATGGGTTTTTCTCCTGTTTGCAGTTCTTCTGAAGAAAGGCATTGCTGGGTTTTTGTTCTGCACTATCTTTTTAAGACTGTTTGTATAGCATGCAGCCTGGGACAGAGATAATTTTTCCCTCCTGTATGGGGTTATCTTACTTGGTAGCATCATCATCTGTTTGGTCACCCAAGCCGGGAATGGGGACATCTTTACTGAGTGCCTCAGTCCGATCCTTCACATTAACTCCCAGCTTCCTGTTGATTTCTAAGTAGTTCTTGAATCTGCCCTACACTTTCATCATTATCACTGACTGCTCTTATTCATTACCTCATACTCTCAAGTATCATTTCTATCATGCTTCTTTCCAGATTTTTTTTCTTTGTATTTAGTTGTCAGAAGTTTGACTTAAATGTATCTTTTGGTTTGTCCTGTTTGTGTTTGCTCACCTTATTCAATCTGTAGTTTTCTGTCTTTTGCCAAATGTAAGAATTTTTCAGGCATTATTTCATAGAGAACTCTTGCAGCCTCACCTTCTTTCCCCTCTCTCATAGGATACAGATGACAGCAAATGTTAGTTATTTTGTTATAGTTTTACAGGTTCCTGAATTCTTTTTTTTTTTTTTTTTATTTCTTACCTTTAACCTCAGTCTATTTTTTTCTCTCTTCTTCAGATTGGATAATTTATGTTGTTCTGTGTTCCAGTTCACTGATGGTTTCCTCTGTCCCCTCATGACTGCTTTTGATCCCACTCATTATTTAATTTTGGTTCTTGCATTTTCAGTTGTAACATTTCTATTCCGTCTTTATGTCTTCTATTTCTTTGTTTACACTTTGTAGTTCTTTGCTAAGGCCTTATATGTTTTTTATTGTTTCAAGGATGTTCCTAGCTGCTCATTGAAATATTTTTATGATGGTTGTTTTAAAATCTTTATCAGATATTTCTAATATCCCAGGTATTGTCACCTATTGGTTATCTTTTTCATCCCATTTGAGATCTTCCTAGCTCTTGGAATGATGAGTGATTTTTGATTAAAATCCGGACAGTTTGGATATTATGACATTCGTGATCTTATTCATACTTTTGGTTTTAACTAAATTTGTTTGACAGCACTCCAGCAGGAAAAGGTGGAGTGTATGCCCTCTAATTATGGCCAGGTCAGGCAGAAGTCCAGGTCCCCCACTCACCATCCATTGACACTTTCAGGAGATTGTGCTCATTGTTACTATGAGTGAATGTAGGATTTCTGGCTCCCCACTAATACTCCCCTGATAGCTCTCTGGCTGGGAGGGATAAAAGTGCCTCATAACTGTTCCACGTGTGTCCTCCATTAACACCACGGAGTGGTGTGTCCTTGTTACCACTGGTTGGTGGTGCTGCAAGTCCTGAGTGTCCACTAAGCATCCTTTTACGCTAGCCCATTGAGAAGGGATATGGTACCTCGTTATCGATAGGTAGGCCTGGATGTCCAAGCTCCCCACTTGGTCTGCACTGGCACCACTGGGATGCCTTGTTACCTCTTGGTTAAAGTCTCAGTGCCATCTTGGCCTTATCCGACAAACCCCTGCGGGATAATTAAGGACATCTCATTCATTATAGCTTGGTGAGAGTGAAAATCTAGGCTCTGCATGTCAGCCTTTGATGGTGGAGATATGGCTAGGGCTGTTTTTTCTCTAGTATTGGCTGCATTAAAACAGTTATTTTCTAAAAAAGTTTTCTATCTTACTATACTTTTCCTTTCTTTGTCCTTTGCCTACAAAGACCAGGCTTTGAGAGGGTTTGTTTTATCTATGCCTTTTGGTGTTTCTGGGTTATCAGCTTCTCTAACACCCAGTCTTTTCTTTGATGGATGAGGTAAAAATGAAAACTCAAGGGACTTAGTATAGTTATTCTTTGAGTCCTGAGGTTTCCATCCAGTCTTTCTTCCACTCTCTGACTTTCCTTTCTTATGTTTGTTTCGAATATACTGTCTTGGATTTCTAGTTGTACTTAGAGGGATAGGGAAAATTTATCTACTCCATCTTCCCAGAATTTGGTAATAGAAATTACTTCTAAACAGTAGTTGAATTGGCTCTATGTGGATATTAATTGTCGTGTGCTTTTTTGTTGTTGTTTGTTTATTTTTAGGACTAACTACCTGTAAGCTGATTTAATTGACAAAGATAATAAAGAGTTCAAATGAAAAGGGCAAGTAAAAACGTAGAATCATCTCCTGTGGTTATATTTAAATCTCAAACTGAGTCTTGACAACATAGGGACCTACTTAATCACCATTAGTTTTTAACTTGTCAAGCTTTATTGTGATTTCTTGTATGTGTGTTGCAGTTCAAGAAATTCTCCTCTTCCGACTTTGATCCAGTTACAGAGTGACTAGTAATTTATGGAATCAGTTTTCAGGTTTTACGTGGTCTCATATTATAAGCTTCGTTAGAATCTAATGGTCAGGATTTCCCTTTGGGCAGTTATGTGTATTTCTATGGAGAGTTAATATTTTCAGGGTTCTACTATATAATATAAAAGAAGTATTACCTATAGCACCGAAGGACAGTTACAGTACCATATTATAAAATATGAGAAGAAGCAAGGCCTTCCTTTCATATAGGTAACATAGTATTTTCAAATTACCTCAAAAGTAATATTCTATAGTAAAATATTACTGTAGATGTTAAAAAAAGTTTTGTGTAATATTTGGGCTATTCAAGGTCTGAACTAAACTTGGGCTTGGATTTCTTTCCTGTAGGATGATGGTCTACAGGATAATGAAAAGAATTTCTATGAATCTGATGATGAACAGAAGGAAAAGACTGACAAAAAGAAGACCTCTTATACTATGGATCCAGATCACAGACTTTTAATTCGGAATACAAAGCCTTTACTTCAGAGCAGGAATGCAGCGGTATGTTAAAGCCTTTATAAGAAATAATTTGAAGATTTTTTTTTTAAAGGTGTTTAAAGGTATTTAAGTTGAATAAACAAGTAATGGAGCATTTGTTTGTTTTATTTGTGTGTATATGAACAAATTAGATTTTTATGAGATTACTTGGTTTGGTAGTTGTATGCTTAACTTTACTTCCATTACCTTTTTGTGGTTTTGTTAGTTGGCTTTTCCTGATATATGAGCTCAAGATATTTCTTAGTTGATTTTAGATTTTAGTTGTGAGTACTTAATCTGATATTAGTCTGTGATATTTGTATCTACCTGATAAAAGCACCTAGCATAATTCCTCATACATGGTAAATTTTAACTGGTAGGAATAACTATTAAAATTATCATTATTTGGATTCTAAGTTTTTGTTTTATTTTGTTTTACATTTTTTTATTTTAAATAACCCTTTATATTTTATAAGAATACATGTGCACAATAGACCATCAGAAAATGCAGACTAACAAAACTAAAAAAAATTAAAACATCATATTTCCATCACCCAGAAATCACTGTTATATCTTAATGCATTTTTTCTAGATCTTGTTTTTCCATAAGTATACATTTATTCACATGTGCACATGTGCATGTCTATACATACATATTTTTAAAATCACGATAGTAATCATACTGGATGTATTATTTTTAACTTTTTTTTCTAGTCCTTCCTCTTTACCTTGCTATTTCAATAAAATTTCATCTCATTTAATGCCTATTTAACTTAAATTATCTCTTATAAGTGGCTCATCTAAACCAATATCTGTTCTGTTGCATCTGGTCTTTATACCTTTTTAACCCCTCAAGTCTTGCAGAAGGTTCTTCTGGATTTATCCGATTGATTCCTTTATAAAGTGTTATTTAACTTTTTCTTTTATAACCCATACTTCCTGTTAACTGAAAGTTATATCTAAAGGCTTGATGGATCCAAGTTAAACATTTTCTTATAATTTTTTTTAATTAAAAATATTCTTAATTATTCTCTTCACTTAGTAAAAACTTTGAAAATGAGGAGTTTCACTTGAGTTACTTGTTTCCCGTTGCTTGAGAATTTAGAGCTTAGACCTTTGTGTGTGTTTTAATAATTAGCAATTTTTATTTTATACCTAGTAATTTAGGTTCAAAATAATTAAGTAACCATATAGTATTATTTTGCTAATGTAGTAAAGTATATTTCGGTGTGCCTTAACTTATCCAGATAGTTGTTACATAGCCATAACTTGCCACATAAAACTCTACTTTATAATCGACGCACTATTAATTTAACTTTGTCTTAGAAGTTGATTTTATAGTACAAATACTTATTGATCAGAAATGTTCTTGAATAGAGGTAGTTCGTAAATTTTGTTCCAGTATGTTTTGGTTCCCTGCTTATTTGATTGTGTACCAATTAGAGGTGGGTTATTTTTTGTTCCATTATGTTTTGATATCCTACTTATTTCATTATAAATACATAGACTGACTTTTGAAGGATTGTGAATAGATTTTGTTTATTTGTTTTAGCCTTTTTCTCAACTTTTACAAGAGACTTTGAGGACTGTTTTAGGAAACTTAGTGCTGTGTGTTGTATTATTTTTTAAAATGACTCTCAAGGATTTATAGAGTAAGTCAATCTTTAATTAAAATTTTGTTTTATAAGGCTTTGAATTCAGGAGAGTCTTATAAAGTTATTTGTGGATCACAATTGAAAAAGTAAGGTATTCTAAAACTACTCATATTCTCAAGTAATGTCCGAAAGCTCTAAGTCAGTCTTGTAAAAAAAAAAAAAAAAAAAAAAAAAAAAAAGTACAACAAAATGCCAAACAGTAAATTTAGGACCCTGTAAAATGTTTTTTTTTAAATGCATATTTTAGAAGAAACTTTTACTTCAGGTACCCTCAGGTGCTGTATACTCTTTAGGCATATGTAAAGCTTCTGCCATATATTTGTTAGAACTGTATAGACCAACCAGAAGTAAAGTAATATTAATATATCTTCTGAGCCAAAGACAAGACGATGTAACTTCTATAGCTCTATCTCTGCAATTGCCATATGTTAAACAGGGTACTTTCTGTAAATGAGAAGTGTGGACTTCTCATCTTTGCATCTAAGTGTAGAAGCATGTAGGGGAAACAGTACTTGTTTTATGATAGAGAAATTCTGATCACTCTCATAATGGCTTTGAACCAAAGATTATTTTTTAAGGTTCTGTATTTTGAAAACCAAGATATCTCAAGTGCTGCTGTTTTAGAGGAATCGTTTTAAAAAGAGTTTCTTTAATTATGATTCAAATATACTTATTAAAAAAAATTAGCATACTTATTACCGTTATCCTGAAGTATCTGGCTTTATTTGGAAAAGGCATGCTTACAATTTTAAAAAAATTGCCGGTCTCAGAGCAGCAGCAGCAGCAGTACTAGGGAGACTGGGACTTGGAGTGTAGCGTCAAGCTTTGCCATGTACTGCCTGTCATACCTTGGGGTGTTCATTTAACACCTATGTTCTTTTCCAGGGTGTATTAGTTTCCTAGTGGTGTCATAAGAAATTACCACAAACTCAGTGGATTGAAACAGCAGAAATTTATTCTCTCTTATTTCAGGAGGCCAAGTCCAGAATCATGGTGTCAGTAGGGTTGGTTCCTTCTGGAGGCTGTGAGGGAGAAACTGCCTTTTGCTAGCTAGCTTCTGGTGTTGTCAGCAATCCTTGGTATTCCTTGGTGTATTACTTTAATCTCTGCTTCCGTCTTCACACTGCCTTTTCTGTGTTTCTGTGTGTCCTCTTCTGTCTTTTATAAAGACATTCTTATGGTATTTACGGCCCACCCTAATCCAGCATGAGCTCATCCTGATTATATGTTAGTAACATTTGCAAAGACCTTATTTTCAAATAAGGTCACATTCTGAGGGTAGACATGAATTCAACCTGTTGTAAAGGTAATGACATATTTATCTTATTTCATAGGAGTTTTGTAGACGTTAAAAAATAATATGTAAGAATGTTCTTTGAAACCGTGGGGTATTGCAGTGTTCATAGTTCTTACTGTGTTCATGCTTTATTTCTTAGGTGGTTATGGCGGTTGCTCAGCTATATTGGCACATAGCACCTAAATCTGAAGCTGGCATTATTTCTAAATCGCTAGTGCGTTTACTTCGTAGTAATAGGTAGGATATGATTTTATACCTGTGTTTTCTTTTGTATTCTTTCAAAATAATGTTTGAAAAAACATAAGATATCTTTCAGGCATTTAATATGTAGCTCTGACTATATTTTATCAATAAAATTTCATAGTCAAGGGGATCAAGATGAAAGGTTGTATACAATTTATCTCAGAGTTAATGATAAATATTGACTTTTTTTAACCTTAAGCCCAAAGAAATGCAAAATATTTTTTAGCATATAGTATATGCTGTCACCAGTAGCCTAGCGTTAGTGTTTGATATTTTAGGTGTGACAATAATAATTTTTGGGAGTAGTAAATCTGAAATCACAAAAAAACTATACCAGTGTATTATCAGGTTGACTTAGTGTAATTATATATGATTTTATATAAAGCAATACACATGGTAAATTATGTAGTTTATGACAGAATCGCTACTTCCTTTAAAGCTGCAATATCTAATTACTGTAGTTCTATTTTTTATTGAACTTTTACTTATTTTTAGATATCTTAAAATTTGTAGTTGGTATACAATATTATATTAGTTTCAGATGTACAACATAGTGATTCAGCATTTATAATGCCTTATGATGTGATCACCACATTTAGTCTAGTAATCATGTCACCATTAATTTGCTATATTGAAAAAGAGAGCTATATTCTTAATAGCCACTTATTTTAAAGAAATGCATATTCTTTTCATTTCCTGTAGGTAGGTAGGTAGATGGATAGCAAGAATATTTTCTCTTTAATTTTACCTCACTATAATTTAGCAGTTCAGATTAACAATTCACGACATGTACTTTCAAAGTTTAAGATCAGATTTTTTTCCATTTGTTTTGTTTTCTATGTTTTAGGATACCATCGTTTTAGCTTTTTTGCAGTAATTTTTTGCAAGTAACTAGATAATTTAAATTAAAAATATTTTTTTCACTGAGTGATTATTTCTAATAGAGTTTGGAGGGTGGGAAAGATAAATATTTATTTTTTCCTTAACTCAAACTTAGTGTCACAATTTTAGCCCTAGACTGACTTTTTGCTGTTCCTTAGTAAAATACTATTTCCTTTGGGTTTTTGTTCTCTTAATTGTCTTTATACAGTCATTTTTGACCTTTTATCAGTTCAATAATTTTTCTTTTCTGGAACTAGTTCAAAGGTTATCTGAAGGATCTGGAATGCATCTTTCACATGAAGGCATTTTTGCCAGTTTCAGTTCTGCCTTCATTTCCTGGATATTCGGACATAAAAATAACATGACTATTTTTTTAACCTTTCAGAATTGAATGACACAGTACACTCTTGCAATCAAGAGTTTGTATTAACTCTATGGTCATGTTTGTTCCATTAGCCCTAAGAATACCTTCCTTGCATGCGCCACATGTTCAGATTAGCTACAGTACTGGCTTTACATTAAGAATACAGTATTTAAAATTAGTTTTAACTTTTCCTTGTGATGAATCAAATATAACTTAATAATACTTCGTACGGAAGTTGTATTTAAAAATAAGCCATAAATATCTAAGATTTACTAAAAACTTTTCAATATTTAATATTATATTCAGTATAAAACTTAATGCTAATTCTTTTTAATGTACTGTTTATTTAAAGATATTTTGTTTGAAAATATACCCAATAAAAATTTTTCTTTAATTACTAGGGAGGTGCAATATATTGTCCTACAGAATATAGCAACTATGTCAATTCAAAGAAAGGTATGTATATTTTGAATACATAATTCCAGAAAGAAATGAATGTATTTGTATCACTAAGCATATTTATATATTTATTTTTGTATCTAGGGTATGTTTGAACCTTATCTGAAGAGTTTCTATGTTAGGTCAACTGATCCAACTATGATCAAGACACTGAAGGTAGGCATGCTTTTGTTTTTCAGAAACTCTAATACATGTTTGCTTTGAAGGTATTTAGCATCTGCAAAATGGAGACCTACTTTTAAAAAACATACAGATTTAAAGATTTTTTTATACTTTCTAAACTACATTATTATATACTAGTTGTTGTGCTGTATTCTAATAATGCAAAGTGGAGACATGCTACCTATACCCTGAGTAACTCATAGTATACTTAAAGAGATAGATAAGTAAATAGATAATTTTAGCACTGCACTATGTGTTTTAAGTGATATTGTAGAGATTTGAATTGAGTGTTGTAAAGAACACAAAGGTGGAGTTAATTCTCTGGGAGATTTAGAAAAGACTTGTGAAAAAGATGATGTTTGAGTTGATTTTAAAAGAATAACATTTTTGAGAGTCAGTATAGTTAGAATGATCTCATTACCTAAAGCATTGTGCACATTTTTTAGAGTTTTTTTATTGTTGGTTGTTAAGTTGATTGGGAGGTTGTAGGGTTGAAAGTTAGAAGAAAGGCACAGTTTACACTAACACTAGGGATTATGAAAGTGTTGTGTTCAGGGAATGATAACTACGTTGTAGCATGTAGTTACAGATATAAAGCTATGATGATTAAAACAGTGGGATATTTAAACAAAAATAAATAGAATAGAATAAAAGCCTGGAAATAGATTCATGCATATGAAAATGTACTATATAATAGAGGAGGCATTACAAACTATTGCAGGGTTGTGGGGAAGGTAGACTATCCAGTAAAATTGGAATGATTTGTTATTCACATGGAAGCTGGGTTAAATTGTAAGAAAATCTAAGACACACCCAAATTAAAGGATAATTTACAAGATAATTGACTTGTAATCATCAAAAGCATCAAGGTTGTGAAGGTTAAAAGAAAGACTGAGAAATTTTCAGACCGATGGAGACTAAAGAGATAACTAAATACAAAGTATGATATTGAACTGAATCTTTTTATTATAAATTATTGAAATAATTGTGAAACTTAAATGGATAGTGACAGTTGCATAAATGTGTGATGTATCAGTATTTTGTGATTTACTTGGTTGTACTGTGGTCTATAGGACAATGTTCTTATGTGTAGGAAATATTCACAGAAGTATTCGTGGACAATGTGGTATCAGATTGGCAAGTCTGGTTTCAAACGGTTCAAATTTAATTATTTTACCTTTTCTATATCTTAGAGATTGTTTTAAAAATCATACAGAAAATTTAAGTGTTCTCATCAAAATAAAATGAAAAGTCAGGCCATAAATCGGGAGAAAATATTACCAGTGCATATATCCGAACAATGACTAGCATCCACAATATATAAAGAACTCCTACAATCTGTACCTTTTAATTGGAGTGTCTGGACCATTTACTTTTAATGTAATTATTGATATTAATGTGTTTATGTCTGCATGTTTGGTTGTCTGTTTGTGCATCTGTCTCTGTTCCTTTAATGCTTTCCTCAGATTAATTGAATATTTTTTATGAGTAAAAATCGTAATTTTTTAGCAACCCTATTAGAGATGGAATTGTAATTACCTCTTCCTGTAACTATAAATCCAGAAGTATTAAAATGTCTAAGGATTTGATATGATAGGATGAAGGAAACAAATTAAGAGAAAGAATTAATTGATATCTGCAAAACAACATAGAGGGCCATTGTTTTTTAACTTTATTAGTTAAATAAAATGTCAAAATAAATTATTTAGATTAATTAAATGTAAGTTGTAAAATTGGGACAATTAGGGAATATATAGGATTCTCTTTTGTAATTATTTTTTAAGCACTATGTAATTACTTATTTTCTATATGTAGATATAGGGGAACAAAGTTCACCTAAAGATTGTAACGCCTAGTCTTTTTTAAGTTCATCTTCTTTATTTGTGTTTTAAATGTTTACTTTCTCATTTTTTCTACTATAGCTTGAAATTTTGACAAACCTGGCAAATGAAGCCAATATATCAACTCTTCTTCGAGAATTTCAGGTTTGTGTACAATGCTAGTTATAAAATAACTTCTAAAACCTCCGTTCATTATAAACTTAAATACGTGTGTTTCTGAATTTAGAAATATGTAATTGTGTAAATAAAACAGAGATTCCAGACAAGATTGACAACTAATAAATTTATAAATTTTCAAGAATAAGCATCAATTACAAATTTAAAATTTGAGGGAAATGGAATAGCAGTCCCTTTCATGTTTTTACAGAATTTGAATGACTGGTTTATAACTCTATCTGTGTTCAAAATTAAGTTACTGTAAGTGTTCCATCTTTTTGTACTGTTGTCAGTAGTCCTTTCTATATTCTGCACTCGTGAAAATCATTTTTTACCTGATCCTATTTGATTTATCTATCGCTATTTTATTTTATTTTAATTTTTTGACCTATCGCTATTTTAGGCATTGTTCTTTTAGTTTCCTATGTAGCAAAAAAAAAAAAAATTGTTTTTAATGTTACCCCATTGTGATTTTTTATTGTTTTTATTTTGTTTTGTTGTATTTTTTTAAACGATGTATGTTGATATTTGAGATGCCTTTTAGCTATACATCCCCCAAAATATTTTAAAAATTACCTCATGGATATTATACTCTTTATGATGAAAGAGTTAGCTCTGAAGATTTAGTGGTGGAGCACAGCAATAGATATTATAAGTTTTACATTTCATCAGCAATTTTATGAACAAAAGTTAACAAAAAATTTCTTAACATGCTATACAAATTACTATATAAAGTATGTCAACTCCCAACTTTTATAGATTTAATTTAGCTTTTTTGCCATAATTTTTAATATGCCCATATGAAATTTTTTTTAGCAATATAGACATTGCATTTGCTTTTAACTGTGTGATTTTATGCTTTAAATAGGAGTAACAAGAATATCATACTATGTTCATGATTTATAATTTCTTAACTAGGTTACTGCACTTTCATGCTATATATTTTTCTAGAAATTTTTTTGGTAAAATTCGTATGTCTTGTATAACTACTCATCTTATATTTTCATGCCAGAAAATATAATATCTGAAGTTTTTATTCAGTAATCTGTAGCTATGGAACATTGTTTATATTTTTTACTTCATTTTTATAAGCTCGCTTATTTATTTTTAAGTTTTTTAAGTTTTTATCTTCATGTTTGCAATTGACCATTTTCATGTTGTCATGTGTACTCTGATTGGGGTACTTTTTCTGTTCACTTCTTGCTATTTCAAATTTACTGGAGTTGTAGGGAGTGAGTCTCATAATTTTATGGTGTCATATAGCTATATATTGGTGATTCATTATTTCATTTAATATCAGGATGTTTAAGAAAGTCCATTGTTTATTCAAGCTTTTTATTAGAGTTCTGTGTTTTGGGGTTATGTTCATAGGTGTGTAGAGTTTACTTACAATAATTTCTTGAGGAAAATAGAGAATTTTCCTAAAAACTCATTTTTTTTTAATTGAGGAAATTAGGTTATCAGCTGGGAAATGGCTTTAAATACAATTGATCTTTCTTAAATGGAACTAAGAGAGTTCAATTTGTTTAATTTATTTCTCCAACGTTTAATCATGTTCTTGGTACTGTTTTCACTAAATTTGTAAGTATTTTTAGATTTTCTTAAGTTTTCTCCTCTATTTGTCATTTAGGCACCATTTAAATGTATTACTCTTTTTTGCATGTTAGATAACCATAGTGTTAAATCAATACTATGTATGCACTTCTCATTTGAGGTTGGACATCATTTTTTTTCAAATTTCAGTTGAAAAATGGAATTTTAAATTCCATTACTTATTACATGTAAATGTAAATACGCCTATTAAAATACATCTCTGTAAAAATAAAAACTGAGTTTTTAAATTAGGAAAATTGTAACCAAAGTGAAATTGTTTAGGTCTATCATAAATTTTGTAAAGATCTTTTAACTTCCTATGGTTAAGCAATTTTATCATTTATTTCTTTTTAAGTTTGTATATATATATGGTTAACAGTGTATTTTTAAAGCATTCTTTTAAAGAAAATCTATTTCAGCTGTATATTTTATTTTACTGTGAACTATTTGTAAAGTCTATTGAAATGCTGTTCACCGTAGATACTGTTGTAATTTTACTACCATTCAGATACCATTTTGAAAGTAAAATGTTTGCCAGTAGCATATTGACTCTTTTTCTCCTCTTTTCCCAATTTTTAGACTTAATGTATTTGAAAAAGCAACCCTTTTTTTTTCATAGATTCACAGATGCTGCTGGTTAAATGAACTGAAACCTCCAAAGAGAGAGTTCTCATCTTCTCTTTCAACCTTGCATTAAACTAATTGTTGTGTTTGGGTGGCTGCTGCCCACTATCTGTTTTGGAGTTAACAAGCCGTAGGTGAATGAAGCTGGCCTGAATATGTGCCTCTTCTATAGATAGGCACATGCTTTAGGTAAAAACAAAACAAAACAATACTAATTTAGGCTAAGTCATCAGATGGACCTCCTCTTGTGACTATAGATGAAAAGATTATGTATGCTAGATTTCTTATATGTCGACAAAACTGAATACAATAGGCATTTTTGTTCACGTGATAGTACCAAAGTATAAACTAATTGAAACAGTATTTTTTTAGACCTATGTGAAAAGCCAGGATAAACAATTTGCAGCAGCCACTATTCAGACTATAGGCAGATGTGCAACCAACATCTCAGAAGTCACTGACACATGTCTCAATGGCCTGGTGTGCCTGCTGTCCAACAGGGATGGTAAGTTGACAGTTTCATTTTATTTTCCAAGTAATTTATTATTTGACTATTCTTGGTGTGACCTGAAAATTCGTAAACATTTTTTAATGTTTTATTTTTTTCCTTTTGTCAGTAGCATGATCATGAGTAGTAGTATTTTTTCTTTGAAACACATACAAACATAGGTTTTTGTTTTTAGTAAATTGGATAGTTAACTTGAAAACAATATTATTCTCGCCTAAACAGAACTAAGAAAGTGTAATTTGTGTATTTTATTTCTTCACAGTTAATTCACTTTCATTGTACTCTGAAAGGTACTATTTTACTTCTTTACTATGGCATAGGTATTTTATAATATTGGTTCACCTGCAGAGGGTGCTAAAAGCAGGCAAATGACTTTATACCATGGCGAAGTGGCTGGATCAAAAAAGTATGTTGAATATTTTCAAAGTTTTTTTCCCAAAAATCAACCTAATAATTTTGTATTTAAGACAACTAGATTTATAAGTCATCAATATGGAATAGCTTCATATTTTTAACAAACAATATCTAAACATTTTGTAAAACTGGATAGGTAAATGTATAATCTAGATTTCATACTGTTCTGTGGTAAATGTCAGTTATTTCTATAGTTTGACTTTAGAATAAATGAGGCCATATGGAGAAAAGGGAAAATGAGTCAACTTTCACCTTTTAAGAAATTTATTTAGAGGACTTTTATTATAATTAGATATTCGACTAACGAGATTCTTTTTAAAAGCATAATTTTTATTGTAAAATCATTGAAATTATTTGTGGAATTCTAAATACAATTATGTCATATCTAGACACAGGCATATATGACATAGCAGCCATAAGTGTAAACATAACAAAATTGATTATTTTTTATATTTTATTTCAAAGAAAAATAACTTTTCACTACAGTAACTCTATTATACCTAAATATCTTTTCCAGCATATAGATCTCTTTAGAAAACTGTAACATTGTTGTAAGTACTTCTGATGAAAAAAATTGAAACAAAATTTATCCCCAAGTAAGATATTTTTTTATTGTGAACATAAAATTATAAATTTTTACCTATAAACTCGAGGTACTGCGATGGACAGAACATTTTTTTACATGCTGTATTAAAACTCTAAATATGTGGTGACAAAAATTATCAGGGATATCGATTATTTTTTTAATTTTGCTACAGAAGGTAAGTAGAGGAGATAGGGTGCTAAATGTCATATGTTTTATCTGTTTCTGCATTTAATGACACCCTTTTTATCTGTTTCTACATCACACACTTAAAATATGAATTTAAAAACATGTTTTTATTTTTATATATCTTTAATAATGACTTTTTATTTAATATATATTTTTATATATCTTTAATAATGACTTTTTATCAGACATTCTCCTTGGGAAAATATTTCCAGAATATTATAGAGTTTGAACCATAGTTTACTATGGTAATTGTTCTTTTAAATTAATTGCGTACAAAAAGCACTACAAATTAGAACACTGATTAGTTCTTTCAGATACAAATATATTCAAGATTTCTTAGTTTTATATTTTGACCTTCTATTCTCATGTGAAATTTTCAAGTTGTGGATTTTAAAGCAACATTTTCTATTTAGCTTTGTAACACATTAATTTCTCAAAAAATGTTTTTATTGACTTTGATTTAAGAGATCAATGTTCTGCTCCTATGGTGCTTTTAAAGGAAGAATAGATTATTTTATAATTAGATAATGGGAGGCTAATGTAATTTATAATCACTCTTAAAAGTAAGAAGGTTTACTAATTTAAACTCTGGTATTTCAGTGTTTAGGCTTTTGTTTTTGGTAAATCAAACTCTTTTTATAACCTTGATTTTCTTTTTTGTAGTTTGAATGTTAAGAAACCTAAATTGTAATGTTTAGGTTCTGGTTGCATAGTCATTGCTAGCCCATAATACCTGATCCTTTAACTCTATCATATGTGCTAAATTTTTGTAGTTTGAAAAACTGGTTCAGTAAAAGTGGGAAATAAAACAATGAAAAATTTATCACATCATCAAAGAAAGTAGCATTATTTTGATCTTCAAAGTGGCCAATCCTGACAGCAGAGTCCCTTTCTCTTCATTTTATGATAATATGTTTTTAGAAATAAATGCTGTAAAGGAGGCCTGAATTTTCAAAAATCTGTAAGCTCTTTTGAGGCTCTAAGGATCTGTGATCCTTAGGTTTTATGTTATTATGACTACCTCATCGTCTCTTCAGATAGTGTGTCTTAAAACCTCAGAGACAGTATTTAGACGCCATTGTTTTACATATATTTAATATTTTCTTCTTGGACCTGTAGGGTTTTTTTTTTTTTTTTAATGTTGTTGACTTCTCTCTTCTTGACATAGAGAGGACTTTTCTAGGCAGACATGACACTTGCCCAAAAATACTGCAATATCACTGTCTAAGATTAATTTGATAAACAAAATTTTAAAATATCTGTAGAAGAAATCTGCATTTCCCTTGACTTAGGATGATTTAATTCCCTAAGGTTATTTACTTTAGGTAGCATATTAGCAGTATAATATTAAAATAAACCTTTTTAGTGTATTCCAGAGGAATCTCTAAATTCCATGAGTCCCTATTAATTAAAAAAAAAATCCAAAGTAATAAAAGCAATTTTGATTTATTTCTTTGACATCAATAATATTTATAATCGTTTATATAAGATTATTCCATAAGGTCAAGTACTCTCCCTAGTTATATTACATTTCTCTATTGGTGCCACCAAAACTCAGACCAGTGATTAGCCACTTCAGTGTGATAACTCAATCTCAGAATTTCAATTTTAAGATCTGTTTCCTGCAGCACTCCCAGTACCAATTACTGCATTAGTTAAGGCCTTGGCTGGAAACAGATTGATACACTTAAAAGGGACAATTGAAGAGATTTAATGAAGGCACTATTTATAAGATATGGGCAGAATTAAGGGAAACCAACAAGGTGTGATGAAACACCCTGGGGCTAACAGGCTAGGAACTGTGGGAAGCCATATCTAGAATTGAAGGGGAGGGGTGTGAGGAGTGGGAGCAGTTACCAGACCCTACAGGAGAGAACCATTGAAGTGAACTGAAACCTGTAGTGGAGGCATGCAGCCACTGCCAGGGAGCCCTGGCAGAAGAGAGATTCAAGACAACCACTATTCTTTCTTTCCACCCGTGATCTCCTGATGGTGCTTTCGAAGGGCAAGGATGTCTGGTTGATGTAGTCCACAGAGGTCAGTCTCTCTGGGCACAGAGTTGGACCAGGAAAGGCAGAGTGGACTCATGGGACCAATGGACACAGTCCAGCTCAGCCCCAGTCCTTCTGGCTCTGATGTTCATGCTATTTCTATAGTAGCACCTTTCCTACTACTACTAACCCTTACCCCCTTACCACTCATTTCTCTGGACTTATCACTTAAGGAATCTTTTATTTTAATTTGCTGTTTTCTTTAGAAATGGAAAAACATTATTTAAATTGTAGGTGTTTGATTACCATGATATAATTAGTAGGGATATAGTAAGAGTATTAGAGAGCTATTGTTAAAAGCCAGAGACACTTGAACATTATAGTGGTTACATAATATAACTTCACTTTATTTTTCTGACTTAAAGAAGCAGAGATCAGAAAGGGATATCAGAATCCAGGAGACAGTACCAGATGTTAGTTAGAAATGAAAGTATACTCTTCTACTTAAGACGTATTTCACACTCAAAATTTGGAAGTACACTCATTGTTATAGTTTTTACCTAGGCATTTAAAATATGGAGAATGTTTTACTAATTCAAATTTATGCTTTACCAAGGATAATTTGAATTTTATATAGTTAATGCGAATATTCTCTTTTTCAGAAATAGTTGTTGCTGAAAGTGTGGTTGTTATTAAGAAATTACTGCAAATGCAACCTGCACAACATGGCGAAATTATCAAACATATGGCCAAACTCTTGGACAGTATCACTGTGAGTACTAATTAAAAGATTTTTGGTGAATCCAACTGAATTTTACTCAGTAAATTATATTTTTGTTAAAATAAATTAGCATTCTAATGTATAGTAGCTGAACTGTCTGGATTCAAATTCTGCAGTGTTGTGGAAGGGAATTGCAAATCTGAGAAAGGGGGAGGATGCAGTAAATACGGTAGTGTTGAATTGGAATTGGGTTATCAGTGTGAACTTCATGGGTTTTTATATTGATATCTGGGCGTGTGTCAGTATATGTATGCGTATGTATCTATACATGTTGTATATACACATATGAATGCATCTGTAAGTATACAAACTTTGTTTCCCAAGGCTATTCTTCGAGAAGGCCTACATACAATAATATCCTAATACTGATGAGCACACCTAGTGGCCAGATCTTACTTGTTTTGTTTTAATTTAGTTATTTCATGCTATAAAATTCACCTTTTTCAGGTATATAATTCAGCGGGTTTGGGTATATTCATAAAGTTATGCAACCATCACCACTGTGTAATTTCAGAACATTTCATCATTCGTAATAAAGTCTCATACCCCAAACTACTGATCCTCCCTTTGCTTTAGCCCTTGATAACCATCAGTCTACTTTCTGTCTCTATGAATTTACTTATTCTGGACATTTTATATAAATGTGATCTGACAATAAATTGGCTTTTGTGTCTGGCTTCTTTTACTTAGCATATTTTCTTGAAGGTTCATGCACATTGTAGAATATAGTATTTCATCCCTTTTTGTAGTAGACTTTGGTTTTTAAATTCCATTCACCACTGAAAGGAACTAGAGCTGATTTTAGAGCTAGGGCAAGGAAAGAACAAGATGATTTTAGAACATCTTATTGAGCTAAAAAAGCAAGGGAGTGCTTCTAGAATAATAGAGATATGTCTAAAAGACCTAAGAGCCAGCTTGAAGAGGCTCCCACTGGTCAACTCGAGCAACAAAATAAGTGGTAGTAAAGGATGACAACCTTTTGACTAGGTCAAGAATCTCAGAATCCACACTGGAATGAATGAATAACCGAGTAAGGGAGAAAGGGAAGTTCTTCCTTACAGTACAAAAATAATTAATAAATATAAAAGGAAAGACGGAATTTGAATATCACCATATTCCTGCCATCACAGCAGTTGACTCAGGCAAGAATCATTAACAAATGCTAAAAACTAGGGAGTGAAAATTTGAGTAGTAACAGTATATTTGCACAGTCTGAAAGAATATCTCATAAGATATTTCTTAATTACAATGGGTAAGTTAATGACTTTTGACTTTACAATGGAGAAACCTTGCAGACACTACCTGAACGTAGTTAAAATTGCTAGCAACAGGATCATGTACCTTCTGAGATACAATGAATAGAAAGAACTCAGCACCAAGTGACTTGAATCTGATCAAGAGGAAACACAAAACTGAATGAGGGTATCCTACAAAATAACTGGCTTTTCTCTAAAAATGCCAATATAATGAAATGGAAAGAAAAACTCAGAAACTTTTTCAGAGTAAAAGAGATTAAAAGGATATAACAGTTCTATGCAACACATAATTTTCGATCTTCTTTTTCTATAAAAGGTTTTATAGGGATAATTGGCAAAAATCTCAATAAAATCTATAGATTAGATAATAGTATTGGCTCAGTGTTTAATTTCCTAATTTTTAAATAATTCTGTGGTTATATAAGAACATTCCTTTTATTAGAAAGTTTACACCGAAGTACTTCAGGGTAAAAGGCATGTGTACAACTTATTGGTTCAGAAACCAAAATGTGTTTGTATATTTAGAGAGAAAGCAGTAAAATGTTAACATTTGGGGAATCAGAAGGTGTTCAGAAATTCTTTTTACTCTTGCAGATTTTCTGTAAATCTGAAATTGTGTTTAAAAATTAAATTAAAAAATAAATATTAATCTCAGCCATTTACCAGCTTCATGTTCTTACATTAAAATCTCTATGCTTCACTTTCCCCATCTGTACAATGATGTTAGTAAGAGAACCTGTATTGTTGTGAGTCTTGCATTAGTTAATGTATGTCCAGGTCTTAGAACGTCGCCTGCAACATCAGCACCATGTGTTAGCTGTTATTATTATGTACCGTTTTATTCTCTTCTTCCCTTTAAAACTAAAGTTTTTTGAAAGAATTAATTATCTGAAAAGAATTTTATTTCCTTACCCCACACTCCTCAACCCTTCACAGTCTGATTTTTGACTCCCTAGTTTTTCCGAGGTCACCGTCTCCCTCTTTTTAAATCCAGTGGATAATTTGCTGTCCGTGTCTTTCTTGATTTTTTTTGTTAACTTTTGATTTCACTGATCACTTATTATCTTTTAAAACATTCTCTCTCCATGGCTCCTGTTTTTTCTTAAAATTCTTCTACATTGTGTTTGCCTTTTACTATGCTTGTCCCTTGAATATTAGTTAAAGTTTGACAACTAATGTTGTATAATTGAAAGGATCGTATTTTAGGGAGAAGTATATAATTTTCTTCTTTAAAAACAGGGTAACCTATACTCTGAGCCAGTTCAGAGGGATCACATTTGTGTGAGCAGGGCCAGCTTTTAATATCTCTGGTGGCAAAATCTTTTCCCTCAGGGTGATATTAAAGATTGCAGGGCAGTTATACATTTATCTTAGAGTTAAGAATAAGACTCACAGGAGTCATTAGCATCTGAACTTCACCACATCTCTTAGCAGAGAGTTCCTTTCTCTTCATATCTACTCTTATTGGGTTCAAATTTAGTTTACCATTTACTAGCTTTGTGAACTTAAGCAAGTTATGTGACTTCTGTACTCCAGTTTTCTCATCTGTAAAATGGGAACAGTTGTGATAATAACTCTATTGTGAGAAATAAATGGGTCAACATATGTGAAACACTTACAACAGCGCTTAGTGTTAACTCTTATGATCATGGCTATATTTAATGTTTTTGAAAAAGACAAGCTTGATGATTAGGTTTAAATTTAGTAAGCGATCTTGCGGCACCTTTTATATTTTCCTCATTTATTTAACCGAACTCCTATAGTACTAATCATTTGCCAGGCACTAGTCTAAGTACCTTAAAAATAAAAATCATTAATTTTAGTAACAATTCTGCCAGGTAGTTTCTATTAGTGTTCCCATTTTACATAAGACAAAATGGAGACACAAAGTGGTTAATTAACTTGCCTACGGTCACATAGCTAGTAGGTCTGCTTCCTTAACCAATACATGATGCTATCTCTTTCATTTCTAGTCTGTCTCTTAGTTTGTATTCAATTCACTTTCCTGCTCACTGAGCTGACCAGGATTCTATAATTGTTGTTTCCTTTTGCTTCCCCCAATTCATTGACAAATTAGGCATTAGCTTAACGTGGTCTGTGTATGCCCAGATGTTGAACAGATGTTTTACATTATCTGTCAGTGGTCTGTTGATGAGAGATAAAAGGGTAAACCTTTTTCTTCAAATCGACTGAGATGAACACCCAGCATCCCTGTACCAACCATCAAATTTCAGTAGTATTTTTATTCATCGTAATAACCATAAATACTCCTACTAGGGAAGTGTGGTACATCCTTCAGTAAGAACCACTTTTCTAGCCAATAACTAATGAACCAAAAAGCAGGGAACTCTAGATAGGGGGAGACAAAGAATGGAGATATATACATGAGTATGTGTATATGTTTACAAACATAATTAAATGTATAAGACTAGACTAGAAAAGTCTAACAAAAGTGCTAAAGGAGGACTCTTGAAAAAGAAGGAGCCTAATATAAGGGAAGTTCTAATAATCTGTAACTAAAACTGTTGAGCATTCTTAGAAAACCTAGGGGTAGGATTGGGAAGAGTAAGTGTTCGAAGTGCTCATGGGAGGAAGAGAATGGAGGAAGGTGAAATTATTTTAGTATTCTTGTGTTAAAAAAAAGTAATAAGGTAAAGATAGATTATCTTGGGGTGAAAAAGTGGGTTTTGGTGGGAGAAAAGAGTTAACATCTTGTTTACAAGGAATGGTGGAGAAATGTGTGTTCAATTATGAGAAGGAAATAGCAATGTAGAGTTCTCTATTCTCAAACATTTTGTCCAAAATTTAGTTAAAACTTGTGCTAATAAATTTGTTCTTTTCTTATTAGAAAGGGAGAGGCAATTACAAGACGTGTTAATGGCTTTCAATTGACTGTAGTTGCTTATATACAAAATCTAAACTGTATATGAGACCTATATCAGGCAAACTTCAGACTTTTTTGGAAGAAAAATGTGATGTATTTAACTATATCTCTGTTTGAGGCTCAAGTTCATTTTTGATTGCATCAACTTTCTCTACAGTAGATGTTGGAACATTAGCCAAGTAAATATTTTCTTAAAAATCTATATAGCAAAGTCTGTGGGCATTTTGGTTTTAGTTGTTGTTTTTCTAGCAAAAGATAACCATTAGTGGAATTCCATGTTCACAAAGAGAAAAGAAACAAAAATGTAAAATAAATAATTTTTTAAGCTAATAAAGATGAAAGAGTAAAAAATATGTAGTACCCTAAATATGAATGGACTGAATTCTCTCATTGAAAGACAGACTTTCACATTGGAGTAAAAAACAAAAGCTAGCTACAGACCACTTAAAATTAAAACACCATAACCGAAGTGATAAGGGTTAAAAATAAGATGGTAGGGAAAAAGATATTAAGTGAACATGAGCAAGGAAGTGAGGTTTAAAATTAAAGCATTTAACAAAATAAAAAGAAATATTATAAAATGAGAAAAGGGCCAATTTACAAAGAAACTAAGAAGTATAAACCTATATGCACACAAAAAAATGGCAACCCAAATATATAAGAGAAAAATCTATAGGAAATGCAAGGAGAAATGATAAAATATAATATTTGGGGGTGACTTTAGTGGATAATTCTCTCATATTAGCTATCTTAGGAGATTTTAAGTAAGATATAGATGTAAGTAAGGATATAGAGAAATTAAATAATAGAATAAATACTCGATTTAATAAACCTATAGCTAAAACCTGTATCTCTTGAACAGGGAATACCCACTTTTATGGGTATGTCCACAGAACATTTACAAAAACTCAAGAACATACTTGGACATAAAAAAAACTTAAAAAATTTGTTTTAATTAGAATTAAATAATTTAAAAGGATATCAGCAGTAATGAAGTAAGAAAAAATATGCTTTTAGATAAAAAAAGGTTTGAAGAAAAAAATTCAAGCACTCCATGAAACACAGAAAAAGAAAACATTTTATTATAAAATGTGTGGGATGTGGCTAAAGCTATAACTGCTACCATTTTTAATGTAAAGAGACCAGAAATAAAAGAATTTTTACTTGTCCTAAGAAATTTGAAAAAGAACAGTGAAGCAAAGTATAAAAACCCAAGAGGGATCGAAGTTGATTTTGTAAAATAGAACACCAAAAAAAAAAAAAAAAAAAAAAGTTGAAATTTATAAGTATATCTTAAATCTGGTCCTTTGGAAAGACAATAAAATAGTTAAGCCCTCCTGATTCTGATAAGGTAAAGAGAGAAAGCAAAAATCAATAAATTGGAAATGTGATAAAGGAGAGATTAAAATAATTACAAGAAAACTATATGCAATTATATAGCAAAAATTTGAACTTTTGGAGAATGAAAAGGTGATAATGAGTTGTTACTATTTACATTATTTGAGGAAGCCGAACTGCTTGAAGTGAGACAAGGCAAGACAGCGTGTGATGCAGAACCCTAAAAATGGTCAGGGCTTAGAGGCACAGGGTACTCCAGAAGAAGGTAATGACAGTAGCCTCAAAATCAGGAAAGGGGAGCAATTGAATCCCCAGAATCTCTGATCCAAACAGTCAAGAGAATTATTCATGTAAGAACAATAGCCACATGGAAAAGAAAGCAGAGCTTTATTAATCTCATCAGGTATCTGAAGACTCTTAGATGTAGGCTAATGATTCTAAAATGGGAGGTTTAGCCTTAGAGCCTTAAATGAGAGCTGTTTCTTCCTGAATCTCTGCTTCTTTCACCCTAAATCCAGGGTTGGTATCTTAAACCACTGCAATTTTAGACAGAGCCAATCTGACTAGTGTCAGGACAAGAGGACAAAATTGAGCATGTTTTTCCTTAGTGCTTAAGCCACTTTATCAGGGCAGAATCCTGGTCTCATCTACCCCCTGGGAGGAGGGGGAACAGAAGTGATAGACCTCTTCCCGCCCTGGCCACCTTACTTATCCATAAAATTAGGTGGAAGGAAGTGGGAAAATGGCCCCCCGGTGCATGGGTGCAGGAGCAGACAAGAGGAAGGCCTAACCCTGGCCTGAAAAGGCTGGCTCTAGGGGAAGCAGCAGGAAGCCACTGCACAGTGTGGCAGAAGAACAGAGGCAGGGAGTCATCCTTTATTTGATTAACATGTAAACAAGGTTCAGTGAGGTGAAATTGATGGTCTCCACGATATACATATACTTGACTAGAATCTTACCTTGCTGGCTGGTATTTTTCCTAGTTTAGCACACTCTTTTTTTGTCAGTGCCGAGTGGCCATGGTGAACTCTGGATTCAGGCTTGGACTCACTTCCATTTCCACCACTGACAAGTTATGAGGTGCTGGACAAATTTCTTAACACTTTCGTGCCCCAGTTTCCTCATATATCAAGTGAGGGATAATGGTAGAGCCTACTTTCTAGGGCTTTTGTGATAAGTAACTGAGGAAACACATAAAGTACTTAAGAACAGTGCCAGGCACATGGTAAGAGCTCAATAGATATTAGCTATGTGATTTTTTTAAAAGGGAACATAAATTTTTTGTATTCAAGACTTTCATTTGTTATTTAGTAAGTGGTATAGTTGAAAATATGAAAACTAAAAGTTAATTCTACTTTTTAAATTTACTCAAATTGAATAGATTTATGTCAATAGCTCAGTCAGCTTACATGTGCTGATTGTGAATATTTTATCCTTTGTAGTAGCTTCATTTGTAGTCAGTACTGCTTTTGGAACAAAGTTCTTCCAAAATAAGATGCATACTACCTGAGGATCGTTCTAAAAGGGTTTCACATAATGTTTAATGGGACAGACGGGGATTTCATGTCATAAAGAACAGTTGAAGGATGTTATTCTGTAAAGACTACTGAGTGGTATTGAAAGAACACGTTCTGTACTCCTTGCCCAAGTGCCTCACTGAATACCTGCCATTTCACAAGTTAACTACACTTGCACTGCGACCTGAACTTAACTCAGACTTAAGTTTTATTGAGTCCAGATACAGAATATTGGATCTAATTTGCTGTTTGTATGTGGTTTGTTTAGAGATCTACTGATTTTGCTTTTGAAAAATTTAAATAAATAAAATTGATGTTTTGCAGGATTTACTTTGTTGAAATGCAATAGCTTTTAAATTATACTATTTACAGAGTGATCTGTAAAATCTTTCTAGATATCTTTCTTAACTACTGTGGTCAGCTAAGAATCATTATTCGCTTTTTTCAGCCAAGTAAATGGGTTAAAATGGCAGTGGGAACTGTTTTGTGGTAGAAGATTTAAAAAGTGCACTTAACCACTTGCTCGGGGCATTTAGAGTAAGAATCAGGCAAAATTATTTACAATCCAGTTTATCTTTGAAAATATTGAAAAGCAGAGGTTTGTAATGAAAGTATTATATCATCTGCATGCATGTGTGTTATTAGTGTGGCTTTATTTCAGTGTTTATATTCTGTGGTTGAAAAGACCACAGAGAACAAAAAATGACAATTTTTCTTACTACTGGTTTTGTCACTTGCCTCAAATCTTTGTAGTAACTATTGATTCACAGTATCAATTGTGTGCATATGAGAGTCCTGCAACTTAATTGAGAGAAAGGAAGGGCTGGAATCCGAAAATCTTAGGATTCCGATTCTAGCCAAATGCACAAAAACATTGTTTTTTTTCAGTTTCCCAAGCTTTTTAACAAAATGCCATCACTCACAGTTTGGTGTGAATATACTTATACTGATATTATTTCTTCCGTGGAGAAGTTATCTAAGTTTTCATATGTTTACTTGACAATTGTGTTACCTCAGTCCTAGAACATCTGAATATTATTCTGCCCCCCAGCACCTCTACCATCTTGAGATTTTCATTGTGAGCATTAGAATTTACTGATTTTTTTCCCCCAAGGAGTTGTATTTTAAATGTACTATGAATGTGTAGTGTTTAAATAATGTTATTTTAATCTTAGTATTTTAATTAAAAAGAATAGAAATAATCTCTTCAAATTTTTTGATATTGTCTTTTTAATTGCAAAAATAGAATTATAAGTGTGTTACCAGAAGAAAATTCCTTAAAGTGGGTAATAGATTGTTATCTGACATAGAATTCTAATTTTTATAGTAGCACTATATAATAAAATATTTAAGAAAAATAAATCTAGCATAACTGAAATCCGAAGTTGCCCATACATTCTTATTTAGACATACCTTTATGGCAGGCAACTTGAATTGCTTCATACTGGAAAATTTAATCTACCACTCAATTACTATTCTTTAGCCCAATTTAAAATAATAGATTGGGAGTAAGGTCTTAATGCAGTGTAACCTTTGGAACATGAGAAATAACCCCTTTCTTTCTAGAAATCAGTAGACATACAGTAAGGATATCAGTTTTATCATATTGCATGTATGGATTTGTAATAGTACTTATTACTTATACTTATTACATAAGTATATTGATTTCTTCTCTCTTACTAAACTTATTCTAATATTAATTTAAAGATAGTGCTGTTACAATATTTGAAAATATACACTGATTTTAAAGCTTTTTTGATGACCTCATTCTCCTTCTAGTGAGAGACCCAACTTAGGGATGTCTTAATAATTTTATATTATTAAGAAATGGGAGTGGCCGGCCAGATTTGGCCCAAGAATTTGCAGATCTTTGATAGAATTGAGATTCTAGACCAATGACTTTTTTCTCTGAATCTTTTCTAAGGCATTAACCCTGAAATCAGTTTTAATGAGATTTCCTGGGTATTTATTTTTTGATAACTGAAGAAAATCCATAAATAAAGGAATACTTTCTGGATATACATTAAACGATTGGATAGATCTAACAATGATAAAATTTAAAGCATTTTCTATGCTAATATTAAGGAGAGTATAATTATTTTTTTTTGTAATCATATAATCTTCTAATACTAGGTTCCTGTGGCTAGAGCAAGTATTCTTTGGCTAACTGGAGAAAACTGTGAACGAGTTCCTAAAATTGCCCCTGATGTTTTGAGGAAGATGGCTAAAAACTTCACAAGTGAAGATGATCTGGTGAAACTGCAGATTTTAAATCTGGGAGCAAAATTGTATTTAACCAATTCTAAACAGGTAAGAAGTTAATCTTTAGTCTATCTATGTGATACTCGCTTCTTTTTAAAAAAAATTTTAATGCATTTATGTGTGTATTTATTTAGCGACATTAGTTAATGAAATCCAGGAAGTTTCAAGTGTACAATTTAACAGAAAGGCATATATATATATTGCATTGTGTGTTCCCCTCCCATTGTTAGATTTCCTTCTGTCACCACATATTTGACCCCTTTTACTCCATCTATCTGCGCCCTCCCGCCACCCGTCCCCCACTTCCCCACCGCGCTCTGGTAACCACTAATCTATTGTCCATGTCCATGAGTCTCTGTCCTGTTTGTTTGTTGCTTTTAGGCTTATATCTCACATATAAGTAATATCGTGTGGTTTTCAACTTTCTTTGTCTGGCTGATTTCGCTTAGCATGATTATCTCAGGGTCCATCCACATTGTTGCAAATGGCAGTATTTCATCTCGTATATATGTACCACAGCTTCTTTATCCAGTCATCTATCATAGGACACATTGGTTGCTTCCATGTCCTGGCCACTGTGAATAATGCTACTATGAACATCGGTGTACAAATATCTTTGCAAATATGAGTTTTCAAGTCTTTGTGGTAAATGCCCAGCAGAGGGATTGCTGGATCATATGGTAGATCAATTCTTAGTTTTTTGAGGAAGCTCCATACTGTTTTCCATACTGCTGGTGGGCCTGCTTTCTTCTTTACTCTGATAAAGCAGCTAAGTCCTGTTCATGCATTCCTCCATTCAATAATTACTAGGTGCCTATTTCTTTTTTTTTCTTTTTCTTTTAGGCAAGGCAACCTTTGGTTGACCTCACAGATTGCAAGGACCTTGTCAGCTTACAATCCCTTATTTTTTAATTTTTTTATGCCTGCAGCATCTGGTCTTCCTAGGTGGTCTCCCATCCAAATACTAACCAGGCCTGACCCTGCTTAACTTCTGAGATCAGACAGGATTAGGCTTGTTCAGGGTAGCATGGCTATAGACAAGTGCCTGTTTCTTTAAGTGGTACAAAGAGGTGACATTCTAGTCTAGTAGGGGAAAAACACAAAAAATGAAATAGTATGTGGTAAGTGCTATAATAGAAGTACAGTGGAACTCCGGAGGAGAAAGTTATTGATTGAAAGTCTGAAGTAGAAGAAGGAGAGTGGTCAGAGAAAGTCTCATAAAGATAGACTCCTGACTAAGGGCTGTAAGGAATGGTTTACAATACAGAATAAGGAAAGAGGAGAGCAGAGGGTCAGAGTCATGAAACAGCTTGGTACTTTCAACACACTTATAGCTAAGCATGGAGAGACAGGCAAGGCTAAGACGTGGAATGGCAAGTGCTGTGGCCCTTGTCTTACAGATGCAGGGGAAACCAGTAAATGGTTTTCAATAGTGGTATAATTTGCCAGGTTGCGATTTAGAATATTCATTTTTTAAATCGGTTTACTCTTTGAGGAACTCCAAGAGGAATCACCTCTATGTATTAAATACATAAAATCTTCCGTGTATAAAATAGGGACTACCATTTTTCTTCCTATATCTAAATTGCTATTTTTCATGGGTGGAGGACTTAACCTGATCAGCAAGACTGGAAAAGAATTCTTGCTCATTTTTAGCTAGACCTCTTAGAAGGCTTTATGCTCCATGTCCTGTCTATATCTCTCCCTAATTTTTCCTAAGTCTTGCTTTGCTTCTGTGGGTTTCTTCCTCTCTTCCCCTCTGTCTCTGTTTTTGTCCCCCTCTTTCTTCAAAACTTTCTGCCTGTGTATCTTTCTAACATCCTTCACCCCTTCACACATGCACACACGCACACACACTACCACCACCACAGTCTAATGTCTGTGTCTGTCATCCTCTCCTGTCCGTGCTCATTCTCTCTTTTTGTATTTGCTGCGTGTGTCTCTCTATGTGTCTTCCTTGTCTGCCTTCTCCGCCTACCCATGCTCATTCTCTAGGAAACTCTGATGTTGGCCATTCAGAATCCTCTGGTCGACTCCTCAGATTCATTTCTTTATGTTTTGGGATTGTCTCCATTTCCACTTGTAATAGAAATTGTGTTATTATAACTTTTGCTAATAGGTATACAAGATTTATTACCAACTTATTGCAGATATTCTCTTTCCATAATTTAGATTTTATCTTTGCATTTTGAGTCAGTCTTGGAAAGAAGCCAGCTAATCATTTCCAAATGTCATGTAGATCTCTTCATGTAATGCGTTACTTTTTAAAACTAGTAAAAGAAAGGAAACATGTTTACTGTTGAGTTTCTTCTTTACTGGTTAAAAACACTGTTTTAGCTTGACGTGCCCTGTGTTCACTAAAACCATACAATAATTTGAAAGTGAAGGTGACAACTAAAATATTGGGATTGTTATGACTTTCTGCCTGGTTTGGCTATTCTAAAGATATCTAGCTTATAGATTATTATAAAAGAAAAGTAATACAAAATAAGTATGTTAATCAAGACTGAAAGGAGTGTGTGGCCCTCTTCTTAAGTAGCCAGTTATGATACGTAGTACTCCTTGTTCAGAAATTACAGAATATATTCCATATCTTTTTATTCAGCGAATTTGAAGATAACATAGTTTGCACTCACATTTTTTTCTTGAACTGTATTAATGAAGTTTTAAAGCTCAGCATCTGAAGTGTTCTATTATATATTTTAGACTGTTACTTCTGGGTGACTACAATAGACTTCGCCACTAGCTGGTGAAAACATAATGGTGTTTAGAAAATAAGCCAAATTTTCATTTATATTTTTATATAACTCACTGTTTTTAAGTGATTAAATATGAAAGTAGATGAATGAAGGTGTCTGTAGGTTTATGCTCTGTTCTCCATTTTCTCATTTCACAAGAAAGGGAGTTTAAGAGAATTTATAAATGAAAACTAGCATTAAAGAATGATTTTTTATACCATCAACTTGACAGCATTTTTAAGTTGTATGGTCCATCCCCACTAAATATGAAACAGACTAAAATGATTGCTTTCACCTTTTTGTAAAAAAAGCGAGTTCTGTACTTATTTACTTTAGCCATCTTTAAAACTGAACTAGGGAGACTAAGTCACAGTCTACGGGGACTGGTTTGCCATGAAGTCCTGATAATTAATTGTAGATCTAAATTCTCTTTGGTCTAGATACCTCAGTGAGCATTTACAGAATTTTTATTGAATTATTTAGTTATAGGGAATGTTTAAGTTGATTTTTATAAGATATAGAACTTGTGTTCATTTGTGTCTTTAAGGAATAATTTAATAAACTTCTTTAATACTGAAAAATGTTTTTACCTAATATAAAAAAGTTTTAAAATTAGTCAACAGTCTGTTTTCAGCATGGTTGAGTTAACTCCTACTGGACCGACCTGCTCATAGATAACGACTATAAATTTTGGAAAAGTATAAAAAAAAATAACCGCCTCAGGTCACAGAAGAGTAAAGAAAAGCGGGAATATTCTGGACAGGAATTGACACTTAGAAGAGTAAATTTCCTCACTTTTATGTCTTTTATCCTGAGGACACACTGCAGTTGGCACTATGCACAGAGGCTAAAACTCCAAAAGGAAACCCAGAGTCCTTCTGGCCTGACGGAGTAGAGGATATAATTCAGGGAAACTGCAGATATTTGAAAGTTAGGGAAGAATTCTAAAAAGGAGAGAGCCAGAATGGGGAGAGCCTCAAAATCTGTGAATAACTTTGCTTGAGTCTCTGGGTGACTCATGAACCACACCTGTATGGGGTAGATTCAGAGCAGCACACCTAAGCATAAAGCAACCAAACTGAAGTTTGAACTGCACCGAAGAGACAGAGATTTCACTTTCAATCCGACTAAGTTAATTGTCGGCTAAAACAAACAAAAAAAGTCAGTACTGATTCAAAAAGTATAACAATGTCCAAGGTCTCTGTAATTTAACATTCATAACACCCCAGATACAATACAAAACTACTCTTCATAAGAAGTACCAGAATGGGGAGATAGAGTTTAATGGATATAGAGTTCCAAAATAAAAATTTTGGAGATGAATGATGGCAGTGGTTACATAACACTATGAATGTGCTTAATGCCACTGAACTACACACTCAATAATAGTTAAGAGGGTGTATTTTACATATATTTTACCACAATGAAAAAGAAGCCTAGGGAAATGTGATCAATTTTCAAGGGAAAAAAAATATAACACAGAAACCATCCCCAACATGACCCGGATATTGAAATTTACAAGCAAACATTTTGAAGCAGTTTTTGTAATTGTGGTTGGTGATATAAAGAAAAATTACTCAAAATGAATGAAAAGATAAGAAATCCCAACAGAGAAATAGAAACTATAAAAAAGAGTCAAATGGAAGTTCTGGAACTGAAAAATAAAGTACCTGAAACATCAACATCTTGTTTATCTTTAATATTATATAATCTTTAACACTGTAATATTTTGGGGGCTTATAGAGCTATAGAGCTGTTGTAGATTTTTCTTTTTTCTTAAACTATTAACATTTTAAAACTATTTGCACAAACTTCTCTAAGCTTCTTTAATTTTCTGATTCTGGGCTCTTTCAGATGGAGGTTTGTGTTTGGAAAGCAGTTTAACTGTGTGTGATAGCTAGCATAGAATTATTTGATATCAGTTCCTGGCAGGTAGTGATTAAGAGTGCATCCTCTCACATCGACTGTCTGGTTTTAGATCCTGTCTTGCCACTTACTAGCAGTGTGATTTAGGACAAATCTTATAACCTGTCCAATACTTAGTTTCCTCATCTGTAGAATGGAAATTATAATAATACAGTCAGTTCTTTATAGTGCAACATGCGTATTCTTAAAAATCATTGTGTTTTTTGAAACTGCACAGTAAAAACCAGAAGAATTGTTGAAAAAATGGAGCGAGAGGCACAATATTTAAAAAATTCATTGGTGACAGATTAAAAAGAAAAAACCAAGTAAAAACAAAACAGTCTTACACATGTTAAATGATTAAGAATGATAAATGATAAATACTGTAATGAGAATACCTCTTTACCTTGCAAAAGACCTGATGTTTGCTTGTGGGAATGGGTGTTGAAAAGGTTGTATTTGCGTTAAGCGGTGGAAGGAAGGTTAATCTGAAATTGCATGGAGAGTTATACCTCCAAATAAATGTGGCTGAATATGGCCCATGTTTGAGGTGAGGGTATTTCATTATTCCTACACAGCCCTGTTCACCTGGGTGCAGTACTCTGCCTTCACCTGGTTTTTCTTGTGGACCACATCATGCAAGCAAACACAAAATTCACATTATGCCAAAATTGTTTTCTAATATGTCAACTGTATTGGAACAAATGCACATTTTCCAAACAATCAGAACAGAACTCACTATACCTACCTCACTCACATACTTGTTATAGATTAAATGAGACTGTCCATGTAAAGTGCTAGGATTCCCTGGTACACAATAGTGCTTAGGTCATGCTAGTTACTCTACTGTTTTTGTAACCTTAGTTTACACTGTTAACCAACTGTTAGATTTTTATTAGAGGAGGTAAGGAAACTAGTCCAGTTCCTGAGAATCTCTATTCTCAGTAGGAAAAACATTCTGTTTAGGTTTATTCTACCGGGAAAAAGAGTGTTCAAATTCCTCTTTTGATAGTTTATGAAGAAAAATGTTTGAGATATAAATATCAAAAGTAGAAAACAATTGGAATACTCTCGTAAGGAGAGTAATTTCATTGTTTTATAGGGGAAAAGTTAAAAGACTTTGAAACTAGTTAAATTTGCTACAACTCCTAAGCACTTAAGACATAGTATAAAGATTTAGCATGGCTTCCTTGAAATAGTCTACTGAGGTCTTAGAAACAAAGGTAGGATATTTGATTAAACTGACTAATAACAGTTAAAAATAAATAAATAAAGGCTTCATTTGTTTTTAAACTACCTTTAATAGTATGTCATCTTTTAAATGTAGTGAAAGTAACATGAGTGAATGTTTTACATAAAGTAGCTCGCGTTTTTATTTTTAATTATGAAATAATGTGAACCCGTTGAAAAGTACAAAATAGCATACACACACAGTCTACCACTAAGATTGTTGACATTTTTGCCATATTTATTTATTTATTATTTATTTATTTTTTGCAACAGATAGAGGTAAAACCTCGCATTCTCATGTGTACCTTTGTTTCTTCTCCATTGGTAGTCACTGTCATATTTGGTGGTGTGTTTCAATCATACATGTTTTATATTTTTATTATCTGAGTACCCATATATAATATATGTTATTGTGGGTTTTGAAATTTTGCATAAGTAGACAGTATTATACTTCATGTATACTTATAAATTTTACTTTTTCACTTAATACCATGTTTTAAAAATATTGATGTGTATATAAAGCTTATTTGTTTTAATTACCTGTGTCATTTTCTTTGAGATGGTTAAATTTCTACTTTCCAGCTATTAGAAAAGAAAATGCTCCATTGAGTATCCTTAATACTTGTATTTTCTTGTATCACTTTCCAGACTTTTTGATTCTTAGTGAGAAATTTTATAAATCACACTGATGTTTTGGGGATCCTCCCTGAAGTTAAAAGCAAATTCTCTTTTGCCCTGTGGATTGGGTCTTGGGAGGAATTTATCCCGTCCCCAGCCCCTTGAACATGACTTAGCAAAAGGGACTCAGGCTCTGTGCAGTGACAGCTCAACCCTTTCTTGCATATATTTTCTTGGCACTAAAAAGCTCGGGTAAATATAATATATAAAGGAAGAATTTACAGAAAACTTATCAAGTTGACAAAAATTTGGCTACTATTAATTTTACTAAATTACATCCAAATCACAAAGAATTCCACTAACTCATGAAATGATGAAATTGATTGCTAATTAGTCTTGCTTAGATTTGCCTCTGATATATATTAAGATTATCCTATGTAGCTTTTCTTCATTCACCAAACACATTTGCCAATATCCTTCTTTTTAAAAAATAACTTTACGGAACCAGTATTAATCTTTGCTATGCTAAATGCTAAATTCTGTGTACTTTTTTATATTCCTTAAACAAGTAGTATATCTAAGCGGATTTTAGGACTTTAAGAGATCTTTTTTACTGTTTTGTGCTGACATTAAATATTTGAGAAAAGCTATTGTTCGAGCAAATATTTACCAATTTATTACTTATTAGAGTATGTAGGTAAAAATATGTTGCCTGCATTTCGAGAAGTTTCTTTAAATAATTAATTACTTGATTTTTATATAATTAATTAATTTGTATAGCATTCCCCAAAATTCATTTTTTCTATGTCATGTTAACTTAAGGTCAATCTGAAGAAAATGTAATTGGTATAAATAGTCTCTGGATACCATTAGCTGTTAGTTGGTATCAGTAATAATTTCTTAAATCTAAGCAGGAAAATTAATCTGAAACCAAAATTTACTAAATAGCTCTATTTAAGATATTGAATATTTTTGTTATTGAGGGTACATTGCATTTTCTTGTCTTGTATAATTTTATGAATAAAACCTGTTTAAAAATACTATGTAATATCTGATCTGGTTTTGGGTTGAGCCTTTGGTCATATTAAAAATACCATGATTGTTTACTCGATCATTGTCTACTTTCTCCATAGCTGTTTCCCAGAACAGATCTAATTTATGTCAGTTATCTCATTGTCCCATCCAGTTCAGGATTTGTACCAAAATGTTCATTTTTAATAAAGTAGTATCATTAATAATCACTTTAAAATAAGAGTGCAAGTTGTAGACCTCCACGTAACTGCTACTGTGGTTTTGTTTAGTGGCACGAAGGACACAAATGCAGTGAACAGAAATTTTATTTTAGTATGTAAAGCATTTGAATTAGAAAGACTTTGTCTTTTTCCGACCTTTATTTGCTGCAGCATAACTGACTCCTCCCTGGTAGAGCAGCATGCAGGACATGTGCTGACAAAGCAAAGTGTGCGCTGACAAGGAAGTGGGGAGAAGCTGAGTCCACTTGTCCGGTGGTAGCGAGATGAGTGTTTCAGTGTTTTAGCATTTGGCAGCTTGATGTACCAGCAAGGTGTGCCATAGCCTATGTGAAGCATGGAGCTCTCTGCTGTTATTGGATGGAGTCAAATGAAAACATGGGAAATGAGAGGTTGGGTTTGGTGAAATATGTCCAGGAGCTAGAGACAGAACAGTCCTGCTGTAGAGCAGCAAAGAAAGTGGTCAGAGTGCTCTTGCTGTTGTTTTGTTATTTATGGTGTAGTGTAAATCTAAAAACCTATTTATCTTATTATTTGGCAGTTCTTTTTTGTTGCTGTTATAAGCCCAGCAATGATGAATTCTCAAAAATGAAAGTGTATGTTTAATAAAGAATGAAGTACTGAATTTCTCTCCCAGTACTTAACATGTACAAAATGTTTATCAACATTTATCATCCACTGTGAGAGTTGTAATGATATCACTGACCACACCACAACCAGAAGACACGACAAATCTGCTAAAAAAGTATCAACATCTATTTTAAAAGTTAGGAGTTATTTTTAAAAGATTGTGTTTCAAATGACATATATAGGTATAGATGTTTACATCTGTTTCTATAAATCATGATCTCATTTATATTGAATAACTTAAAAAATTAATTTGGTCATTTTTATTGCAAAGTTTTCTTTTGCACGTATGAAAAATGAAGCAATAATGGTTATGTATTGGCTCCATTAGCAGAAAAAGGACTTCAACAACACAGGTTTTTAAATAGAAAATCAATTAATCCCAATAGAAGTTCGACTTTTTTTCACTCAAAGCTTTTGTGCATTTGTTTAGTCAGTGCTATAACTGGAATTAAAATAAAGCTTTTGGAAGTTTATTCTGTCAAAAATGCCATAAATGCTATTATAAGTTTAAAAGCCCAACATAGAAGATCAAATTACTCATTTTTGCTGAAAGGATGTTGTCATGGTAGAATCAGTGTTCTTACTAAGAAAACTATGGGGAGAAATATTTCGGGAATTGGTTATAGTGCATGCAGACTAATTCTACTTGTTCTACCAACTGAAGTAAAACTGTAATGGTCAAATTTACTGATATTCCATATGAATAGTTTAACTAGTGAACTATAGAATTCTTCTGATGAAGCTAATGTTGAAGAAACATACTTCATCATGACAGTATGCACTCTGGTATACAACTTTCTGCTGCATGTTACCAGTGGAACTAAAATGTGATTTTGTGAAAAACTGCTTTGTAAATTGACCTAAGTGTCCTAATTGGCTTTTTTTTTTTTTTTTTTTTTTGGTGAGGTTGGGGGATGGGCAAGGCGTAGTGGATGGCAGTAAAGAAACTTTGTACTATAATGTTATATTTTAATTCAAAATCATTTAGAAATCTTTTTATCATTATTATTAGTTTCAGTTATTCAGTACATTGGTTAGACATTTATGTAGTTTATAAAGCGATCCCCCTCATTGGTCTTTCGCTCCCCTGGCTCTCCACCTAACCGTTACATTAATGCTGACTGCATTCCCTATTCCGTGCTCCCCATCCCCATGACCGTCTATCAGTCTTTAAAGCGTTCACCAAATAGAGTGCCTAAACCTTCAGTTTTTGAAAATTTTAGCAAATAGCAATTCTTGGAAACAAATCTTGCAAACAGGAAGACATTGAAACTATCTCTATAAGCAAGGAAAGAACTAAACAAATTAACTGTTAAGAGCTCAAGATTTATTGTAGAAGTTCTGTCTTTTGCAGTAGCTCAATTACCATGAGGACTTTTTTGATGGAGCTTCTGTTTTTTAATTGGATGTTTATATTTTGTATTAGAATGAAATGACATTGAGAAGACAATTGATTTTGCAGTATCTAAATTTGGTAATTTATTTTAAAAGTATGACTAAGGAATTATTTATAAGTTTTATTTCATAAAAATAATTATCAAAAATGTTTCATTGAATAAAGGGGTAAAGTTAAATATCTAGGCTTGAAATACTTACAAATGTTAACACAAAATAAAGCATTGAGAATATCCTTTATTCAACAGATTTTCTTTACATATCAAATTGTCCAATACTGTAAAAAGAGTGTTTTCTCCATTAAAGATATTATGATTTATAGGAAGAGTATGTTGAAAATGTCAATAATGTCATAATTATTGATCATAAAATTCAATTGTGAAGAAGATTGTAGGTAACCTTATTTTTGTTTAATAATTTTCAAAATAATAAGATAATTTAAAAATATGTTCTTTCAGAGAAATAACCAATGACTTGATATTAGAGATAGATACGGCTGAGAAAATGATTAAAGGATATGAATGTGGATGATAATCTGCTTATGTTTTCAGTGCATCATTGTACATGGATATGGTTTTATCTTTTAGAAAGAATTTTATTTATGAAAATACATTTTTATAAAACCGTTTTATAAGCCCACCAATATAGTAAATCAAGTTTTTAGGCCAATAAGCATTTTTTACAACTATGTAATTACTTAAAATTTCCTAGCTCACTCTCAGTAATTGTGTGTTAATCTATCGAAATAGTTTAAGTTCCTAAAAATTAATTCCAGGAATCTGAAATATAAACAAATGTATCATTGCACTGGCTCAAAAAGAATCATTGTAGTGAACAGACTTATTTTCTTTCTCTGATTTATTTTAATTGTACATTCTAAATCTCAACACTCAAATGGACTTTAGAGTTAACCTAGCTGTAAATTCTCACTCTGTATTTGAGAAAACTAATGATTAGACACTTACCCATTAGTTTTCTCTGGTTATCCCAGGAAGGTAATTACAGTTTAGTATATTTTATATCCTTTTGAGCTGTATTCCTCATTTGGTGAGCATTTTGCTAATTGTCTTTAAAAATAGATCATAGAATTATTCTCATCAGCAGTTGAACCAGCAAGGTCTAATAATTAGTGAACAGCAATTGGTGTTGAAATTCATAATAGCTTTTAATATTTTCATTTATATTTTTTTATAGTTCTACTTTATTAAAACTAGGTTAATGCTTTTAAATACGTTGTTACTAAAAGAAGGTTTTTTTAATTCAAATCAGTTGTCTCGACCAATTATTATTGTAAAGGAGTTTACCACACTATTCTTGTACTTTGAGTTATTGTTCTAGAATTGTCTTTAGCTCTGCCTAACTTGATTAATTTTATATTTTTATCTGTTTTTAATATCTGTAAAATGTTCTAATGTAGATGTTATTTTTTCCATGTTTATGAATCCTATTTAATTTATAGTTGGGATTGGGTGTAACCTTCTAAATTAAAACTATGCTTTTCAACAAAATAATGAGTTTAAAATACAAAGCTATTCTGTTAACATTTCAATTGCGGTGTAATATTAAAATTATCTCAATATATGTTAATGTAGTACCTTCAAAAATTGACTTAGGAAATCTTATTACAGTGTAAAAGCTACTATATTAAGTTGTTCCCTTACCTAAATAAATAAATGACCAGTATTACTAGCGGCTATAAGCAGCATGAAGAAAAAAATAGAAGGAGTCTTTTATCCTAGTTTTTAGAGGGCATCAGCAGCTTGCTTTTATGAAAAAGTAACAGCTAAATGCACTGCAAATAATTTGCAGTAATCCAGTTCAGTGATTCATGTGTCTGCTTTAATGGGTCATAATTCAGGGTAAAGTAACTGAGTGCAGTCAGAGTGCAGACACTACTTATGCCAGGGACAGTATCTCTTCATAAAACACACCTCAGGAGAAGCAGTTTGCCAGCCCCCTAATACTCTCTGATGTTTTGATGTCCTGCATATTTTTCCGATTAAGTTTTGAGTGCCATGTTTTTAGTTGTATTTCCACATTCATTATTCTCACGTAGACCCTTCAGCGGGTTTGCCATATATGATTATTTTTTTAATGATGCCTTTCTTTCCACTTCAGCAGTTTAATAATCTAGCACATGGCTGCTTCTCAGTACTCAGCATTCACCTCCCCAATACCGAAGAGGACATGTGCTTTGGCTTCAAAATTCCATTTGCAGTGTTAGAAATGCATATTCCCTATGGAACAACATTTGTTTGACATAACCATTCATTTTTATTACCTCTTTAAATATGTTTATCCAGAGTTATCAATAATCATAAATAACTGTATTCTCATCTTGTTCTTTTTTTTTCCAACAGACAAAATTGCTTACCCAGTACATATTAAATCTCGGCAAGTATGATCAAAACTACGACATCAGAGACCGTACAAGATTTATTAGGCAGCTTATTGTTCCGAATGAAAAGAGTGGAGCTTTAAGTAAATATGCCAAAAAAATATTCCTAGCACAAAAACCTGCACCACTGCTTGAGTCTCCTTATAAAGGTATTCTTATTAGAATATACCCGTACAATATATGTTATCTAAAAAATGATGACAGTATGTCCTGTTTCTAATGTGTTTAAGATTTATCTCTCAGGAAATAAAAATGATTAGCATATATAAATATATATGAACAATGTGCTTTCTAGTCATTCATCTGTTCTGCAGAGCAAGCTTTATATTAGGTAAAGTTTATATTTCTATAGACCTTACCTAAATAAATAATCTCAGTGTTCTGATTTGATTTTTATTCTTACTAAACAGTTCAGCTGAACAATAGACAAAAGCTATGTTCTTGTAGACATCAACTGCATTTCTATTTTAAATAATAGCTTTATTTAATAAGGAATATAATTCACTTTAATAGTGAGTTGTTATTGTTTTATGTATACTAACAAACTTTTGTAGGAATAATTATTCCATAAAAATATTCCTTTATATTTAAATTTGTTTTTCAAAGCTGGACATTGACTCTTTTTCCTCACCTTTTAAAAAGGAGTAATTTATCAGTTTCACAAGTAGCCATTACAAGTTGGAATCAGATGATTATATACCTTGGTTTTCGTATTGTTTCTTATTTAATTGTTGTAAAGTGATGAAAAGTAGTTCAGTTTTATAGAAAACTATTAAAATTCTGGATGTGTTTGTGCCAAGACGTGTATATGGATTGTTTAACTGTGCTGTCAGTCTTAATATTCACAGCAAAGTAATTTTTAGAGAAACTGCATTTCAGAGCACCACCTCTAAACACACTGACCGATTAGTTTTTTTTATTGACCATTATGGGGGAGATTATTGTAATCTATGGACTGAAATCAGTTTTTTGACCTGTGAAGAGTTTCCTAGTTTATATTTATTCCTTGACATTTTAGGTAATATTCCAATTACCTCAAGCTCTGATTACAATTGTTCTATGTTATATATAGCTCATATTGTTTATTTTATATTTTCCTCTATTTTAATAGATAGAGATCATTTCCAGCTTGGCACTTTATCTCATACTCTCAACAATAAAGCCACTGGGTACCTGGAATTATCTAATTGGCCAGAGGTGGCGCCCGACCCATCAGTGCGAAATGTAGAAGTAATAGAGTTGGTAAGTTGACCTTCCTGAGATTAATTTCGTCAAGCAGTGGGAAGTTCTAAAATAACTATTACTTTATATAAAAGCTTTTTTGCAGGGGAGGGGGTTTGAAAATTGGAAATTGTTCTGGCATTTCTAATTGTAATGTGTTAGATATTTTCTACCTTGCTGTTATGGGAACTAAATATTGTATTCCTACGTCATTGTACATGTTCTATTCCTTTTCTTCAAGGATATAGAGAATTAAATTCTCTACATCAGCACTGCCCACATTTGTGGTATTGCATTTGTAGCTGTGGTAGATTCAATTTCTAAGGTATTTAATTTCGTTGGATTGAGCTTTTTCTATTTTAGAGATTCATAAGCTTCCTGTCAATATTTTTCTAAATAATTTTTGCTGTTCTCTTTCAAAGAAATCATACAAAGTGTTCTGGATTTTCTGATGAACCTGTTTTAAGTGATGCCTAAACGTAAATAGGAAGCATTGCGTACCAAAAATGTTCTTAAACAAGGTCACGCTTAAAATGAATCTATTGCTTTCACATTAAAAAAAAAAAAAAAAAAAAAAAAAGCTTCTTTATAAATACTCTTGTCCTAGATCTTCTTAAAATGCTGGCTACTAAAATAAAAGAATTAATATTCTTCCCTAATATTATCTCTTTTTTATATAAACAAGAAAAATAAAGAAAGGATCTTCTGATTGGCTTTAGAGATTGATTATATGAAATATATTTAGTACTTTTAAAAGTAGAATGAATAAAAAAGAACAATTAGGTATTATATTCTGGATCCTTTTCTGGTAGAAAAGTTATATTAAACAAGGATTCAGATAACCAGAGTTCTTTCCCACTAACTCCTGTGGGAAAGCCAGTTAACCTTCTTGCCTATTAACTTATTATATACAATGGAAGAAAATCTTTATTACTTTAAATAGATGAATTTCTATAACTGTCATAGCCATGTAATTTGATCCTTTTGAGAAATACTTTTAACTGTTCAGACTTACTATGGTTTCAGAGCACAGCCAGAAGCAATAATAACTGATAATGGCTCCATTTAGCAAACGCTGACAGTGTACTTTGATAGCGTTTTACAAACATTATCTTGTTTAAACCTCATAATGATTATAAGTGATGTTATAGTTGTTCCCATTTGCAGATGAGGAAATTGAGGTTCAGAGAGCCTAAGTAAATTATCCAAGTTCATGTAGATAGTAAGTGAAGGAACTGGAATTCCAACCCAGATCAGTTTGAGTCTACTCTCCATGTTCTTACTGCATTTTATTGTTATGTAGCGTGACAAGAGGAGGCTAAATTTGTTTGCAAATCTGTATTATCCTTCGTACTTAGCACCATCATTTTCATGTTGTGACAAATTATCTCTACTCAGAGATGATTTTTAAAAATGTAAAAGTTATTAAAACTAATTGCATGTCTATTCCTTCCTTGTAAGTAAGTTTGCTGATTTTTGCTCAAGTCTGCATATTAAGTACTCTTCAAAAAGATAGACTTATATGTGCTTGAATACAAAAGAATATTTTTTATTATGATTCTTTCCACGGATCTTCTCTCTCTCCTAATTTCTTATTGTTCCTGCGCATTGTTTTTATGAGTTCATCCTTTTTCATTATTGGGTGCGTAATGTTTTGGCCCAAATAAAACCATCCTTTTATTCTCCTCCCATTTCTACCCTTGCTACCTCATTACACACACACACACACACACACACACACACACACACACACACTTAAATTAAAATAGTTTATCTTCTCAGAAATTGATAGCAATGCTATGCAATTTCATTCGGTTTCAGTGGTACCTTTCTATTGGCTGATAGGTTGGTTGGTTGACTGGCTTCCATTTTCATGGGCTCTTCTAAGCTTTAACTACCTTATATGAACGGTACTTAAATAACTTATTTTCTTGTGTTCATTTCACCTGCCGAGTTCAACAGAGACAAATTGATTTCTTTTTCACTTTGCTAACTACGTTCAAGAACCTCATAATTGGTGACTTATTTATAGAGAATAATTATAATTGATGCAACACAATTAAAACTGTCACTGACTGTTGATGCTGTTCAACAGTCAGTTTTGTCTTGGGACATGTTGGCTTAAAATTATACTGTAAAAGACAATATAAAAATAATGTACATAATTTTATTATTAAATACAACTGTAATAATGTAGAAAGTCTTTCTTGCCTCTCACTCTGTCTCATCCCTCCTCCAAAGCTACATCAATGTTCATGCACATAATATAGTGTTATCCTAGTTTTACTATAAGTGACTTACAGTGTCTCATCTCGTGACTCTAAAATATAACTTAGTAAGAAAAAAATGACCTAGGTTTAATGATCTGATGTTTTAATCAAAACATCAGGGAACCTTGGCAGAGTGGCACTAGAAGTCACTTTGAATTACATTCTACCATTTCCAGGATATCAAATATAATGTCTATTTATACAATACCAGTAAGTTTTAAAGATCCATTAGAACTTTAGTTCTAGAAAATCCTTTTCCTCCCAGTTACTGAAAGACTTTCTTTTGCATATCAAGGATATTTTGCTTTATAAACACATCCATTATCAATACGTTATCTCTCATAGGAACTTTAGTGCCTTGTTGTTCTTTCCTCTTTTTCCCTGTTACTTCTTTTTCTTAGAATGATACAATTATCATAGTCATAAAAGATCAAAACAAATTAAAATATTTTTATTGTCTAAAACTCTATGGGTAGTTGATGGCCATGTCAAGATAATTTGCCCCTTGGACCATAGAAGTCCAGTTTCTCTTATTAGTTGATTTAGTCTTACCCTGAAAGCCATAGTCTAATTCAGTAATTTTTTTCCCCATAAATTGATCTGACATACTTTTGTCCAGTTTTTAGAAAAATGTTTGTTTTGACTTAAGAAAATAGGAACTTTAGTGTTTACTGAATATAGGAGAACTTTGTTTATAGAGTACTATCTTTATTCACATTTAGAGGACAGAGCATTTTAAATATTTATATATATATTATATATATATATAAAGCAGTATTGCTGATCTTATGTATCTTCAAATATATTTGAGTAATTTTTAGTCATTTTTCTATTGTTCGTATAGTAATTTTCTAGGTTACTGAAACTTATCTTTTTAAGTAACATACCTTAAGCCCTTAAGCCCTTTATTTCAGTGGTTTTCAACCCTAACTGCACATTATAATTAGATGGGGATCTTTAAACAAAACAAACCTATGTCAGACCTGCACCAGACCAATTAAGTCAGAATCTTAGGAGGTAAATCCCAGGTATTAGCTTTTTTAGCATTAGTATCTTTATTGTTTATGTTAGTTTAAAAAATATATATATATATATTCTCAGGTGATTCTAATGTATATCCACCGTTTAGAACCATTCTTGAGTAAGAACCTCTGTGATGCTGTTAATTCCTTTACAACAAAATGTATACTCTAGAAGACTGGCACGTAATAGAAACTCACTTAAAAGTGTGATAAATAAATGAGTCTTAACCACTTTGACCTTTTAAAAAAGTAACATTTCCCTGCCTTTTAAAAAAGAGTATTCAAAACACGATTTAGTTTTTTCTTGATGAATCAAGGTCACAATTATGAAAATAATTTATTATACTTTAATACACTGTATTAAATTCTGAGGGGCTATTCAAACAACTAAGAAATTATTGTCAGATATGTGTATACAAAATATTCAGAAATCCCTGTTCTCCTGAAGCTGACATACTATCAGAAATTGACAATAAAAATAAATATATAAATTGTATGTTAGAAAATAATAAGTACTATGACCAAAATAAAAAAAATAAAAAGGTTAGAGCAAAGTAAGATTGGAAGTGCCAGGTATAGGAGGTTGGAATTTTACACAGAGTGATCCTCCCTGAGGTGACTTTTGTGCATAGGTTTTGAAGGAAGTGAGGAAATTATCTGGGCGTGAGTGTTGAAGTGGGAACAGCCAGGGGAAAGACCCTAAAGTGGAAGCATTCCGGGGGTGTTTGAAGGAATGGTAAGGAGTAGCTGGAGCAGAGCGGTCAGGAGGGAGAGCAGCAGGAGGTCAGAGAGGCAAGGGAAGAGGGGCATGGTCACGCAGGGCCAGGCAGACTGTTGTAAGGACTTCGGCTTTTTTTCTGAAATGGGGAGCTGTTGCAGGGTTTCAAGCGAAACAGAGGCTGGATTGGGCTTAGGTTTTAAAAGAATCTTTCTAGCTGTTGTGTTGAGCAAACTTGGAGCGCAGGGTGAGGGAGGTATGGGTGAGCATAGAAGTAAGATAACCAGTTAGGAGACTGTTGTAGTAATCCAGGAGAGAGAAATGGCTCTGCCCAAGGTGGTTAAGGAACAAGGTGGCTGAAGACTTTTTTGATGAATTAGATGCTTAGGGTATGAGGGAGAGAAGTCAAGTTTTACCCCCGGGGTTTCATCTGTTGGGAAGGTTAGGGCTGTTTGTTGCCTACATTAAATATTTTCATGGTTTTTTTTTTTTCTTACCTGAATATCAAGCTGTGAACTTGAATTTCTTATTGCTATTTCTGTGTCTACCTCTAATTGCCCTCACCTCTTCTAGACTATTGCTTTAGTTTAAAACTTATTAGACCAACAAATATGTGTTTAAAATTGTATGTAAAATAAGGTTAAAATACAACGGGCTCTGACAGTTTATTTTCCTCTTTTCAGGAGTAAAGCAGAATCAGCCTTATTGCCAGGACTTTTTTTATAACGGTTGCCTTTTCTTTTAAGGCCTCAGACTTACTTTTGTCACTGTGTATTCTGAATGCTTGTTTGCCAGAAGACTGAGTCTCTTAATGAGAATTCATTTATATTTACATTTTTACATTTTTTTTAAAAAAAAAAAAAACAGGCAAAAGAATGGACTCCCACCGGAAAAGCAAAGAAAGAGAATCCTGCTAAGAAATTTTATTCTGAATCTGAGGATGAAGAGGACTCTTCTGATAGCAGCAGCGACAGTGGTAGGTGTTATAATTTATTTAAAGACCTCGTTCACTGTAGCTTACATGCTATATGTCTCCAACAAAACAATAAGACCTAGTATATAATATTCAATAGTATAAAGTTTATACTGTTATAATAATTCTTTTCCCATATATATCACTGTTTATTTCAAAGTAATTTCCAGTCCCTTCTTATTTGACATTCTCTCTTGGACATATAGCTAATAAATGATAGAGATGGAACAGAAACTCATGCTTTTCTAAATTCTAACCCAGCCTGCCTGTTATATTCATCAGTGTATTGAAAAATTCGATTTTACATTTGTTAAGCCTTTAGTCAGGCCTTTAAAAGTAACTTTCTTTGTAAAAATAAAAAGCTTGTTTTAAACATTGAGCAGTCTGTTCCTCATCCATTTTATACTCCTCTATTTCTACATGAACCCGTATAGAGATAAAGCTAAAATTAATAAGTCCCTTGTGTATTGTAAAGAAACGGAGAGCTGAAGTGATTGAAGGCAACCGTATACAACAAGGTGCTAAATTGGAAGGATTTCGAAGTCCTGAGTTTTAGCTATGTAAATTGATTAAGATGCTTACCTTTATATCTGATAAATGAAGAGGTCGAGTTAGGTGCTTTTTCATTCCCTTCAATACTAGAATTCTGTGAGTGATTTGCATAATGAATAATATATTGAAGTTACTAACACTCATTAACTTAACCTAATAGATATATCTGACTCAAGATCAAATGACCCCTTTTTCTTCTAAAACCTTTATTCTTTAGGCAACCAGGACCCCTCGCTATTACTTGGTCATCCATTACCTTACTCTTAGGTAATTCATTCATGTCTTCCTCTGATTCCCCTATCAAAATCTTTGTTTGCAGTATCTACTAAATTAATCTGTGGTACATTACCTTCTGAAGTAATAAGCTGAAAAATGGAGAAAATACTTCAATCCAGAGTTAATGCTAAAAAATATGGCATTTCAGGAAAGATGTAGGCCATTAGGAAACACCTGTTTGTTTAAGTTAAGAGTGCGCCATATAGATATTTGTCTTCATACCATTTATTCACAAGGTTATGCCTGTTCAAAGGCTACATATCTGAAATATTCCATTAACAATAAGACTTTTGATGGGTTTATCTGAATCCATATTAGCAGTAAGCCATGTGGCAGGAGTTCCACTCTAGCCACTAGAGGAAAAAAATAATCTTTCTCATTAGAAGTTATGAAATTTTTTTCCAAACAAGCAAGTCTTTTTAGAATAAACAAATTCCCTCAAGGACTTTACTAACTTGAAAATTTAAGTAATGGTGCTTGGATTGAACTGGACCCAGATGCAAGTTAAACTAGTTAATTTAGGTGCTATAATTTCTTTTCATAAGTTATGGCATAAGCCAGTTGTCTAAGTTAATTTCTACATATGTGCAACTTCAATATCACAACAAATTCAAAATATCCTTATTTAGCCATTTTGTCTTTGTGAAGTTTGGGGAAGATAAATGTTGCTCTTTGTAAAAGCTGATGATTTGAATGCCTTGCCATGATTACCAGGCACTGCTGTATCCAGTCACCTTTACATGTTTCAAATAATTTAATCTTCACAACACCTCTATAAAGTAGCTAGGATTATTGTCCTCATTTGCAGAAAAGGAAACTGAGACCTAGAGTGTTTGAATAACTTGCTTAGTCTTACAATTGGTAAGTGACAGAGCCAGGGTTTGAACCAGACATTCCAACTTAAGAACCTATGCTTTTAACCACTACAAGCTACTCGAAAAGAATATAGGCATTCCCAGCTTTTTATTGTATGATACTTAAATCAGTCCTCATAAAATAGACATTATTTACCTATTAGAATATTTTAACCTGAGATTTCGTTTCTGCCCAAGGGTACTACAGTTTGTCCTCTTAACTGGGATACTACTCTATACCTCTATAATCTATAACTTTGTAATCATTTCAAATGGTAAAAGATTATGCTTCATGTTTAAAATACACATAAGTATACTGTATGCATAACTTCTGCAGAGAGTCCTAGTATACCATAATTTGTATATAAACCATTGAAATGTATAGCTCTTAAGTGTAACTTTATCATATCTTGACCTACTGAAAACTCCTATGCTAGCTAAAATAAGTAATAACTTATTAATTAGTAATTTTGCTTATTGCCTTTGAATTTAGAAATTCTTGGAGATGATTTGCATGGCTCATTCCCTCTCAAAATTTGTTCTTAAGAAGATTCAGTTGCCTTCTTCTCTAAATAAAATTTCCTATTATCAATAGAAGAATTAAAAATTATTTTTTCATCCTTATGCCATCCTTATGTCATTTAACAAAAAAAAAGTTTTGCCAGTCGTCTAGATACTTATGGGTCTTAAATTCAGTTGACTTAGTTCACCTTTCCTTTGCTTTTCCCTACTCATTATCATAGCCCCTTATGTGTCTTATGGAGTCCCTCCATGCTCACCTTGCTGTAGGATTCCAGCGCTCTGAATGATTGGAGTGTGGTTTCATTTGTGATGACTATTGACAGTTACTTGTGTCCTTTGTGTCATTAAATGGCTGTGAATCAAAGAGCTTCTGGTTCTGTTTTTTCAGAGAGTGAGTCTGCAAGTGTAAGCGGAGAACAAGATGAGGAAGGAGACAGCAGTGATGACAGCAGCGAGGATTCCTCCAGTGAGAGCGAGAGCGAGAGCGGAAGTGAGTCAGAGGTAGAAACCAGAAGAGACAAGAACTCCAAAACCCAAGGAAAAGGGTAAATTATTTTGTCAGAATTTCCTTCAAAATATATTCTGTATTTCCCTTCAATTCATAGAGTGGATTAGAAAATAAGTGTGTGCATTTTTTCCCAGATATTAAGTCTTGTAAAGTTAATTTAAAATACTAGTTCACATTATTCTACTACTTATAATGCTTAGTTTTCATTTTGAACTTGAACAAATCTTGGGGCTACATTTTGAAAATTGGTATAACCTTGGAAGACTGAGTTAAATGATCAAGCGGTAGATATGAAACACTTAATTACCTTTTGTAGCAATTTTGCTGAGGGCTAAAATTAAATCCTGCAACACTTTGCCATTATGTAACTAAGACAATTGATTTTTCTAAATAATGTTATATTAAAAAGATTATGATTCAAATATTAGAGTCAAGGGCTGTGAAGGAAGACAGTCATAAGATATTTAAGTGTTAGCGCTTTTTAAGATCTCCCATTATCAACAACATTATCTTGTATTAAAGTGTCATTAAAATTTTGAGTAATTGGGGCTAATACCTTGGATTGTAAGAGTCTGTTTTCCTCGCTGCTGTCAGCGAGTGGCCTCTGCAGACATGATGGCCCTTTCCCTGGGAGCCTGCTGCCCGCTCCCTTGATGAGCTTGCAGCCCAGCTCAGTCGTGGCTGACAGCACTGATTGGGGCGCAGTACGCTCTCTGCTCCTTTTATTACAGACAGTAATTAAAGCAGCTCGCCCTGCCACTTCCATAACAAACACAGCATAATGCCCTAATTATGACTTTATTAATTTAAGTCAGGATTTAATGATTTTAAAAGTGATTTATATTGTTTTTCCTGTTCAGAACAAATGAAATCTGTAGGTTAAATTAATACAGGCTTTTCATCATTGCAAAGTTAAAAAGCTAGTTACCAGTAAATTCTTTTCATTAGATTAACATCTGAAACTCTAAGCAGTAAGGTAAACAATAATTACCCATCGAAATGGAGTGATGCATAACAAAATAACACCTTTACCTTTAAAATCCTGTCTTAAAAGCTAGAAGTTAAATATGTTCAGAATTATTCACTTGTCGCAACAAAGGAATTACTTGGTCCATAATAGCCTTTTCTTTGAAAGAAATTCTGTACTTTTGGCTTAATATCAGAACAGCCGATTACCTAGATGATTTCCTAGTTTATAAAAGGTATCATTTCTAGGAAGGGAAAGTTTGGTTCAGTGAACTAAATATCTTTTCAGACAGCAAAAGTCAGTATGATAGAAATTTATAATCACAAATTAGATTAGTTTCATTATTTTTTCCTTCAGAAATGGACTTTTCTCTTTACCCATGTTTGAATTTAAAAGAATTGTTTATTACGTCAAAGAGAATCTCAGATGCTTTTGAAGCCTTGTATTTTTAAGTACATGTCTTAACCATTGAATTGGGGATAATAAATTGCTACTCTTTGCCAAGGGTAAAAACAACATATTGTTTAGTCATCACATGTAATTACATGTGCTCTGAGATGTTACCATGACTCCATTTTTAATAAACAGAAATCATATTTCCTCCACAAAAATCAATTCTAGGAAATATCGATTCTTCCCTTGCCTTACCACTCTCCCTCCCCATGTGTTTTTCTGCCTGTCTCAGAATTTTTTTTAACCATTGCCAATATAACTGTATGATAGTTGTTTAAAGCTGAGGAGATTTAAGTACCTTCAAAACCATTCTTTGGTAATCATAATTATTTATGACCAAAGTATTTTCATTAGGAGGGAGATAGTAGGGTGTTATAGGGAAAATATGGTCTTTAGAGTAAGACAGACTCGAATTCAAATTCTAGTTCTGCTCCTTCTGGCTCTGTGTTCTTAAACAAGTTACTTAACTTTCCTGAATATTATAGGATAATATAATAATGCACCCAGTAAGAATATGCTGGAATGTCTAAATAAGATGATTGGTATGAAGTTCCTAACTCTGCCTGATACAAACTAGATTCTTAAAAATACACACACAGTAAAGAGAGCGAGACCTTCTGTTTTGAGAAAATAGCAAAGACTACAAGGCACCTCTCTTCCCCCGAGAGACCTTTTGGCTACCTTATATGTTATGCATTTCCTTGGAGAACTACTTTCCTACCTTTCTGCCTGCCTTATTCCAGTTGCTCAAATTATGTGTCTCTTCCTCTAGGAAGCATTCCCAATCTTGGTTAAGTTTACTTGGATGCTCCTCCAAATGGTTTCATGACACACTATACTTTTATTACTTATCATATTTAATTTTCAATGCCACCTAACTTCTCTGTGTCCTCCAGCAGACAATAAACTCTCTAAGGAAGGCACATGGAAATTGTCTATATTTTACTAATAATAGTTGTTATCCTCAGCATCTAACATAGTCCCAGCACATGGTGGGCAATCACATATTCGTTAAATGGATCATTTGGTATTTAAAATTTTGTATTTGTTTATCTTACATTTTTAGTAAGACATTCTCTTCTGAACTAGTTAGCATTTTCTCATATATGTTTTAGGATCTTATTTGGGAACACATGTAAGTAATTTTCTTGGACAGAAAAATATAAAATGCAAGTCTATTTTATTTTAGCAAAAGTAATTGTATAAATACTTAAACTTTTGTATGACAGTGTTTTGAGACTACATTTTAAAATTAGCCTAAGTATTTTTGAAGCTCCTAATGTATATTCCTGATAAATCAAAATTTCATTATTAATTATTTTCTACTCGAGGTATCTTTTAATATTATTTTATGACCTTTTCGTGTGAGGATGTGTGATGTGGTATAATTGGTTTCGAATGGGTTCTGACTTATTTGTTTATAGATAATACAACCTTTATTACTATTTCTCTGATACGTTCTGGGATTTTAAAACTACTTTTTTCATCTTTTTATATACTAAGAAGAAATGGTTCTCCATGAAATACTCTTCTTTAGTAAAGGTTTAGTAAAGGCAAAATAGACAGATGGCAACCTTTGCCATTTGATGTTTTAAAACTACTTAAACTTCTTTCTATAAAAGGTTTAAAGTTGATATTCACATTTTATTATTATGCATAGTGATTCTGAAGATGAGGAGAAGGAAAATGAAAAATCTGAAACTTCTGATTCTTCCAATGAGGAATCTAGTTCAATAGAAGAAAGTTCTTCAGATTCTGAATTAGAGTCAGAAAATGAATTGGAATCCAGAAAAGTCACTAAGGTAAGAGGTTACATATTTGTTGTAATCGAAAGTAAATATTCTTATAGGCTTTCCCCATTCAGAATAAATATCCCTGAAAATTAATGTTTTGTAGAAAATCAAGAAACTAGGAAAGGAATTTGCCATCACTGACAACTAAAATAAACACTATCTTCATTCACCCACACTGGTGATTTTATACAATATTTTCTAGATAATTGCTTCCTTTATAACTCAGCCCTGCAGAGGAGTTAGAAACCTTTTTTAACAACCTCTTTTGCCACCAAAATTAGAGAACTCAGTGTTTATAAGTGTGGCCGTTGTTGTTCTTGGCTAAAATATCACAAAGGAAGCTTTTGCTAAAGAGAAGTAAAAGGAAGTCACAGACACAGTATTGAGTAAAGGAATGTAAATGTACATGCATCAGAAGAACTTGAGACTAAATACCCTTTTAAAAAATGTTGGGTACTTTAAATAATAGAATATTTTAAAGGCTTAATCAAAGGATATTTATTCCTTAGCTAATTAACAAAAATGCAGTAGTTTCGTATTTAAAAACAAAGAATCACTTATATAATGATAATGCTTTTTGATATATTTTTAACCTAGAACTTTGTCTGCTTAGCAAAAAAAGGAGTATAAATTGCAAAACAAAGTTATTAATATAAAATTTAGACCTAATAAATACCTTTCTGATCATTATTTATTGCTCCCTTCCTTTAAATGAATCATGTTGTGAGGTGTCAAATGCAGTAGTTTTGATAAATAAACTATATTATTCCATATGTAGAAAATATGATCAAATCTTGTCTTTTAAATTGAATTTGCTTTCTTTTTAACCCATTTATTTATTTATTCTATGCTTATTCATTTCTTTAGTAAGCCATCTGAGTAGCCAAAGATGAAAATAAATTCGTTGAAGTAGATAATTGCCCTCCTCTATTCAGAGATTTATTGTTGAAACTAAGCATGTTTAAAAATTGGCTAGTATTTGTCTTACCTTATTTTAAATATTCTTGAATATAGTAAAACCTATTTTAAACTTGAATTTATATTTAAAATTTGTGTCTATATATAGTATGTAATCTGAAATTTCTGTTTCAAAAAATCATATAAAATCTTAGAGATTTTTAGGTTTGTTACTATGGCCTTGTATAAAAGTTTATCACATAGTGAGTTTGATATCCTCTCATTTCCTACTTAAATTATACAAAAGCTTATTTAAAATAAAGGAGCCTTAAACAGTAAGTACAACCCAGAATAAGAAATTAGTATTTTAAAAAATGACCAAACAAGAAATCAATGCTGTCAAGTGAGTGGAATTAAAATTATTCTTATGAAGTTTCGTAAAAGTTGAAAAATTCCAGACTTTAGTGCCTATATAGTATAAGAAATAGGGCTTTAGGACCCCATCAGAAAGTCACAGAGGTACCCCAAGTTAACAACTCAATTTGTTTCTTCTTTGGCACAGACTTTCAGTCATCGGATTAAAGTTATTACTAATTGAAAATATTTTACTGTACAACATCAGTATAATATTCTGAAGTATTGCAATGAGCCAAGACTTGAGAAATACAGACGTTACTCATATTGATAGTTTCATGTCTCTGTTTTGCTTATGTAGCTAATTTTCTCTATATTAGAATGCCTTTCCTGTCTATAATGGACAGATGGGATTGTTTTAATTATCAATTGGAGTATTCTCTACCTTGGTGCCACTATAACTATTTTTTTCTTTCTATTTCTTCCTGAGTGATTTGGAGTATACCATGCAATAACAAGTATACTAATTTTCTAATAATGGGCAACTCTATAATTGTAGAAAAGTCTTCCTTCCACCAAGTATTGTGGCTTCTGCTCTAAATTATGAGTAATGAAGGCAGATGGTAGGTGCTTTACCTTAATTTAGCATGACACTATGTTAGTGCTGAAAATTCATATCCCTTAAATACACAACCTAACTAAATCTATACTTTTACTCTTCCTCTTCCATTTCTTACAAATGGACAATGTGTCTTGGGGATATCGAGCATGGAAATTAGACCTTAAGGTACCCTACATGTATGGCTTTGAAAGCAGTTCATTTTATGGTGGTCCTATGAGATAGGTTATTAGAAGATATTATCTTTATGCTTTAGTTTCCTCGTCTATAAAGTAGAAATGTTAATACATGCTCCACTTCTTTCAAGTGCCATTATAAAAAAAAAAAAATCAAATGTGCAAGATCAATGTAAAGCATGGTATAATTATAAAACAGCAGTGTTAACATTTTTTAACTTAAACATTAATTCCATGCGAGACCAACAATATTAGCATCATAGAATACTAATACTCAAAGGAACCAAAAATTTTTTATAATTCTTACATGTCTCCTGTATTTTTTCTAACTATTTTTATACCTTTCGAGTTATAAGTCAACACTCAGGGATGACCCTTTACCTGAAGCCTGTGATCTCATCCACTCGCTGCAGAAGACTGAGCTGCCAACTGCTGCGAGCGTCTCCTGCCGCTCTCTGCTTCTTCACACACATTCTCTATTACCCTCCTTTTTCTTTGGATGTAGCTCTGAGTAGGCTGTCCCTGTCCACTAACCAAAATAAGTCCTGCTTCTTTCTGACCTTGTTTTGTTGATAATCATCTGCCTCCTTTGCACTTTTAGTCTTTTTCTCCACAAATCCCTCCTCATTCACTCCCATAGCTTCAGCTAAAACATTTGTGTGAATTCTTTCATAAGAACATCTCTAAGTCCCTACAACAGCTGTAACTTCCCCCCTCCCCCAAATTCAAACCAAATTCTCGGATTTCTCAGGAGCTACTGGTTTTCCTAATATAGCCATAAGAGGACATGCTCTACCATTTGGTATCAGCATTCTTTCTAATATCCCAGATCTGTAGCCCCAGGATTGTCTTTGAATCCTCCCTCATCCTGTATTTTTACACAGTTGCCAAATCTTAAAGATTCCGTGTATTATTTCTCATTTCTGTTTCTTCTCTTCCTGCCATCACCATTCTAGATCAACTCTTCATTACCTCACTCATAGGCCATTGCTGTTGGTAATTCTCAGACGCCTGCTCAACTCCGGTACTTTTTTACAGGTGCCAGATTAATGTTCACATTACCATTGTCGTGTGAGTTCAGTAAACCCCTCAGGATAGCATGGCCAAACCTACCTTTCCAGTGTTACCCTCCTTTGTGTTGCTTGTCTTCGAATTCCAATGGACTGGTTGTGGCTCTCTCAATATGCTGTATGCCTTCTCATTTCTGTGTCTTTGTTCTTCCTTTTACACCATTTCTCTTTTTACAGAAAATTCAAGCTAGAGAAAAGTGTCCACATATCAGATGGTTATCCCTCTGCTTCTCCTAGTTAAGAATGACTGCATGGAATAAAAAAAAAATGTTACCGATGAGAGGGTATTACTCATATGGAAGGTGTAGGGATAGTCAAAGACCGAGAACCACTGTTCCTCAAGTATTTGTCATTCAGTACCATGACCCAGCCAACATATACATAAGACACAAAACTGTAGTCACACTTTCTGGTGTCATGTTTGTTTGTTTGTTTGTTTGTTTGTTTGTTTGATTGTATTATTGATTCTGAGATGTCTTTGAGATCAGATATTGTCAGTAATGACCAAAGAAAATTATCTTTTCTTCAGTTATACTTAGTTTAATAGGCAAGCATATTTTTATTTGTGTGTGTGCCTGAAATACATGTAATAGAGAAATATTTTAATTTGAGTCTAACCTATATTATGAAATAATTCTTTTGCCCCAAATAATGGGGGATAAAGAAAATTTGGCACGTGATCTGAGATAGATCATGGATAAGAGTGAAAGGACTGTTTTCTGATTGGTTTTCTGTCCTATTTGAGATATAAGAAACAAGCTTAACTTGTGTTTTTTACAAGTATTTATGTATGTTGCAATTATATAACTTTTGTGAACATTGTAGAATATTGGTTTTTACTCTGACAATTCAAAGCCTTGCCTCTTTCAATTTATATCTTTCCTGGTTTAGTTCATATTTTAAGTTCTCTAGAACAGAAATAGCATTTCACTTCAATTGAGATCTTTAAATAAAAGTGAATGCCATTAAGTAAGCTTTCTTACTGAAGTATGTATTATCTAATAGGAAAGATTTGTTTAACAGTTTAGACTAATTTTTAACTTAAAAGAAGTCTCAATTTACTGGTAATGTACTTTTGTTTTAGAGCACAGTGTAAGTGCGAGCCTCAGATTTTTTAAATCAAATTTGTTAGATGACTTGAAGGCAAGAGAGTCATTAAATTGTCCTTGGTTGGTAATTCTAATTGAAAATATTTCATGCAAATATCTTGCCCTGTGAGGCTAAAAATTAGCCTTGAATTTTTGTTGATTTCAAAGCACAATATGGGTTTGACAAACTTTATCACTTATCCTGTTTTATAGTTTTAAATTTCAAACCTCTTTACAGTGGTTTCCTCTTAGGAAGCATATTTGATGCTTGTTGTGTCAGATCTTTTTTTCTACTTGCCTCTTTTTTTAAATCAGCATGAAAATAAACATGCATAATACATTAAAAAATCTTTACAGATACATTATTACATTATTGAATATTTTTGTTTGTATTATTTGGAGCTTATTAAAAATTTCCAGGATCTTTTATCTGTTATTTGAAATGCAATATATTAAATAGAAATCAGTTTCTCTACCCTGTGACTTTGTATTTCATTTTGAAAATGTTGATGTGTTGAAGTGTATAATCGAATACCATTGAAACAAAATGGAGATTTGAAGATGATGAATTGATAACTAGGTATTTTTGTAGTGAGATTTTAAGATCAGTTACTGCTGTCCTTATAAAAGTCTAATACAGTCACTCAGCTGTTAAAAACCTAATTCTCTATTTAAAAAATATACAAAAACAAATTGTCTGTGTTTCTGCCTGATCTCTTCTCAAGTACTAACACAATGGAAACAGTGGGTGATCCGTCAATGTGTTTGGTTTGTCAATGATGGTTTTGTATAAATATTGGGAGGGTAAGAAATAAAATTCACACAGTAAAATATGATTTCATCTGCCTTTTCTCTGCAGCTCCATGGCTCATGCTGCGGTGTGAAATTCTCATTTTACACACTTTGCAGGCGGAGCACATGAATTATGCATTGAGCAAGAAAAATCTCCTGCCTCAAGTCCTATATGCATTTACCCAGGTTCTGTCTCTATTACCAAGATGAATTGCAAATGGAGAAATGTTTGATGGAATAGGGCTCTTAACTTCTTTGTTTAGAATTCAGATTTTTATTTTTATAGTATATCCTTTAAGTATGAAAATGTTTTGAACTTACTATGGATTTTTTAAAATGAAAAATGAAATATAATATAAGAGAGGAGTACCAACACATCATGAAGCTTTTTAAAACCTTGATTCAGAATGCAAGGCTTTTTCAATTTAGTAGAAATGACCATTATCTGTTGCTAATGTTGTATTTCAGTCACCCATTATTTGCTGTTCTCAGAAAGTCAATGAAATTCTGTCCTTTTTAGAACCTTTTTTCTTTCTGTTTTAGGATTTATACCAATTTCACATGCAGCTCTGTTCTCTGTTGTATGTGACCTGATGTGTATTTAATAGATATTGTTACAAACTCTTAGCTGTGAAGTAGAAAATAAAGTATAGACTTGCCTCCAGCTTTAACTCTATCTTGATTTGCTAGTTTTCTAATTTTTCAGGTGGGGAGGTTACAGTTCCCTAAAGACAGTCATGCACCATTGTAGCTTATAGGAAGCTACACCCGTTGTGCTCAGCATAGCATTTTGATGAGTCACATGGTGATGAGCTCTTTTTGTTATATTTTCTTTCTTCACAGGAATGATATTCTAGTTGAGATGGCATTTTCTTTCTCACTGTTTTTGTGACTTGTAACTTTTATATTTCAGCTTCAAAACTAACATTTCTTCTATTTTTTTTCACCTAGTCCAAGAAATTGGTATTCACTTGAGGCATGGAGAGAGGGCAAATGTTTTTAAATAACTAATGAAAATTAAAACCCATCTGATTTGTAGTTTTCAGTGGCAGAGACAGTTATTTTGAGGAAGAAAATCAATGCTGATGTTTTTAGTTAGTGTTTTAATGACTATTATTGTGTGATCCTTGAAAACATTTTTTCTGAGTATTGGCATAAGGGAAAAACAAGCAGAACTTAAAATCATTAAAAATGTTACCTAAACTATAATTTGGTGTATTGCTCTTGTTCATGTATGTGCACCGTAATAGCAGCTCTAACATGGTTGTAAGCTTTAAACGATGATAATGTACCTTTTGCTTTAACGATACCTTTCTGTAGTTAGAGAAATACTTCAAACATATTTGTAATAATTCCCATAAACAATAAGCTATAAACTCCTTTGGTGGATTGTAAGTTATCTGAAGGCAGGGACTATGTCTTTCTTGGGTTTGTTACTTCCATTGCTTAGTATAGAATCTGACGTATATTAAAAATTCTATGCCCATCTGTTAATAAATGAATGAACAAAACCATTTCAGCAAAAACTTAAGTTTTGGCCTTTAATTTGAGAAGATTTAATGTAAAAAAAAAAAAAAGCATAGATTGTAAAAAGACAAGTGACTTTGACCTGAATACATCTATTTAACACCCTAATCTTTGTTGGTCTTTAATTGTTGATAATGCTACTCAGTGCTGCAATTACCTTACCCCTTTTTTTTTTTTTTTAAGATCACACATTTTATTCTTACTCTTTAAGCAAACTCTAAACATCTCAGACTTAAGGGCATTTTTTTTCTAGTCCATGGTTATCCACATTTCAAAAATATAATAGACCGAACAAGCAGATCTGAAGTAGAGGAAGCCCTAATTATGTGCAAATATGTTTTGAAATATTTATTCTCCTCAAAAAAAAAAAAAAACAATGAAGAAAGAAATGAATTCTTTTCAACCCTAAAGAGCAGTAGCCTGAAAATGTCATCTTTAGATTTTAATGAATACCTTCTGCAAAAGAAGTCTAACACGCCCAGTATAGAAATATAAAGTATGTGGTACAATGCCTATCACAAACTACATCTCAGCAAAGCTAATCTGTCACAAACCGTTAATAATCTCAGAGCTAAGCATATGTTTTTTGAGTGATTCTTTTTCTTAAATCAACTTGTTTGAAAATTATTTTTAAGAATGTATGCTTTCTACCGAAGAGCCACATTACATTTTTTATGTTAGCAAAAAATTGTCAGATTATAAAATAATTATTTCCCTTTAAGTTTTCTTCTGAAGGTCCTTGATAATCTTTTAACACAAAATATTTTTAAATCATTAATAGTTTGCGTGATGGAGAGGAAATACTGTATGCTAACTGAAATAAAAATTTTGATTCAAAAAGCCATTTTGTATAACCATAAAGAAGTTTAGCTTAATTTTCCTCTCCTTGGAAAACTAAGCAGAGGAAAAATGTTTTTTTGAAACGGTTAGGACTACTTCATAGTTTCTTAAATAGAACATGCAATAAATGAAATATTTCTTATTTTATAGGAGAAAGAAAAAAGAACAAAGCAAGATAGAAAGCCTGTTACAAAAGATGTTTCACTTCTAGATCTAGATGATTGTAAGTATTGAAATTTAAATTTTTGCTTCTGTGTTTAGTAGTGGTACTTTTTTATTTTTATAGTACCTTTTACTGTGTCTCAAAGCATATTAACATCTATTACAAAAGATTTGTAGATGAATAAGGCAAGAAAGTTTTACAAATAGTTCTGTTAGTATCTTGTTCTTTCCTCTTTTTAGCATATCAGTTTTGTATCACCTGAATAAATGTAATTAGTCAAATAAAAGTGCACCAAATTTGTTTTAAGATCTTCTGCTTTAGTAGTTTATACTTGTTTTAATAAATAATTACTCACATCTCACAACTTGTACATTCTTAAATGTTGGTTATGGGGACTGAGATAATTGAAAAATGTAAAGGACGCCGCTGTCTTCTACTTGTCACACTTTTGGTGGGAACAGAAATGGGTACAAAGCTTTTGGAGGACAGTGTGGCTATACCTATTAATATTTTAACTGCAAAAAATCTTTGTCTCAGCAAAGCAACTTCTAAGAACTCAGAACAAAATATTCTCACCCAGGTGTGCAAAGGTGTATATTCATCATCTCACCTAAATCCTCCTGCATTGTGAGACAATGGAATTAACTTTGTTAGTAGGTAGTTTTTGCACTAGAAAAAGAGTAACAACAAGTAAGATTTCATGAATATTAAACTACTGTCACTTTTCAGCATAGTTTTTTCATGCCAGAGATGAGATATGTTTTTAGATTGTCTTACCTTATAAACAGAACATAGAGCTGTCCTGTTTATATTATTTACCTGGCCTGTCTTCAGTAGTCATGGAAAACTCTTAATATAGAAAAATTAAAATATATAATATGGAGAAATATTTAATATAGAGAAGTTAAAGTAAACTTGGAGCCACATTTGAATGGTTTCTCACCTATTAGCGAAGATTTTAAAGTAACATCCATTATTGCTAAGGTTTGGAGAAACATGTATTCTACGTATGTTTTCGATAGGGATATAAGTAGCTGCAGCTTTTTTGAGTTATTTTAGCAGTATTTATCAAAACTTAAATTGCACAAACCTTTTGACCTAGCCATTCTTTTCTGGAATTTATCTTACAGGTAAACTAGCAAAATCAGGTCTCATTCCATCTTTGTTTAGACCCTTGAATATAATGGCTCGTTTTTACACTTAAAGTCCGTATTCCTAGGTTACTCATACCTTAGGGGATCTGCCTCCTGCTACTTCTTATCTGCATTTCTGAAATACACCAGGCTGATTCCTGCCCACAGCCTTTGTTCTGCTGTTCCCCCTGCTAAGAGCATTTCTTGCAGACTAATGGCAAGCTGCTTGTTATCTTCCAAATCCCAGCTCAAAAGTCACCTTCTCGTACACACTGTCACTAATCATTCTTTACCGTTTTCGTGACATTTTTCACTATCTGAAATTATCTTAAATATTGTTATTACCTGTTTATTGTGTCTCTCCCAATTAGGATACAGATTACAGGAGAATAGGATTCTTGTCTATCTTGCTCACTGCTATTCCTAGTGCGTAGGACACACCTGGTACGTAGTGGGCACTCAGTAAATATTTGTTGACTTAATAAAATATGCAAGGTTATGTATAAAAATTTCATTGCAGCATTATTTATTGTAGCAAAATCCTGAAAACAAAATATCTACCAGTAGGATGATATAACCATTCAGAAAAATGGGGCAAATCTTTATGTGCTAATTATGTTATTAGGTATCCAAAATATTGTAATCTTTTAAAAAGATACATGTAGAGCATGATTCCACTTGTTTTTTTAAAAAATAAAATAAAAGAGGAGCTATATCTTGAACACGAACATGATTGTACATCATATATTTCTGGAAAGCTGCAAAAGAAATAATTAACAGTGTTAGCTTCAGCCTCTTTGGAATGTAGTGCTAAAAAACTTGTATATTTTATATCTTTCTATGACAATAAATGTTTTACATACATATGTAACTTTTACAATTTACATTAACAGTCAAGCACATTTAAAAAGGAATTAGAAGTAAACATTTCATGGTACTAAAGTGCAGTAATTACATTTTCTCCTTATATTTGACTCTGGATTTACTCACGGCTAAAATAAAAAGAGAAACCTGTAAAAGCGTATAATTTTTGTTTAATTTCTTAAAGTACTTTTTACATATAGAAACAATGTTTTTTCTAAAATATTAAATTTTAAGACTTTAAATGTAAGTTTTTTTTTTATTTTAAGGGAAATTTCACGTCAACTTACTTACATTTACCTTAACATAATGTATATTTATTTTTGCTTTTGATACCCAAAAGCTATTTCTTAAAAAAATCTTTTAAGAAATGACACTTGAAACTCTCTTTTTTAACAAATCAATTCAGCCCATGTTTGTGGTTTGTCTGCTAAGTGCAAGGTTCTTTGCTAGGTGCTAGAACAAGTAAACAGAATTTAGTTAATTCTCTTCTAGAGACTAAAATCTAGTTAGGGACCCAGATACCTGAACAAGTAACACTTTGTATAAGAGATACAGTAGAGGTACAAAGTGTAGTAAAAAAAAAAAAAAAAAAGTGGGGTGAGGGAGGGAGACAAAAAACAAACAGCTACAAAGGCCTTATGGTAGAAGTATGATATGAGCGTACAGATACAGACAAGTGGAGTGTTAGAGAAAAATGTGATAATGGCTCTTAAAATACTGACTTCATTATTTGCTGCTTATTAGCCTACAGTGGTTCTCCATTCTCCATGGCAAGGAGTTTGTTGATCAGAAACTTAAAAAGTCACTCTCCAGTGGCTTGAGTTCCCAGCTGTGATAATTAGATTAATTTTAAAGGTAGGACAGACACATCCTTTATATTTTATCTAAGAGGCACATCATAATCCATAGAGGTTATTTGTTCAGTACCCAGTGCATACCAGGAAAACTGCAAGTACTAAATTTGTCTATGTCTTCATTCAGAAAACTTTCATTGAACACTTGCTATGATCTGGGTAATCTACTACATGGCGGAGATTCTAAATGGATACAAAATTGTTCCTACCCAAGGAGTGTAATGTCAGAACCACATATATTGGCAATCAGATTGCCCCATTATAAATGAAATGAGAAAGAGATATGCACAGAATGCTATTGGATATCGAGGTACTTAACCCACTTAGCAGTACCCAGATGTAAAGCTTAAACTGAGTAGAAATAAGAATTAGTCAAGCTGTTGAAGGTAAGAGAAGAAAATAAGGGGAGTAAAGGAGAGTGAAAAAACTTGCTACTACCTGAAATAATTATTGTTTCTCTGTGGAAGTAGCACAGTTAGCAACCCTAGCAATAGACTGGCTCTACTAAAAACAGTCTAGTGGTTTTGAATAACTAGCTTGATATTTCCTTATCGCATCTGTTGAGGGGATATTATCAGAAGTACAGGTATTATTAGTCCTAGCATGGCCTTTAATCAGTTAATTTGTGTCTCATTTTATTCATTTGTAAAATGATAAAAGAAGAATGCCTGAAATTTTCTACAGTTCCTTTAGATTATGAAATTATATGACTATTTCATGATATCAGTTGATAATACATTAGAAAATATTTACGCTAACATAATATGGCCTAATAATAGATTAGGCTTAGAAGTAACAACACACTTTCTTTTTTCCAGGCATATTTTATATTTCAGGAAATTAAATCATGTTTGAGTTCCCCATACCATGTCATCTCAATAGAGCCATCATAAAGCAGCCGTCATATTCTGGTGTTCTTTTGTAGGAAATGTAAACCTATATAATTACACTGTTAGTACAGCTAACTGTAAAATCTTTTTAAAATTGTTATTGACCAATAATAACCATGCTTCAGATAAGCCGTATGATATGTGATACATTGTTGAGCAAATCGTGGTAAAGGCAGTAGAGTGGAGTAGTTGAGAGGACAATGGAGCTGGACTACTTGAGTTTGAATCCCACTTGTATTACTTGCTAGCTGTGTAACCTTGGGCAAGTAACTTAATCTCTCCATGCTTTATCTATAAAATCAGAATAATAGTCATACTTTTTAGGCATATTAAGAGGATTAAATGAGTCGATAAATGTAAAAGTATTTAAAACTGTGCTTGGTACATGATAAATATTATATAAGGGTTAGCTATGATGACGATAATAATGAAAATCTAGCAGCAGCAAATTACATTTAACAAGTTAAATAACTTCATATTAAATTATTACATATTAAAAGTTACTTATTCTTAGATTTTAAAGTGAAACTTTGATTAGAAGAATAATTATATAATTACCTTTTAAAATGTACTTTAATAAAGAAAAAAAGTGTTGCGTAGAAAGTTTTTTTAAAAAAATAAAATGGGTTTGTAATCCATGTACCCTGGGTTTACATTCTGATATATCAGTTCAGATTCTTTTCATATGCAAATCCCCTCCCCTCCAAATTGTATCATACTGAGATACTATTTTATCATATGCTTCTTTCTCTCTTTATCATACATATTCCTTTCCATGCCATAAATATTATTTAACAACTTTATTGTTAATGACTGCATGGTTATCCTTTATATAGTTGTAATAAATTCCATTTAACAGATTTACTATTGTTGAAATTTTACTTGTTTCCTTTTTTTTTTTTTTGCTATCATAATCAGTGAAGCAATACACATCATCATAAGTATATTATTGCATTATCTCCATGACTATTTCCTTAAGATAAATTCCCAGGAGTAGAATTGCTAGAACAAAGGCTTTGAAGAATTCTATTGTGTTCAATTGCCTTCCACAAAGCTTATTCCAACTTACACAGTATTAATATAAAAGTGCCAGGTTCATTATACCCTTACTGATGCCGGATTTTGTATTTTAAAATTGCCTTTGCTGATTTCATAAGTAGAAATGGTATCTCATTTTAATTTCTAAGACACGTTATTTTAAAAAAAAAATACATTGAGTCATTTTGTTTCTTACACATTAATTAAATTCTTTAGCATAGTCCACTAGCCTCAGAATCCAGTTTAGGATAAATTTCAGTGCCAATTTTTGTCTTGCCAAACCTGTAAACATATTTGCAATCATTTCTTTAATACCAGAGACTGTCTTCTGAATGATATTAAAAGCCTATCTTTTTTTTTTTTTAAGAATCAGACTTGCCTGTAGTGTGAATTTTTCTCTCTTGTCTTTTGGTGTCTTTTTCCTCTCTATCTCCTTAACCAAGCCACAGTTTATTCCTGACATGGGCATCTAATATTTTTTGGTTAGACGGATAGACGAGCAAATGAACAAGCATACATTTAGAACCCACCTTAAAAGTTACCTGTTGCGTGGAAAGGCAACATATTTTGATCCAAGTTAGAAACCATTTCTAGTCCTCCAGTGGTTCTACCATTCATTTGTTTTATGACCTTGGCAAGCCTTAATATCCCTGTGCCTCGGTTTACAATGTCTTTAATATAAATGCCCTTTCTGCCTTTTCACTGCCATTATCTTACTTCAGTCCTTTTCACATCATGCCTAAACTATTGTAAATTCTTCCTAACTGCCAACCTGGCCACTCCTTCTTCAGTCTGCCTCTTATACTACCATCTGATTAATTACCCTGCAGTACCATATATCAGATCATTTTTCTTTTTGGTAGATTTTTAACAGCTCCCTTAGTTTATAGGATAAATCTAACCCCGTTAGCTATCTAATTTCCTACCTCTGTCTTTGTTTACAACATTTTCTTAGTCAGTAATTAACCAATTTCTTCCTTTTCTCTTCCTCAGATCCTACCTTTACTTAAAAACTGGACTTCATTCCCTCCTACTCATGAAACCTTCTCTTAGCACCGTATCTCCAATGATCTTTTTTTTTTTTCCCCCAACTCCCTGTGGGTCTTGCGACTATACAGTGGTTTTCAACATAGGCCTGAGGAAGCCTGGGGATTTGTGGCAATGCTTCAGGCACACTAAAGGAGTGAGAGCGAGAAACCTGGGTCTCCACTTCCTCCTTCACCCAGTCTCTGCTCTGCTTTTTCTATGTATATGTTGAGATTTTATTTAAGATTTCCTTTGAAAATTTTTTTCTTTTGACAATCTCATTTATGGATTATATTGTTACTTTTTTTTTTCTTTAAGCATGTGTATCTTTTTTTCTCAGTTAGGTTTTAAGTTGCTTAAAGACAAGCATATTATCTTAAACTTTTTTGTCTTTCCCTTGCTCTCCGGTTCAAGAAATATTTATTGCTAATTTTATGAATTAATATTTGTTCTGCCTAATTTGCAGGATATTGTGAGACTAAAATGAGAAAAGATGCTTTGAAAAGTGGTGTCAAATTAAGTAAATATTATTTCCTTTATAGTGTTAAGTGAAGTGAGAATTTGTTGGAAGCTAAAACTTTTTCCACATTTTAATTTATTTCAGTTGAGCGATTACCAAGCACAAAAAACATCTGCTCACACAGACTACTAGAAATAAAAGCATATAAAGACATTTATATTATGGAAGAAGTATGGTTTTAGGAGTGTGTCTAAATGTATCTGTGGAACAAAGAATGCACGTATAGGCTAGGTTATGCTTTTCCTCTAAGTACTATCTTAACAGTAGCAGTTGCAAGGTGAGTGAGGCAAAAAAGTACCTTCTAGGCAAAAGGAATAGACTATAAAAGGCTCAAAGACATAAAACAAGATCTTGGGAACTGTTGATTGGTAGAGCTAGAACATAGTGGCTGATGAAATCGTAGCTAAGCTAGACCTATATTGCCCAATATGGTGGCCACCTGCCACACATAGCTACTTAAATTTAAATTGATTAAAAACAAAAATGCAGTTCTTTAGTCATACTAGCCACATTTCAAGAACACATTAGGTGTATTTGCTAGTAGCTACCACATTGGATAGCACAGCTATAGAATATTTTCATTATCAAAGAAAGTTCTATTGGACGATGCTGAGCTAGATTATGGAAGAGTTGGACTTTTATTTTGTAGGCAATTGTGAGCCTTTTCAGAGTCTTAAGCAGGGGAGTAACATGATCAGATTTGCATTTTTAGAAGATTTTCAAATTTTTAGATATCTGATCTCTAGTACATGGGAGTTTTAGAATAAACATTTTAATCTAGCACATCACTTTTGCTGACAAAGTATAATTAGAAGGAAATTAGGTAGCCTGTGACTCTATAATCATTATGGTGGAGAATAAAATAGGACAAGGATTTAAATATCCTTTTAAAACTTCTAACTCAACTGAAGAACTCTCTCGAAAGCTATTGTTATTCTTTATATTAGTCTGAAAAAAAAAGTTTCTTTAGCTTTTCTTTTTAGTTAAGTTGCTGGGTAATAAATGCTAGTGATAAAGTTATGTGATAAAAATTTTCCAAAAATTTACTCAAGATACTTATATTCTTATTTTGTTACAGGATTTGCCATTATGTTTTGAAAGCTAAGACTCATAACTGCCATGACTTGATAATAACTTGACTAAAACAAGATATTAAATAGAATTGTCACAGATTTATTAAAGTAATTTAATTACATTTACTAACAAACTAAAAATGTTGCTTTTAATAATGTAAATTAGATTTTCATGTATGTTTGCTAATTTGGGCCTTTGCTTGCAGTTAACCCAGTATCTACTCCAGTGGCACTTCCCATGCCAGCTTTTTCTCCAAGCTTGATAGCTGATCTCGAAGGTTTAAATTTGTCAACTTCTTCATCAGTCATTAGTGTAAGTAATTTTCAAAATACATCAGCTCGGTTTTCAAATGATGCCACTGTATCATTTTTATTAAAATGCAAAGAATTGAATGAAGTAGAGTCTTAGTCTTGAACAGTTCTTCCTCTGACAAGTTCAATTCATATCTGACCTTTAAATTTTAAATATATATTTTTTTTAATTTGCTGTACCCAAACCATTATCATCTCAATACTTCTGCTTTGTTATCATGTGTACGTTTTTCTCTGTTATGCATCTGAAATATATATGGGTTCTTTGCCACCTTGAGTTAGTTTATATAAATAAATTCTGCCATAAAGAATTATTGTCTACATTAACAGACTTTCATTCTCATAATCATTCTGTTTTCATCATGCTGAGTTTTTTTTTTTATCATAGACTGTTAAAAATACCTGTTTCATTTTAGAATTCAAGATTATATTTATCTTTATGTTATCTTCCTACATTTATTTACATGCCTTGTTGTCTCTAAAAAAATTCTTTAATATTACTTATGGGGTGTGACTTGAAGGGAGGCAAAAGGCTTGCCTATCTCAGAATAATGCCAAAACCATCAGCCTGTCATAGTGTCTGAAACTGCAATAACTTTTTCTATGTTAGCATATTATATCCACTGACCTTCCACTCTAATTCAAGCATACTGCCTTGGATGTATATAATCTGTTGATATGCTTGACCTCCTGTTAATTTGTGTCAGAAATCTGACAGACTAAGAGATAGAATAGTAAGTTCTGATGGGAGCTCAGGAAGCTGGAATAGATTTGGTGTATCCTTGGTTTCCAGGGATGATAGCACATAATTGGTGCTCTGAATTGCCTGGGAGCATAGAGCTGCTTCTGCAGAAGTGGGAAAGAGGAATACCTAGTTCTTATAGATTTTTACCCAAAATTACCCCCTTCAAAGCAAATGTGATATCAAGGCCATGCATTGAAATACTCAAAAGAGCTTCATGCATTTCTGTTCAGCTTCGGTCAGCTCCCTTAGAAAGTATAGGTGACAACTATTACATTTATAATGTTTTAAGTTGCAGAATACAGTTATCTTTTAACTATTCAGAAATGAGTAAAAACAGTGTTGGGATTTTAGTTTGCCCTTCTTATCACTAAAAGGAAAGGCACATTAAAAGAGATGGGGGAAAGCCGTGAAAATAAGCACTTAAGTCTTTCATCTATTTAAGTAATAAATATTTATTGAGCATTTGTGGTAGGCTGTAAAGAGAAAGTGGTAATCAAAAAAATCTATAGTGAAACAGTTAATCCTTGAGGGGATGGAGGCCCCTAAAAACTTGGGAGTCAGTAAGATAGTGGATAAGTAAGTTGGGCTCTGAGGTCAGGTCACCGAGGTGCAAATCCCTACTTTGCCACTTACTAGCTGCGTGACCCTGGGCAAATTGGTAAGTAACTTTTCTGCACCTCAGATTCCCAAGAAGATAGGATTGTTGTGAAATTAATGGGATAATAAATGTAAAGCTCTTAGAACAGTGACTGGCACATTATCATCAATAAATATTAACTAATATTTTTGAAAGTGGTATGATATGTGATAATGGACCTTGAGTAGACTCTCATACTTTATTAGCTCTAAGAAGAATGCAGTTGAGATTAGAAAAGCTTGTAGTAAATTTTTATTCATCACAAAGTAATTGAAGGACTAACCTTTTTATACAAAGGAAAATATTTATTGGGATGGTCTCTTCAAAGGAAGAGAGAAGCACTCCATCCAAAGAGTGAACAAAAAAGGACTATCTGGCAATGTGGCTGAATGGAGCAGGATCACAACACTCATCCCCAAAAGTTAACAAATTGATCGAACAAATAGTAGCAATAAGAATGGCAACCAGAAATCCACCAGCAACAATCAAGGAAAGGAGTAGAACTTAAAACAAAGAAAAAGATAGCACTTTGAAAAGGTGAACCTGTACAAATAAACTGAGTGTACAAAATTGTAAGTTTTCTCATTATGTGTATGAATTTAGAAAGACGTGGTTGGGCTGAAGACATCAGAGGAAAAATTAAAGAAAAACCCTTAAAAATTGTAACACTCATATAGTAGTTTGGGACCTCAACAAATATAGGAGACTTTTGGATCTTGAAATGAAATTCATAGGTAAGAGGACATCCGTAATTTTAAAATCAACATGTTGCCCTGATTTTGTAGAAAGAAGAAATAAAAGTAATTTATAATACAGTAATAGTGACATTGATATATAAATTCTTGACCGTGACCACACTAGAAATGTAATGAAGAATTTAAATGTCGGTACTCATATGTAGAACCATCATGAATGTGGCAGCTATGAATGCAGACTGATATAGGTGGATTTTAATGTTGCCATCAGTAACATCAATTTCCAAAACATTGCACAGTTCTTCTGCTTGTTGCATTTCTAGAAAACTGAGTATATTAAAACCTTGGGGGGGGGGGAGGAATTCCTTTGTGCTTATATGTAAAGAGTTCTAGAAATAGGCAATTTTAAGTTCTAGAATTCACCTCATGGATGTCCAACAAGGCAATTGAAAGTTGTGAGGAATGTGGTATAATCTATTATGTGAATCTGCCCTGTTCATTGCAGGGCATGTGTCATCCATGGCCTTGCCCCTTTAAGCTGGGAGCATCCTTTACTGTCCTTTTCCTAGTCATGTGTCAAGTGCAAACATTTAAAGCAGTATAATGTAGTAGTTAAAAGCACAGACTCCTGAGCCAGACTGACTGAGTTCAAATCAGAGCTCTGCCACTTTACCAAATGAGTGACCTTGGGCAAGTCAGCTTACCTCTTGGTGCCTCAGAAGTTTTCATCTGTAAGATAAACATAATTCTGTTACCTATCTCATAGAGTTGTTGCTAGTATTAAATGCCTTAACATATATGAAATGCTTATAAAGTACCTGATACATATTAAGCACTAAGTATTTCCTCTTATTATTTTTCATTAATACATTATCATTACATTTATCATCATTTGTAAGGGAAAGAAATTGTGAGCCAAGGAAATTATCTTTCTAAAGGCTAAACATAGATATTCTCTCAAAGATAAAAATTGTTGTAAGTTCATCTTTAAAGATAAAAAGGGGGTGGGAACATTGCTCATTATCGAAACCAGTTAAGGGATGATTCTAAGTAATTGGAATTAAGTATAAATGATAAATAAAAATATAAGAAACCAAATCTAGTAGGTAGGGAGAAGAAAGGATAAGGATAAGGATATTCCTTTCATCAGTAGGAAAGGAATTAATAATACACAAAATTGAAACATCTTTTGCTTTTGTTTAAATGAGATTTAAATCTCTTAACGGTTTGTATATGCTCAACAAATGGTTATCTGAAGTTTTAGAGGTTTGTTTTTTTGTTTCAGTTTTATTTTTTTTTCAGCTAAAGTAAGGTTATTATCCCATTCAATAGGATAACTTGTCTGTTTCTCTGTATATCTATCCACCCGAGCTTATAGAGATGTTAACCATGGTTAACAGCAGTTATTTTAAGTGATATTATTTCCAGATAATTTGTTGCTTTTGTTTTTTACTTTTCTATAATGTTTAAGTGTTTTTTGATAAATACTAATTAACTTTTTTAAAAAAATAAAATGATTACTATAAAAAATGGGCAGAAATACAAAAACGGGCAAAATTAACTTATGGTATTAGATGTCAGAAGAATAATTACCCTTAGAAAAATTAGTGATTGGAAGGAAACACAAGAGGAGCTTTTGGGGTGCTGATAGTGTTCTCTTTCTTCATCTAGATGCTGGTACATTCAGTTTATGAAAAAAAAATTGAGCTTTGCACTTAAGATACGTTTATTTTTCTGTATGTATATTGTGCTTCAATGAAACATTTTGAAATGGACAAAAAATAAAAACATTACTGTTAAAAGGAAATATGGATAAGAGATACATGACAAAATGTTCAGTAGTAGTAACGAATAAATACAAATTTAAAGAATCATTTTCTCTGTTGAATCGTCAAAAATTACAAAAACCAATGTGCATTGTTGGCGACAGATACAATGAAACAGGAATTATATACTGCTCCACTGATGAAAGTATAAATTAGTACATCATTCTGGATGCCTATTTGGTCATCTGTGTAAAGAGTCATCAAAAAATGCATACTCTTTGACTCAATAATCTCATGTCTAGATTTTTCTTCTAAGGAAATAATTAGAAATACAAAGATTTATGTGTGTGACTGTTTATAACCTCAGTGTCTAGTGATAGAATGATGGTGGCATAAACTGGCAAAATCAAAGTAAAAGATATTTTTATTAAATAATTTAATGAGATGAGAAATTTTTGTAAGATGTAAAGTGATAAAAAGAATACAAAACATTACATTATCTCAATTTTGTAAAATTGCACATTCATACTGTTTTTAAATATAGGGAAAGAGTAGAAGAAAATGAATTATAATGTTTTCATAGGTTTTCTGAATGATGAGATTATGGATGATTTATATTTTTCTTCCTTAACTTTTTCAGTGTTTACCAGAGTGTTTCTAATCAAAGTATAATATACCTGTTACCCAAAAAACAATTTTTTTAATAGAAACGGAAAATGTGTGTATGCATGGCTAAGATACCTTGTTATTGATATCTAATGTCCAAGTCTGTCTTTTCGAATCACCACTACTAATTAGTTGGGTGATAGTGAGCAAGTTATTTATTTTTCTCAAATCTAAAATGATGGCAAGGTAGAGCTCCATGTTTTCTTCTTATGCTAATATTCTGGGAATCTGTGAACCTAATATGGAATTTCATCACAATGAAAATAGTTACGATAGGATGATTTGAATAAGTTTGTGGAAATAAGTAGATGACACATGTTTTAGCTTATGTGATGACTTCCTAGTCCGTAGATGATTTTTATTCATTTTGGCGGATTGTTTAATGTATATACACAATGCTGTATTTGTTGTAGTCTTACATAAACAGATGGCTAAAAATAAAGAAACGTTTTAGTTTCTTCTGTAGTATTTCATTGAACAAACATTAAATTTTTTAGTGAATTGCTAGTGAATTTTTTACTAGGTTATCGTAAGGCTAAGAGTTTCTAAATTATTGTACATCAAATCCCGGGAACTCAGAAACAGCAATCCTCAGAATATTAGGTTTCTACAGGGGAAGAGAAAAGAGGAATGGGGCAGAGGGAGGGGGAAGGAGAGAATTTGCATATAAGAATAAATGTAAAATAAAATTTTTTACCTCTGATACTAGAAATGTTGGAGTGAAACAGTCTTTTCTGCTTTAGATGAATTTTTATATGGGTTTTATAAAACTAAGTGAATTCAGCAATTTAAATTACCTCCGTAAACTGTTTTGATCTATTTTTGCTGATAACCATCAGCATGAAATCTCGTCTCATTCATTGCGCTTTTTGTTTCATCTCAAACTAGTTATATAAGACAGTTTATTAATTTGTTTACTTGATATTTAAGATTTTTGTTTCTATGGGAAAAAGTGACTTCTGAGGTTCTGACCTTATACCATTATGAGGTTCCCAAGGCAATCCTCCAAATACAGATCCCCATGATGAAAGTATAGTGTCTGTGGTTTTTTAGCACCTGACCACAGGTCAGAAAGTTTCTGTAGAGCTTGTAGAGCTCCAACTCACAAAAGCAAAATTCATTTAGTAAGGCAGGGTGACATTTAGGAAATGCATTGAATGTGAAGTCCAAAGACCTGATTTCTACTCTTAGCTAAGCTACTCATTATCATTATAACTATGGACAGTTTTTTGACTTGAATTTATAAGATGGAGATATTTTCCCTAATTGTGTTTTTATGAGAAGCAAATGAAATAATGGACTGGAAATTGTTTGAATTTTGTCCTATGGCTTGTGGAGTGAGAAGATATAATTCTAGGAAACATTATGCTTTAAGAGGCAACAAAGGAAAAGGCCAAGTAAAATGAGTCAAAAAAAAAAAAAAGATGAATTATTTTGTAGAGCATGATGTCAAGAAACTCACAATTTAGGGCCGGAAATAGAGGAATCATTACATTGTAGTAGTGTTGTACTAGAGGTAGAAGTCTACCAGGTGCTACTAAATGATAAAGATCTCTTAGAGAAGAATTTACATGTATGACCTTGAAACTGAATCTTGAAGAGTAGTCAGAGTTTGTCTAGGTGGCTGGAGTAGAACAGGAATGACATCACTGACAGAGGAAATAGCGTATGCCAAAGCTTGAGGTGTGGTTGAACTTGGAGAATTGGAGAAGTAGTAGTTCAATGTGGCTATAGTATAGCACATACAAGTTGAAATAACCAGTCTGATGCTGGAAAAGTATGTTGGTGACAGACATACTGTCATGGGAAAATTGTAGTAATGATTTCTTAACTCATTGCTTTCTAATCTTTTCATGGTATATTACATATAGAAAAGTGGTAATTTTTGTAGTATACTCTTAGGTAAACAGAGAATGCTGCAGGAGGTGGGAGGCACCCAGCCCAAGTGCTCCAGCCACCACAGGCCCTCCCACGAGCGCTAATGGCAGGGACGACAGCACAGCACACCTCTAACCCCTTTGTAGCACATTAGTGAGGAAGCACTAACTTAGCTGCCATAATAGCACAGATTTGAATTACATGAATCACAGTCCCTAAGTGGAATTTAATTTTGAAGGGTGCAGGAAGGTTCATTATGAAAAGTGATCATTATAGAATATAGAGGGAGTACATTGAGGAATAGTAAGTAATTTCAAGAACAATCCATAAAAGACAAAGCCAGAGTTGCAAAAAGAAAAGCCCAGTTAGGTATAATATGCTACTTTGGAGTTACCCAAACTCCATGTTAAGGACACAGTCTTCTGGACTGGTTAGGTCAGCCTAAAACTAAGGCCAATTGCAAGTTTAGGGGTTTCCTAAAACTGCCCTCAAGTTTGACAAATCACTGGAACAACTCACAGAACTCAGGAAAGCAAGATACTCAGGATTACAGTTTTGTTATAGCAATAGGTTACAAATTAGAACCAACCAAAGGAAGAGGCTCACAGGAGACTCCGGGTGGGTTCCAGATTCAGAACTTCCAGGTTACCCTACTAACATCAAAGTGTGGCAATATTCATGGAGTATTGCCAACCAGGGAAGCTCACCAAACTTCTGGAGTTTTTATTGGGGCTTTATTGATGGAATGATCACCACATGGTTGAACTCAGTCTCTAGCCCTCCCCTCCAGATCAGGCTGATATCAGTGGTCCAGAGCCTCAACACACCAATCATATGGTTGGTCTTTCTGATGTGTCCTGTTCCCATCCCGAGTTGTCTGCTTAGCAGCAGTTATCTAGGGGCCCAGCATGAATCACTTCACTGCCATAAACTACCTGATATGGTTCCCCAAGGGATCCACTTAGATTACAGAGACACTGCCGTCACTGGGGAACCTCTCACTTAGGTTCCCCGAGAATTAGGACAAAGTCCAACTTTCTCTTTGAGACCAAATTTCTTACTATACATATGCCAATCAAGTGTTTTATTCATTCAAAAAATATTTATTCAGGCCAGAATATGAAGCAAGTGCCAGAGATATAGTGATGAACTAGATGAGCGAGGTTCCTTCCTCAGGGAGCTTACGGTTAAATAGGAACATAAAAATTGCCTCAAGGATAATTACAGTATATTAAGTCCCTTCATTTTTACCCATTTGGGAATTGCTGTGGGTATAAGTCGTCACTATTTGTTATTTTTCTAATTACGTAAATAGATACTACTATTTTTATATTGGCTAAACTCACAGTCTCACCTCTTTCCCCCTATACTGTTATAGCTTAAGATCTAATGAGTCAATTTTTACATTTAGTAGAGTTTAAAATTTGATTCCAAATGACTTTTCCTCTCTCACAAGAAGGAGACGAGTAATTTTCACAGTCTGTTCACTGTCTGCTTTCCTCGATTTGGCACTCTGGAGCATCACTTCATCGCTCGATGAAGGAGTAACGGGTAGAGACAGTGGAAATGGCAGCCTTAAACTAAGGTCTGTGCACGTTGGTATGGATAGCCAGCATGGAATTCCCTATAACCAGCAAAAGGTAGCATTTAGTATGACCAAGAACTCATGTAATTAAGGCCTTCTAGGGCTGAAAGATGGGAAGAGGAATCTCATAAGTAATAAACTTGAAATTGAGTAGGGAGAGTGAAGCAAAGAAAAAGGCATTTTTAAAATGCACAAACCAAATTTAGCATCTGAAGTTAGTGTTTATCATTAGTACTGTCAAATTCCTTACCTAAGGAATATAGAAAAATGGCTGGCAACTCATGAAGTTACAACTGCCCATGGTTAGGAATGAGGTGCTGACCCTATTTGTTTTATAGGAAATTAATTGGAAAATAAAGAGTATCTATCAGATCTGCTTTCAGTATGTAGGTTACTCTGTTAGTTTTAAAAACAATATGAAGACAAAACCATAATTCATTAAGCAGAATCTGATTCACTTCGAAATTTACTAAACAGTATTTGGAATTGTTGGGATAATTGTGTATCAGAATGATTATAGTTGTAATTGATTTATGTTTCTTTTAAGTAGACTTTTAAGTAAATTTCTCTTTCTCTTTCCCTCCTTCTCTCCCTCCCTCTCTCTCATTTACTAGGCCAGAGCATTTTAGTTTTGTTTTCCAGTTCACTTGCCTTTCACTGCCAGAGTGCCAGCTTTCTTCTAGTTTGTCTTTAAGGACAGATTGCTTCGAAGGGAGTCTGTGTTGAACACAAGTGTTTACTAGGTCATGTGGCACACATTTGTTGCTTATGCAGTCTCATTGCCAAAGAAATAATACAACTGTAATAAAGTTTGTTTTGTAATATGGTAAAAGAACTGTCTTTTCAATCATATATTTATATATATATAAATTATATGTATAATTTCTAAAATATATATAATTATATATGTATACTTTTTATACCTTACTTTAAGAACTTAAAGCATATTCAAGCCCCAGGCTAAGAGACAAGGCCAGCTAAGATCAAATTCTTTTGAGTTCAGAGGAGGAAGAAATTATAAGTCAAAATTAAAAATAATTTTGTCATTTTAAATTTGGGGAAAATCCTTTATTTGTTCTGATGGAAATGTCAGTAGTCATGGAACTGTGGTAAAAATAATGAAAAATCACTGGCCTGGGTCTGCTTAAATTGAAAACATTTTTTTAATTAAAGTTTGACAGTATTTTGTGCTTCTGTTGCCTAGCCATGTCCCATCTTTTATTCGGTTCTCATCTCGGTATGAGTTGCTTTAACTTTTAAATTAAACTTTAAGGTGTGCCCTACTGCTGCTTCATCTCTATCTCTGTACGACTTCAGAGGTCTCATAATTAATAACAGCATTCTCATCACTTCTTTCCCAAGATTATTAAAAGGAGCTACTTTTTAAAAAGAGATTGTTGTTCATGTTTAGTTGCATTGATTTTATTGCAAAATATTTTTATTCGATTTAAGCAAATATATGCCTAAGTCCTGACTGATGGATAATACTGATAATGCTTTTTTGACATTGTAATAAAAATCTCCTTCATGAAGAACCCACTTTGTGTGATATGTTAGTTTGAGTTATTAATGAACTAGTAATTATTATCACACAAAAAATAAGCTACTCACCAAAACAAAGAAAATATGTATATAACTCTACAAGAAATTGAAAGATTAAAGAAGAGATGGCAAAGAAAGCCTTGGGCCTTTCTACTTTGTGGTGAATAGTTCCTTTTGCTTGCTGCGGCTTCACTCTTTACAGAGCCTAATTCATTAAATGTCTACCGACTTCTTTCCCAAGATTATGGTTTTTAGCTTGTTTATTATAAGTAAATCTAGTATAATAGGAAAAAGAGGTTTTTAAAATATAATTTGTTTAGAAAAGATTTAATCTTTACTGGCAATTTTATGTTACATATCCAAATTTGAATTTTTCGTTACTATTAACTACTACATTTCAAATTATGTTACTCGTGAATTGTAGTATTTACAATGATAAATTCATTTTTTAAGCTTTATGATATCTTAGATTATTATGCATTGACCGATCGATCAGGTATTATTATTTAATCATACATCAGCCAAGGTACCTTTGTTCTGTTATCTTTGTTCCCCTTAAAAAAGATTTGCCAAAAATTTTCTGAACATAGGGCAGGGAATAGTATAGAAAATTGATAAGTATTATTTTAATGGCATTAAATCTTTTGACACCAGAAACCTGACCTTACTATAGAAATATTGTTGTGGTACTTATAAAACTTTGTTCCTCTTCAAAGGAAAAGAAAATGAAATTTAACTGTAGAGTACGACTAACATTAAGAAATTAATTTATTACCAGAGAGAGAGCATGGAGTAAAAATAGATAAGTACAGTATATGACCCTAATATCAAAGAAAAGTAAAAGCCACTTATCTTAGAATATATCAGACACACTGTTATCTAAATCATTTAGGAACGTAATTAGCTTTTATAGGCCTATCAATAAAGATTATTTTTTAAGATTTGCAGTTGTTCCAAATTGCTGAATATATAAATATCTCCCCCATATGTTAAATTAATACCAAAGATCTACTTTACACTTCTGCTCAAAAATAAAAAAACAAATTTCAGTAAGTTCTGCTTTAAAATGCATAATTTAGATTGAGAGATAACCAACTGAAAGTGTATATCTTGTTTGAATCTTGATTCAAGCAAACCAACTCTAAAAAGACATGTATGATAGGGAAATATGAACACTGAATATATTTTACATGAAATTATAGGGGATTATTTTTTCTTTCAGGTGTGATAATAGTACTGTAAGTTTTCTTTAAAAGTCTTTATCTCATATATATAAACCGAAATATTTGATGACTCAATTCGATCATATCTGCAATTTGTTTTTAAATAATTCAGAAGTAAAAGATTAGATTAAACAAGATTGGACAAATGTTGATGCTTTTTGAAACTTAGTAAATACCTAGTTGTTCATTATATTACTCTTCTGCTTTTTTGCACATTTGAAATTTTCATAGTAAGATGATTTTTAAAGGACATAATTTTAGAAACTCATATATCTTTTTACTGAAACTTTGATGTCCATGGTTCATAGAATATGTGACCTAACAAAGTTATTTTGTAAATTTAAACTAGTACACCAAAACTTGAGTTCAGATTGTAATCTGTAAAGTTAGAAGACTATAATAGATTGTTTCTGAGGTCCCTCCCAATTCTAAATTTCTAGAATTTATAGGAAAGTGAAGAGATGTCAGGTTACTTCAGTAAACATCAACAGCATTACAGAAAGGTGTCTTATCTTTTACATTAGAAGTATATTACAGTTCTAGTAAGACTTAGGCTCTTGAGTCTTGAAAGTTAGGACAGGGCCTTTCTGTTGGTCTTCTGTTCTCAGTGCTTGATACATAGTTAGGCACTCATCAAAAGTGTGTTAAATGAATGAAATTAATCTTTCCCTTTTTCCCATCTTTATCATTATAGACTCTCTTCCCACCAGTGTCAGTTTAAAGGGCTGTCTGTATATGTTAGTTTAGTACATCACTGAGAGAATTACTGCTATCAAGCACATATCTAAAAAGTACTTGTGCACTCACACGTTCCTTTCATATCTTAACACGTAATATTTAAGACAGGAAAATAGAGAATGAGTTATTGCTTTAATTGACTAAATATATCATAATAACCCATTCTTTATATTTCTTAAATGCTCTCTTAATTTGACCAAAAATACAACGTGCTGAGGAACTAAAAATATCATTTTTATTTTTATTTTCCTGTCAATAGAGCAGATCTCCTAAAAATTTAAAGCACATCTTTCTAAGGTAACATTTACCTCCTCACATCTTTAGCAGCTATCAGACATGACATGGGACATATTCATTGACCCTAAAAATTTTCATCAGAATCATGCACTGAAAGGGGGCAGCCCCAGCCAGACAAGAGGCTCATTTCAATTTTAACGGCTATAATTAAAGGTTAATTCACTGAGTCAGGATTAACGAGGAAAGTACAAATGATAGGCAAGCAGCTACCTTTATAATACAAGATTAGAACAATGCAATTACAATAAGAATGGGGAAAAAATCAGCTTCCAGAAAGGATCCTTTAATGAACAAATGAAATTGTGATCTTTAAACTCAAATATAGACAATAACACTTCTTGGGGAATCTTGAAGTTGATATTGTATAACTAAGCATATTATGTCAGATGTAGATGGTTAAAACTTTTTCATTATGAAGTTGTCAAAAAATACACCTGTATATGGCTACGTATGATATTTTCAAATGGCAAAATAATTTTCCCTA